>NW_022196903.1:101532874-101595202 GCF_008632895.1 Mastomys coucha
AAGGGTTCTTAAATGCTTTAACTTCCCTTCTAGCCCACCACCCATCAGAGGTTGAGGAAAAGAAAGGTTATTAGGACATGGGGGAAGAGGACTTGTTTAGAACTAGTTCTTTGGGGAGATTATAATCTTTGCTATCAAAATATTAGCAGTTCAGTCTACTAACAAACCACCAAACACGAATCAGCAACTTCCGTCCAGTCCACTTGGGAGACACTACACGTCAGCAGCAGCTAGATTCAGAATACCATGAGAGGTTCTTTGGCAAGTTACTCTTTATGAAGTCATGACAAACAAAGATCAGCAATGGGATGTAAGACCCCAGTACTAGAGCATCATTATCAGACACTCATGAGGTGGTGAAAGGTGGACCAGAACACAAGCCTTGTCCCACCATCTGTGGTCATATTCTTTCTAAACATATCCTTTCATGTGTCTACTTCAGCAAAACATCTTCTCACCTATGTCTGCTTTAGGAAAACATCTTCTCACCTCTCTGTCCCAGCAAACCATTGTTATGACTTAACCGAGTCTCCAAAGAAACCAGAAATTTCCTCATCAGAGACCCATGGGGTTGGAGTAGTGGCTTGGTAGTTCAGAACACTGACTCCTCTTCTAGAAAATTTGGGTTAGATTGCTAGCACCTACATGGCAGCTCAAAACTGCCGTAACTACAGTTCCAGGGGATCTGAGGTCCTCTTCTGATCTCTATGTGTCCAAGGCACACATCTACACCCATCTACAGCCACCCCCACCCCAGGAAATTAAGATAGGTAGATTGATAGATAAGATAAAGCCTGAGAGAGAACCCTTGTCTTTTTTTAGTATCTAGAAAAGAAGGTGCTTTGTGTTCACGGGGAACTGGGATCTCAGTAAACTTAAGTTTTCCAGCAATTTTATTGTGCACTTCTTAGAGCTTTCAGGCCTGTGAGAAATGCATGCTTGCTTATAAACCATCCTGATTATGGTGTTTTGTTGTATGGTTCAACCTACAACAAAAGTATGTGTAATCTGGCAGAATTCACAGTTTCCTACAAATAGATGGCGACAATACCTGCTAAGTCCTGGAGCCCTTTATCCTATTTTTTGAGAGTCAGTGTCTGGGAAGTATGTCTCCTTTCTAATCAGTAGCAACTAATGTTTTTTGATTTTTGAGCTGTACTAGACTCAAGGATCCTTGGGTATTTGTAACTCATCCAAAGCATCTTCTGGAGGTGGCTTTATAAGCTCTTTCTCTTTGCATTTGAGGGAACCCAGCCTTCTAGTTTCAACACTGTTCTTCATGCTCAGTTTTAATTGGTAGGTGGATGAAGTATCCAAAACTACTAGCAGGAGAGTCCATAGTCACCAATCCATTGAGTGTTAGAAGAAATTTCTTGTCTTCCTTGTTCTGTCCCCAGATTCTTTAGTGAACCCCACAGTCCTTACCCTGGAAAGATCCTCTCATGTGATGTGTAGTAGCCCCATATGACTTAACCTTCAGGTTAGAACATTAATATTTCTGAAGCACTCTGAAGGTGAAATACTTGTGATCTTTTAAATTGAATTTTGTATCCTACTGCCAAGAAGTAAGCAGGTTCTCTCCATCCTTTTGTGCCTCCCTTGGCACGGAGGACGAGAGTTCTCCCAAGGAGAAAGGCTGCTGTACTCATCCTCCCTCATGCTGAGCAGGGATACTTCTGAGTGCTTACTGCTTGATTAGGCAGGATTCTGCAGGCCACGGAACAGTAGATACTGTAGAATGGGAGTGTGATGTCAAAACAGGCTTTAAATTCAAACTTTTAAGAAATTAAGTTGAATGTAAAGAGATTTAGTGAGCAATGACAAAGTCACTTGAAAAGCAATCCTTACATTTTGCTAGGTATCTTAACTTGGAAATTGTTATCAGTGTTCAGGAATGTCTGGGTTGGGGAGGTAATTTTCTCACTCTTTTCCTGCCTTTCCATTTTGTCTTAAGGCATCTACCACAAAGTCCAGAGTTGCCTATCATGAGCCCAAACAGCATACTGGCTGACTGTATCTTGCCATTGCTCTGGTAGCCAAGTTTTCCTGCATAGTAGGTTGCCGCATGCTCTCAAATAAACTTCGGGAAAGTGTCTTGGAGGTAGGAGAGGATACCAGAAGTCCACAGGACAAATAAATAAAAAAGTCAGTGACTTAAAAGAATTATAAGCCAAATTGGAAAGTGATCTTCAATCTTTTAAAGTTTGTTCATCCAGTTGAAAGGGAGCTAACAATTGCCTTTCAAGTTGCCCGTTAAGGAACACCAAGTGTGTGTGTGTGTGTGTGTGTGTGTGTGTGTGTGTGAGAGTAGTGTATTGTGATATCATACTTGTTTTCTCCAGAATGCAGTGGCCATTATTCCTGTCTCCCCTGGGAGCAGGCTTGTGTCCATTGAATCTGTGTCTAGAACTTCAGCTCCAGATAAATACAGCTGAAAGGTAGGATACCGGTGGGCCATTTGAGGCAAAAATGAGCCTAGACATTATTAGAGTTCAAGGTGGGAAGGGAAAGAAATACTATTGTCTGGTCCAGGACACACATATATACAACTTTGAAATACACTGAAGAGGCAGAGCTGTTTCCTAAGTCGCTTATCCCTAAATGAAGCACATTATCTCCCCTCTCCATTCTCTGTCCTGAGGTGATCCATCTCTTAAGCCTGCATGACTCTGGACTGGACAATAACCAGCCTGGCCCAGGTCCTGAGTAGTGCTAGGAGATGGTTTTCTTCTCTCCATTTCCTCTATTGTCAGGAGACTTGAGTGTTTAGTAGGTGACATCTTCCCCTCCATCTTCCCCTCCTCCCAGTTTAGGGACTCCTCACTTCCCCAACCTCTTCTTCCAGGATGTGCATTTCAAGCAGCAAGACAAGGTAGATTAAGATGTCTACATTTGAGTCCTGCCTCTGCCACTTATGACCCAGGAAGGTATTTCATTCACTGCTCATCTGTGTTGGTATGAAGCATTGATACCAATAACACCTATTTCCTTAGTCTGCTGTGTAAAGTGAGTTAGCACATGGTGAACTCTTAAACCACACTTGTTAATGTCTTCAGTTAGCATTACATGAAGATGAGAAGTACTCTTGTCAGTTCTTCCTCCAGTGACAGACGAGTCCGTATCTCACCCTCATTATTTTTGCTCATCGTTATTCCATAGTAGAGTGGTTAAGACATAACAGAGCTGGTTGCTAACAGAATAGTTCCTGATTGAATTTCCTGAGACACTACATGTTGGAGGTAGAAAGATAGAAAGGTCTAATAAGATAAAGTCCTTTCTCTTGGAACTTAGACTGTTGTAGGAGAGCCCACTAATCAACAAGGGATTGTAGGAGAGTGTAGAAAATGTTAGGCATCATGAATAAATCAAGATTCAAGCCAGGAAAAGAAGAACGAATTAGCTCTATGGAATGGGCTTGGTCACAGGAGCCATTACAGAGGAGAAGGGAATTGAGAGAGAGCCCTTGAAAGGTGTGTCAAAAGACAAAATTACAACTAATTTAATTGTTAGATCTGAGAGGCTTTTATCTTTGATTCATAACTGAGGGCAGCATCCATCCTACAAATAAGAGTCCCATTGATCAATAACAGAACAATGGCTTTTACAAAGTATAAGAGAAAACTACTAACTAGTGATTATCATTCTTTAATCCAGGTTACTACTTGTAAGAGTTAAAATAGAGGGACTTGCTTATAAAGTCAGATATAATTGGCACGTTTGGGAATTTGGCTGTTATCTCTCCTTGAACATGAATGACGGTACGATGGGCCTAGGACAGGAGCTTAGTTAGTCCAAACCAATTTTTATTTGTTTTATTTGGGTTATGTGTGTTTATTAATCTTACTTAATGAGTAAGAGGGTAGCTAATGGGACATTTCCTTGACTCTACTGCCCCCAGTAAGTTGAGATAAGAAAGCTGACTGTTGGCTACAGCAGGTACAGGGTCACTGGTAATTCGGAAGGTCAGTGCAGTGGGTGGGATGAATCTGCGCCCTAAGAAGAGTGGATCCTGATGAGATTTTTACGCTAAGCATCATCTTTGTTGCTTAGGGTAACTACAGAGCACAAGTCAGTACTCTACCCGTGATCACCCTCTGTTGCTGGTATCCATACTGCCCCTCGGTGTGTGGACACGTTTTCTCTTTTTCTAGTTTAGTCAGGATGTGTATACTCTTTCCTATTTTTCAATTTCAGCTTCTATTCTTGTCCTCTTCACTTCCTGTTCCACAGAGCTCTGCTGTTACTGTCACTCCTGTGCAGGCAAAGATCCCAGCACAGATAAAGGTGTCATTCCTGCCTCTTTCCCAGGCAGGGAGGTCCCTGAGCAGATAACTAAGTTCAGTGTTGAGTGTGGGAGTTCATGGAGAGAACAGTGGATGGAAGAGCTCGGATGGGCCTTTGGCTGAGAGATGAGCAGAGCTCCAGGGGAGTGAAGTCCTACATGTGCACTGGTTTTATCCTGTTGGATAAAGTCACTCCAGCCAACACAGGGAACTTGCAAAAAGGAGATAGAAAAGGCCATAGCTAAAGTGATGAATGTTCTCAGTGTGTGGCTGGAGTGAAGGGAGACCCCAGAATTGGGTAGGACAGGGTTCAGGTGAGACTGAAAATGTTGATGAACACTCTGTAGAGAAAGTTTTGTTTTTTTTTCCCTTTGGGCCTCTATGTTATTTTGGTGATGGTGTGAAAGATGTGTTTCCTTACCTTAAGTTTTTCATGCAAAATCCAACTTTTGTTTCTAACATTTTTTGTTTAATTCTAACATTGTAAGAGTATTGGAACATATCTATATTTCTAACAGTACAACTGAATAAATTATCACAGTGGTTTTTAGAAGCGTACAAGCAAATCACCTTTTAGATTCTTAGAACTACAGTTACTTTTATGTCCACACTTTGTCTGGGGAAAAAGATTACTGTCTGCCACCAAATAGAACTCAATGTGTGAGAAGTTTTGCTTTACTCGTTGTTGACCCCTCCTGCTGCAGGGTGATAATAAACCCCTGGCCCCTTCTAAATGCACCTTTGAGAACACACTTTCTTGTGTCTCATCAGTAGGATTCATGGACTCTATGATCCCTCAGCAGTGAATTCCAGATGAGGGAAGCCTGCACAGCTCTTTTATAGCATCTTTCAATGGAGACGTAGATGTTTTGCTATTTGAGAATAGGTCTTGGAGCTTGTCATGGGAGTTTCCAAAGACCAGCTGTTGAATGCATTTCTACATACTTAATGAGGATTTTTATGAATGGCTATTAAAGATCTGAGGGCAGTTATATTCAGGTTCAAGGAAAGGATGTCCTATGGGAATTTAGTATTTTTAAACTGTTGGCAAACCACAAACTGATATTTAGTGGTATTCTTATGTTCATGGGTCTAACATAACAGCTGAAGGTTGTATCGCTGTGCATTTCCTTTCTTCTCTCAACTCTACCTTTGTGTTCCTCTTTAATTTGAAGCATCAAGTATTTCCACACACTTAAAAAAAAATGGAACTCTTTAAGTTTCGTGCCTGTAATTATGAATGTACATGCCTGATATTTTGTGTGGAGGTTAGGGGACAGCTTTGTGGACTCAGTTCTGTTTACCCTTAGGTGAACCCCACAGATTGAACTCAGGTTGCCAGGTCTGTGTGGGAAGCCCTTATACCTACAGAGCACCTCACCAGTCCTGTACTTACATTTGGTAGCTTACTTAGTATTTCACTGTACAATACAGATACAGTTGGTAGAAGAAAGGGACAAGATGCCCACTCTGTCATAGGTGACTGTGAGGTTGTTACTTAGGTGACCTGAGTTTCATAAGCTCGTCAGCACAGTACTACCATCAAGTGAATGATCCAGCTCATTCGCTGCAGTTTATTGACAGTTGTAACACTTCTTGAGGAGTAGTGGTGCTCTTCAAAACTTGTTCTAGTGTGTGAGCAGCGTTTATGAAAACTGTGCTAACACAAGCACATTTAACATGGTCTGAGAGTCATGTCACCTAATAGGACAACCAGGGCTATAAGCACTCTTTGAAGATGAATGATGTGTTTATGAGGAAAGAATAAATGACCTTTTAAAAGGAAAATAAAATGGTTTTTGAATATTCTAACCACTTGGATAGCAAGTCTTAAATAGAAGAGAGTCTGAATGCCTGATAGGCTTCTGCTTCATTTTGTTTGTCTATTACAATGAATAATAGATCAATTAAATCCTGTATCACCTATCCATTATGCCGAGCCTTTTGACATATGTGACATGACACTGTCATCTACAAAGTTCATGACTGAGAACTGCCCAGTTGAGTTGTAAAACAACAATAACAAACTGACATACAAACAAAACTCAAAATCTTATATAATGGTTTAAGAATTTTGTGTTGGTCTACCTTAATAGTTTTAGCCTTGGCTGCAGGTTAGACATGCTTATATGTTCATATTCTTGTGGTGCAAATTACTTTTAGTCCATATGGGGAGAGGGGCTTGCCTAGTAGTGATAATTATAAGTAGGAAACAAGTTAAACACATCCATTCACTATTATTATCTTTGATACATGGTAATTACAAAACATTAGTAGTGTGTAGCATTATGCTCATTGTTAACTGGGGTTGCAGAGGCTCTGCTCATCTTGCACAAGTCTGCCCATGTGCCTTGGGGTTGACTGACTGCTTACCAGGTGACCTATTCAACTGATCCAAAGTATGTCCCTTTGGGCAGAACACACAGTCAAGGGCAGACAAGGCCACTCCACCCACAGTAGTTTGGCACTGAAAAGTTACAAGGCAAAGGGCATGGACACAGGAAGGAATAAGACCTGGGGCCAAATAATGCAATTCATCTTACAAGATTCCCTTTTAAATTTAATGTTGTAGTCTTGACAGTTTAACACAGGCCTCAAACATGTTATACAAGTTCTGTATCATTGAACTGTACCCCAGTTTAACTTGTAAGGTTGGCAACTTTTATACAATACAGCTGATTTCATATCTTAATATCATACATACAGTGTTGCTTTTCCTTAGCTCTTTATCAGGAATTATTTGATGATCAGAAAAAGTTAGCTTTAAGATTACTATACAGCTGAGGGGTAAGATAACAACTGTATGGCACCAGAGAGTAGGCAGGGGACACCAGAAAGGACACAGATGTGTTAGACTCCACACAGTTGTCTCTTGTGCAGTAGAGTTCATGAACCTTCTTTGCTTTCTGCTCTTTGCTCTTCTCTTTCCATCTTTATTGTTTGTAGGACTCAATGTGGTCACCTCAGTCTCAATTCTAGAATTTGAGATCAACCCTCCAAGTTATCTCATTGTCTGGGTCTAAATTCATACCCCCAGCTCCTAGCTCATGGACTTTTTATTCCCCAGTCCACTCGTGAGTAGAACAGAGTTTTTTGTCTTCATCTGTTTCTTTTTGGTCACTCATCCTATAGTGGAAGACTCTTGACTTTATGTTACCATGATGACAAAGACTTACAAGTTTCTGCCTCTAGCCTGGACTTCTCCCTCCAACCACAGACTCAGCATACTATAAGGTGTACTTAGGAATATCTTGTAGACATCTCAAACTTGTATCCTAATTGGACAACTTGAATTCCTCCCCATAAACCTGCATTTATCAGTCGTCAGTGTCAATGTTTTACTTGTGCAAGCCTTGGGATTCTTGGCTAAATGGTTTTTTCTTAGATTGGTTTTGTTTGTTTGTTTTGTTTGTTTGTTTTGTTTTGTTTGTTTGTTTTGTTTTGTTTGTTTTGTTTGTTTGTTTTGTTTTGTTTTGTTTGTGCTGGGTGGCTCTTGAGTCTTTCCCAGTCAGTCTTTATTAATAGCAAATACAAAATGATTATAGAAAGAGCAACAAAGTCCATTAATAGGAAGGAACATGCTGTGCCCTAAATTCTATCCA
Organism: Mastomys coucha; assembly: GCF_008632895.1. NCBI lineage: Eukaryota > Metazoa > Chordata > Mammalia > Rodentia > Muridae > Mastomys > Mastomys coucha. The sequence continues at coordinate 101,540,760 of NW_022196903.1, forward strand.
GCCTTCAGCCAGCTATGGTTTAAGCAAAAGAACATCTCAGAGTGGATAAGAGGATTAAGGCAATTTCAATGAATGTTTACAGAAAAAAAAAAAAGTCAATAACTTCTCCCTCAGCTGAGTAATGGTGGTGCACGCCTTTAATCCCAGCACTTTGGAGGCAGAGGCAGGCTGATTTCTGAGTTTGAGGCCAGCCTGGTCTACAGAGTGAGTTCCAGGACAGCCAGGGCTACACAGAGAAACCCTGTCTTGAAAAACAAAACAAAACAAACAAACAAACAAACCAAAAAATTTCTCTTTCCATTTATTGCTGAATCATTTTGTAATATGCATATATTAATGTTAATATACTGTATATATATATATATTTTTTTAAAGGAAAACATATTGGAAAACATAATCTAATGCAAATGAAATAAAGTAGAGCTTTAAATTTCTGTTCTTTACCATGTTTTGTGTTTTCATTTACTAGCATCTTAAACACAATGGTTACATATTATCAACTTATTTTTATTTTTTTTTAAATATGTAAGTGGGTTCATCTTGTTGAAAATTTTCAGTTTGTACCCAGAACTACATCTAACAACTATTTTTTTTCTTAATTCCTTTTCCTTGTTTGAGTAACCACAGTTCTACTTCTGTTTCTATGAATTTGCCTACTTTGTTTTTAGAGGCAGGATTTTCCTGTGTGGCCCAGAATGGCTTCCAAATTCACCTTGCTGCTCCTGCCTCAGCCGCCTGAGTGCTGGAGTTGTGGTAGTGTCACTGAATACCTAGCTAATTTAGGTTCCACGTGTGCATAGGGCCAGAAGTATTTGTGGTTTGTGACTGGTTAATTTCCTGTAGTAATCCTGGGAGCTTATCTGTGTTGTAGCACATAATAGGATTTCTTCCTTTTCATGGGCAAATTGGTTTCATTGTTTATTTATCTGTCTGCCAGTCCCACCATTTGGACAGTGCAAATATTGCTGCTGTGGCCAGGGTACACTGATCTTCCACTGCATCCTGCTTTCAATTCTTTGAATATTTATCTAGAAGTGGGCTTTGATGGATATGTTAACTCTTAATTTTTATTTTTAATTTTATTTTTAAAGTAATCCTCATAGTTTTTCCATAGTTGTTTTATAATCCCAATAACAGTGTACAAGGATTCTAACATCTACACATTCAACCAAACCTTGAGATCTTAGCTATTGTCTGTCTGTCTGTCTGTTAGACAGGATCTCACATGCAAACTGGTGTTTTTTTCTTTTTCTTTTTCTTTTCTTCCTTTTTAACTGTCAGTGCCAAAGCTCACTCAGAGTGCACTAGGTAGTGCGAAGCTGTATCCCTAGTCCCCTCCCCCCTCTCGTTTCCTAAATCTAGTCCATAATGAGCAAGCCCACTTGCTCTAGATACGTATTATATCTGTCACCTGATTGCTTTTTATCCTGTACATCATTGCTCCACTTCCCCCATCCCCGTCAAGTCTTTTTGGACCATTACCCTGGTCTTCTAACTGGAACTTTGTGTCTGCACCCTTGCACAACGATAAATTGAACACAGTATGGCACTCTCATGTCCTCTATTTAAAACCCAGTTGACAGCCACCACTCTGCAGAGAAGACCTGAGAAATTTCCCTTGGTTTGCCGCATCCAAAGCATCCCTCCCCATAAGGCCTTGCTTCCCTGTCACCTGCCTTAAGCACAGCTCGTAAGTTTTTTCCTGCTTGCATCTGGTGTTTCCTCAAGGTGAGGGGCTGCATTCATGGATGTTGCTTGACTCACACCTTCCTACAATCCAGGTACTACTGAGTTGTAACCTCTTCAGAGTGTTCCCCACCCCCTTCTCTGAAAAGACAATGCCTGTGAACTACTTCGAGCTTCTCTGCTTTCTTTGGTGTAAGTACTTGTTCCCTTCGAAGATATCAGACTGTTTTTATTTGTGACTTTCCTCGCTGTGTCCCCTGGCCTGCTCAGAAAATGTTCGTGCTATAAGCAAATAAAAGAATATATGTCTGCGCTCTTACATCTGAACAGCACTTGCCATAGAGGCAGCGATACTGCACACGTGTGATTGTCAGTAGGGATGGTTTTCAGGGAAAACACCTTTCACTGGACTCCATTGCTTACTGGACTCCAGTTCTCAGTGATTTCCGCAGCTCATGAGTTCTAGGCCATTGTCAAGAGCTTTGAACAGAAAAGTGGAGATGCCTCATCTAATTGAAAACAACTCAGGGATTGGTGACAGCTGTCTGTCTAGGTCCCCTTGGCCCCATCACCTTACCTAGCTGAATCCTGGCTGCTTGTTATTGCTCGGAATTCTATTTCCTATTGTAATGTGAAAGCAGAGCCTCATTTGCCCACAGATTGCTTGTTGGAAGTGAACATCACAGCACAAAGCCAGAAATTCCTCCTGCAGGGGATGGTCCATTGACAAGTCTGTGGATTATACAATGGAATTTCCTCTTCTTACCCTCCCTTCTAATGACACCAAAATATAAAACTGTAAACAATGGGCTTTTCTTCCCGGTTTGTTTGGTTTGTTTGGGATACTTCTGACATTCTCCCATCTGCTGTTCTGAACTTTGGGGGGTGGTGGATTAGAATCATGCATACTTGCATTGTTTTCTCATGGCTGTGTTCATGGCAAAGCTATGCTGATGGAGACATCCATCTCATTGTGAGGGCTTTCTACATTGTTGTGAGCACAGCTCTTCTTCCTTACATGGTCTTCCACGCTGGGGCAACGTGCTGCTGATGCCTCAGTCACCGTGATTGTGCCACAGGACAAGAGCATGGTCTCTTTCTGTCCCTGCCTCCTCTCAATGTGGGGCTATGTCAGTCTTACTAGTCCTGATGTTTAAAATAGAACTGCAGGTTGCTAGGGTAACCAGGTGCCTTCTGCTTGCAAGAGGCCTGTGGATGTTTGGACATCAGAGCTGGAGGGATACTCTTAGGGTACCAGTGACATTTAACTTGGTCTGGGGGCTGTTTGTTTCCCTTGAAAATCAGTGTTCTCTACTTAACAGTGTGTATACATTCTACATTCTTGTTTTGCCTCAGTAAAAAAAAAAAGCTCTTCCCTTTTTGAAAATACTGTCTGATTATTGTGTGTCTGTGCATGGCATTTGTAAGAATGTGTGTGATACAGTACACATCTAGATGCTGGAACACAAGCATACAAGTTTGTGGAGTTGGTTATTTCTGTCCTCCTTTATGTGGTTTCTGGGGATCAAACTCGGGTTGTCAAGCTTGCTTGATTGGAAAGTCCCTATGGCCTCTTCTCCCCTCTTTCTGAGATGGGGGGGTCTTACTGTATAGCCCAGGCTATCCTTGATCTTAAATGCCTCTGGAGTTATCCTCCAAAATGTTTAGATCAGAGTCATGTACCATTTGATTAAAGAAGTTTTCATGAGAAAAGAAATATATACTTAGAAGGTCTCCTTCTGCTGGTGAGCATCAAATAGAAGATCATAGGCTTAAAGACAGAATATTATAGGAAGGCAAATTAAATGGGATCAAACTCATTTTTAAGGGAGGATTTAGAGAAGTCAGCGAAGATTTAAATAGGATTTGTCTGTTCATTACCTTTTCTTGGCTCCTTCTACAGCAGAAGGCTTAGGATGATGACGTCATAAGAAACAGGGTAGATTTGAGAACTGTAATAGTATGCTTGGAAGATAAAATCTCATCGCCTGAAAGGTACGTAAAGGTATTCATGCTCTAGGAGTGTGTTGCTTGTCATCTCTCCAGACTTCACTGTTAGCATAGACAGCTTAGTGAATGTGCGGATAATTGAAACCAAGGTAGGTCTTGACTAGCGCTGTTTCGTTATTGGTGTATTGTTGATATATTCAAGATTGAATTGTGGGCCGCTGAGATGGCCCAGCAAGGAAGACGCCTGTTTGCTGTTCTTCCAGAGTTCTCAAGTTCAACTCCCAGATCCAAAGGTCTATCTTGGGGTTCACAACCCCTGTATCTCCAGTTCTGGGGATACAGCTTCCTCTTCTGAACTCCATGATCCATGTAGGTTAAACAAAATACTCATAAAGCAAATCTTAAAAAAAAAAAAACAATTAAAAGATTGATTTGTATGAATGTGTATCAAGAATGGTGGAGTGGGAGAGTGGGAATGTCTAAAACCCCTGATGTTTCTTTTTCTTTTTCTTTTCCTTCTTTCCTTCTTTCCTTCCTTCCTTCTTTCCTTCCTTCCTTCCTTCCTCCCTTCCTTCCTTTTATTGGATTTTTTTTTTTTTCGAGACAGGGTTTCTCTGTGTAGCCCCGGCTGTTCTGGAACTCACTCTGTAGACCAGGCTGGCCTCAAACTCAGAAATTTGCGTGCCTCTGCCTCCGAAGTGCTGGGATTAAAGGCGTGCGCCAACACCGCCTGGCGGATTTTTTTTTTTATTTACATTTCAAATGTTATCCCCTTTCCACGTCTCCCCTCTGAAACCCCCTACCCCTCCTCTGCCCCCCACCGTTATGAGGGTGCTCACCCACTCACCCACCCACTCCTGCCTTCCCGCCTTGGTATTCCCCTACACTGGGGCATCGGAACCCCTGAAGCCCAAAGGCCTCTCTTCCCACTGATGTCCAACAAGGCCATCCTCTGCCACATATGTGGCCAGAGCCCTGGGTCCCTCCATGTATATTCTTCAGTTGGTTGTCCAGTCCCCTGGAGCTCTGGGCAGTCTGGCTGGTTGACCATGCAGCTGCAAATCTCCTTAGCTCCTTCAGTCCCTTCTCCAGCTCCTCCATCAGGGACCCTGTGCTCAGTCCAATGGTTGATTGCAAGCATCCACCTCTGTACTTGTCAGGCTCTGGCAGAGCCTCTCAGGAGACAGATTCATCAGGCTCCTGTCAGCATGCTCATCTTGGCATCCACAATGGCGTCCCAGCTTGGCGACTGTATATGGGATGGATCCCCAGCTGGGGCAGTTTCTGGGTGACCTTTCCTTCAATCTTTGCTCCATACTTTGTCTCTATATTTCCTCCCATGAGTATTTTGTTCCCCCTTCTAAGAAGCACTGAAGCATCCATACTTTGGTCTTCCTTCTTCTTGAGCTTCATGTGGTCTGTGAATTGTATCTTGGGTATTCCAAACTTTTGGGCTAATGTCCACTTATCAGTGAATATATACCGTGTGTGTTCTTTTGTGACTGAGTTATCTCACTCAGGATGATATTTTCAAGTTCCATCCATTTGCCTGCAAATTTCATGAAGTCATTGTTTTTAATAGCTGAGTAGTACTCCATTGTGTAAATGCACCACATTTTCTGTATCCATTCCTCTATTGAGAATGTTTCTTTTTCAAAATGGTGCTGGATAGTCTGGGGAGATAGCTTGTGGGTAAGGTGCGTGCTGGGCAAGCATGGAGACTTGAGCTCAGATCCTGAGCACCAGTGTATACGCTTGGTGTGTTCATTCATACTTGTAACTGCAGTACTGAGCCAGGGAAGGGTTGGAAGAAATAGATCTAGGGACCAGCTATGGGGCTGAAATGGTGATTTCCTCATTCAGTGACGAATGGTCTCAGAAAATAATATGAATATATATATCACAGTTTCAGCTGAGGATCATTTTGATTGTTTCCATTGCCTAGCTACTGTGGATTGTGAAGCAGTGAACATGGCTGAACCTGTGGCGGAGAATGTCTAGATCTTTGGGCATATGACAAGGAACATATAGCTGGAACATATGGTAGATATATTTTTAGATGATTCATCATTGCCCAAGCTGATTGAATTCAGGAAAGAAAGCAGAGGTAGGACCATGGAAGGGGTTGAGGGAGGAAAGGGAAAATGATGTAATTATATTTTAATTAAAAATAAAATTTATCCTCAGAGTCTCAGTATAATAATAATAATAATAATAATAATGATGATGATGATGATGATGATGATGATGATGATGATGATGATGATTGAAGAAGACATCTCAATGTCACCTGTGACCTCAGTATTCTTCTGCATGGGTGAGCACACCTGCACACATTTGTGTATGCAACACATGCAGACACACAGAGTGCTGGTTGGATTTATAGTGTAGGGAGTCACAGAATGGTTTAATCGCTCACTTTTCATCTTGATGTATGAATAACTAAAATTATACCATGTAGAAGCTAGCACGTAGAAACTGAAGTTCTTTGCTGAAATGCAAGGAACAGTTGTATCTACAAATAGAGGATTGGTGGATGAACACTGAGACCGTTGGCAGGACTGAAAGTGACTCAAGGGCAAGTGAGGAAAAAAAGGCTGCTGGATTCAAGTCAACACTGCTGGACGTAAGTCAACGGCGGGATTCCGGTCTAAGCAGGTGTGAATGGATGATAGGTCATGTAGCTAGGATTTCTGGGGAGAATCCCCACCAGTGAGGCAGCAGATAAATTCCAGAGATGGAGGGACCTGAAAGGAGCAACTGCAGAAGGACTGGTAGGGCAGGTGCTGGTAAGAGCTTGCTGCCCACCGCTGCTTCCTTGCTCCGCCAATGTTTTTATCTGAAGGTGGGTTCAGTACTTAAATGAAAACTGCGCTCTGCAGGGATTTCTGTCCATTCGTAAGATCAGGAACAAGCCTTACAGATACTTCCTCCACCTGCCATTTAGGAAAGGACACTCAGACACCAAAGAGGTATCTTGATGAGGGGTGAGCAGAGATTTGGCTACAATCCAGAGATTGTTTTGCTTTGCTTTTTGTTTCTTGAGACAGGGCTTTGCTGTGTAGCCTAGGGTGGTCTCAGTCTGAATCTTTCTGCTTCAGGCTTCTCAGTACTGGGACTGTAGGTGTGTGCCCCCATGCTCACCTTCAGAACTGCTTGATGGGAAAACATCTCCGTTACTCACTCACTCTTCAAGAACTGTTTTTAAGTATGTAGCTCCTATGAGCTTAGCTCCGGCCTAGGCCTTGAAATGTTGCTGAGGCAAAGATCCCCCTCCCTGTCAGATCCACCCTTGGCTACCTCACGGAGTCTATAATCAAGTGAAGTAATGGAACGGTCACAGGGATTGCTACTGTAGTGAGTGGTGTTTGCAAGATGCTGGCTGAATGTGACAGCCGCTTGGTTTATGAGGAAACAAGGTTTGGGTCCCACAGGTCCCTCCTGTGTTTTTAGTATTACTGAAATGGGGACCTGTGGACACAAAGAGTCAGCTGAACTGTGTGAGATGTGGGCTGCGAGCCGCTCTTGAGTACTTTCTTGTTATACCATCTGCACTGGTGTTTCCTTGGATGATGCAGACTGTTGGTTTGAACCTTACTGTACAAGGCTGTCTCTGGCATCTTGTTAATGGTGTAGATTCTGCAGATCTACAGTGCGAGTTGAGGTCCCACATCTTGAGCAAACTGCCAGTATCACTGATACTAGAGAGTGACTACCCAATGTAGCAACATTATAGACACCTAAAGCTACAAGGAGGCCTTTGGGTCAGTAAAGAGCTCCTTCGTGGTAGCTTGATTTTCATTAGTTTGGGTTATGTTATTTGAACTTTTCTAGATTATAATGAAAAAAATATACTTAAAAATATTTCTCCTACAGAAAATTTTCCAGAAAAATGTCTCTATGACCAACAGTCTTGCCTCTCCTAACCTATAGCCCTATTGGGCCATAATGAAACAATTGTAATATCATTTTGGATAAGATAAGCCTGTTTTTTGAGTTCTCCAACTGCCCTTCCATAGCCGTGCAGACCACAGCTGAAGCATTCCTATAAAGAAAATATGAAGGTGTCAGCGCTGGCTGTGCTGAGTCCTTAACTTTAGGACACTTAAGTGGTCCCCATCTTAGAATCCCAGACTGCACCAATACTCAGAGTTTAAAAAAAAATTCTCTGTGTATGTTTATGTATGTTAAGTTATTGTATGTACACACATATGCCTACGTGTATGTGAGTGTGTGTGTGCAGTATACATATATGTATGTGTGGAGTTCTTGGTTGACCTTAATTGCTCTCCGTTTGTACGTTAGAGCAAGATCATCCACTTGAATCCAGAGCTTGACAGTGTGGCTAGTTCAGACAGAGGACTTACTCCCAGCATCCTCTGTCTGGGCTCCCAAGCACTGGATTGCAGGTGGCCACATCCACCCTGCATGTGTGTGAGTGCTAGGCATCTGAACTCTATCCCGCATGCTTTTCTAGCAAGTGCTTACCCACTGAACCCCTCCGCAGTCGCACTCTAGTCCTACAGTAGTAATTAAACTATTCTGTGCTGGCTCAGAAACTTGAAGTATGGTAACCATTTTATCTGAAGCTCATACAATAACCAGTGACAGCAAAATTATACATTTTACAAACCTCTTGAAACATTAGCCCTTCCGACTCATAATTTGTTTATGGCATGTAGAACGAGAAAAATTATTATTTTCACACTGCTCTGCTCCTTGACAACCCTTGGGCTTCTTAAAGGTTGCAAAGTACGTAGGTGTGTTTCCTTTTACAAAAATTATTTGATATGGGTATAAAATTTTTAATTACAATAAGAGTTTATAGAAAACAGCTCTTCTAGGTGATTTTTTTCTAAAAAGTTTCTAAAGTGATTTGTTTGTTGTTGTTTTCTGAGTGACAGTATGGGAGAATTCAGCAACGTCATAGCAAACAGTTCAGTTTCAACATTTTAAATTAATTTCCTACCTTTGTGGAATGCTCCCTGTGGTGATTAATAATGTCACCTCTCTGTGAAGTTTCTCGATGAGGTTAACTAAGATAGGAAGACCCACCCTAATTGTGGGTGGAACTTTCCCAAGGCAGAGACCTCAGACTACATTAGAACAAGAAAGCAAGGACCCAAGGAGCTGAAGGGGTTTACAACCCCATAGGAGGACAACAATATCAACCAAACAGACCCCCCCCCAGAGCTCCCAGGGACTAAACCACCAACCAAGGAGCACACATGGAGCAACCCATGGCTCCAGCCGCATATGTAGCAGAGGATGGCCTTGCTGGGCATCAATGGGAGGAAAGGCCCTTGGCCCTGTGAAGGCTCGATGCCCTAGTGTAGGGGAATGCCAGGGTGAGGATGCAGGAACACCCTCATAGAAGCAGGGGGCGGGGATGGAATAGGGGGTTTCCAGAGGGGAAACTGGGAAAGGGGATAACATTTGAAATGTAAATAAATATCCATTAAAAACAAAACAAAACAAGAAAGCAAACTGAGCTTCAGCATTCCTCCAACCTTGCCTCCTAAACTGTGAAAGCAATGTAACCAGGTTCCCCAGACCGCATGCCATCCTTGACAGGATTGGCCCATGCTCTTGAACCATACGCACAATTAAACCCTGCTCTGTTTAATCTGCTTTTGTTAGGTAATTTTGTCACAGTGAGGAATGTAACTAACACAGACCCTATGCTCACCTGAGGAAGTCCGTCAAACAGCAAGACTGCAAGTTTACTTTCTAGTCCAGATTGCCTTGCCAGTGAGAATGGGGGAGTTTGAGACCTACTCAGAGCTAGGCAAGGTACAAGTACTTATTCTGCCCAGTGTACCTGCAGTCTGTGCTGAGGTTCTCTAGCGTTTGAGTCCTCGTTGCTAATGGAGCCTTGTGTGCCATGATCTTCCCTTCGACATTTGTGCATGAGATTCAAGCGTTGAGATGTCCCTGTGACTGTTATGATAAAAGGTAGAGTTCCTATCCTGGCTAGTATTTTGTTGACTTGACATAAATCTAGACTTACACAGGAAGATTGGCATGGCAAAATGCCCCCATAAGCTTGGTCTGTAGGAAAGTCTGTAGGGTATTGTGTTGATCCATGATTAACGTGGAGGGCAGTGCCATCCCTTGGCAAGTGGTCTTGGATAGTATAAAAATGCAAGCTAAACTATACATGAGGAGTAAGCCACCAGCAGCATTCCTCTGTGTCTTCTGCTTCAGCTCCTATTCCAGGTTCCTGCCTTGAGTTCCTGCCCTGACTTCCCTGGATGGTGGGTTGCAAAGCTGTGAGCAGAAACAAACCCTTTCCTCCCCAGTTGTCTGGTCATGGCGTTTTGTCCCAGCAACAAGAGAAACCCTAAGATGTTCCCAAGAACAACTGTTACAGATAACTAGAGCTCAGAAGGTTGGCTGTGTTGAAGGTTTTCTGTGTCTCTTAGCTTTTATATGTAAGACTACTCAGTCTTTGTGTAACCTTATGCTGGAAGAAATTTATCACCGTGAACTTCAGTAGAGCCAAAAGAGTAGTACACAAGAGGTTTTTTATTTCTGTAGTGACATGGAAGTGTCATAGTAAAATAACATTTGTAGTTTTGACTCAAAGGAAGAAATATTAGCTCACATGGTATTACTGATCTTAGCATATTGTAACATTATGTTTAGCTCCATGTAGTCAGTACAGTGATTAGCTCTGGGGCCAGTGCTGTCTGAACGTTCAGACTCAAATGCAGTAGCTTTGAGAGCTTTGAGAGGCATGGTGGGGTCAAATTGCCATGGGTTAATTCCTGGCTATGTGATACTATGAGATTCCTTGCGTTCTTGCAGCCTCAGATTTTGCTAGAGGATGTTTGTTTTGATAATTAAAGAGACAATTACTGCAAAGTATTTACATAGCTCGTAAAACATTGCAGGAAATAAATTTGAGTGCAAGTAGGTACTTTTAGCTTTGTCATTATTAGTTATATAATGATAATACCTTTTTAATGCCAGTAACCCTGTATAAATAGAGCTGTATCTTAGTAGCCATAGAGAATGAATTCTAGGGCCACTAGAGGTAACAAAGGCAGCGACTGCTCAAGGCTTTATATGAAATGGCACAGTCTTTTCCTATAAACTAGACATAGTCTCCTGTATACTTTAATCACCTTGAATTTATTCGTAAGACCTAATACCTCATCAATGTTATACATTAGTGATATAGTTTAGATAACAATAAGAAGACTAGCTTTACATGTTCATTATGAGCACAACTTTCTTTCCCTAGAGATTGTTTCTGCCTGCATTTGATTTGTGCATATGGATTTCCTGGATACAGAGGGCTGACTGCACTTGTTATTTCCATTAGCTTAATGTATGTATGATATATATATGTATGTATATATATGTATATACATATATATTGTATAAACACATATGTGTTGTATAGCACCAAAGTTAAGGATACTAGAGGAAGGATCATATAGATTATGTAATGACCCAGAGCTGACTTTGTGGAAAATTCCCAGGCAGTTCTAGGGAGGTTCAGACAGCTCCAGGGAGTGATCCCCCTCACTGCTACAGCTCATGGCTGTGGTGCTGCTTCCCCCTAAGTGTGTTTCCCACAGCCATCCTTGTTCTCCTTCCCTTTTGCTACAGGACGGGTTCTTGGCAGGTAGGGGTGAGTTTGGGTGGAGCAGTCATCACAGAAACCTCTCTCAGTAGGCAGGTTGCAGAGGCTGAACTGAGCATGCACAAACCTGCCAGTCACTGTACAGAACTGCCTTTCACGGAGAAGAGTTGAGTGGACATAGAGAAACCAGGCCTGGTGGCCTCGAAGGCAGATCCTCCTCACGGTGGGAAGCATCAGGAGAAAGGAACGAAGGTTTTCACTTCCAGCCAGCAAACACCATTTCCTACGAACGGCAAGCATGATGTTAGCTGCCAGAGCAGCTTGGATTAAACTCTCTCCTCTGGATTATGTAACTCGTAGGATTCAGCTGTGAGGACCCTGGGGTGTAAAGCAGTCTCTCTCTCTCAGTGCAAACCACTCAGCGTTTCAGAAAGGGAAAACAACCACATATATATATATATATATATATATATATATATATATATATATATATATATATATATATATATATATATATATATATCGGGTAGACAGATTTTCCAAGTAATTCTTTGGAGAAACTTTGGAAGGTGGCCCAGGCAACCCTGACCGCCTGGCTACCTTGGAGACTGCTTTTGTGGTTGCAGCAAGAGGCAGGTTAGGCAGGCCAGTGCTAGAGGCAGCAACTGCAGTAACGGGAGGCTCCAAGGTCCAGTTCCAGGCAGAACCCTTGTATGGATGAAGCTCATCCCCGTGATGATGTGTTTGTTATTCCTGAGCTGTGTTCTCCTTAGGATTCATAACTCCTGGCACCAGTGCTCTCGGCTCCTAGACAAGCATGCTGTACGCCGTTTCTTGTACTTGGCGTTCAGATTGCTTGCCATGTTCTACATGAGCCTCTTTTAGAAAGATGTGAGATGATAGTGGTAATCTATATTGGGACCATCTCGATTCAGTATTAAATAAGTCTGGGACAACAAGCAACGCCCACCCCATTACAAGCTTTATATGAAGCAAACATCTATTTTTGCTTTGTGCAGACTCCACTGTATGAAGGGCTAAAAATAAGCAAATGCTCAGAAATCATTTGCGATGCAAAAATGACTGTGTGTGTGTGTGGAAACCATGTTGTTTTCTGCCCTGGATATAAGTAAATCTTACAGGTCAGAAGCTGTGCCGTAGAACTAGACCTGCTAGGTCACCGCAAGGCTTGAAATGTCATCTTGTCAACATAAGCTGCTACCAGATTCTTTTTCCCCCTCATATTTTTTATTATCTAAAAGAAGTCTACTTGAGTCTTGAGTTTTAAAGGTTTGTTGTTGTTCCTTTTTTTTTTTTTTTAAAAAAAAAAAGGAGGATAGGAACTTGATGGGAATAAATAGAGCACAGGTTGAGCACAGGTTAGAGTCACGGAATGACAGGATCCTTAGAGCTTTTAAAGGGCTCTGCTCATTTCCTGATTCTGACAGTGCCCCTTCTACTCGTGCTTATGTGCCTGGCCTCAAAAGATCCAATCCTGGCCTTAATGCATCGACAAATACTGAGCTGTCAAGTCAGATCAAGTGTGTTCCATGCAATCACACCACTAGCCTTAGATACCAACCCTCTGAACAGATTGAACACCTCTTGCTTTTATCAAGTACCCCTTCCAACCCCGTAACAAGCTTTCAGATGTAGAAATGTTGGAAATAGCTGGGTAGTTTACAGCCTGAGGGCTGGGTTTCTGCAGAGAGTGAGATACCTCCCACCTCCCTCAGTGTGTCCAGGGTGAGCCAGCTGACCCAGTTCTGAGTGTGTTTAGGAGCTGGGTGGTCACTTCTTCCTCTCTCACCAGCCTGTGCATCACAGCTGCTTCTGCCTTAGGTCAGGGCGGAGATGCATGCAGCCTTGAGAACCTTTCTACACTGCTGAGCTTTGTAAGATTTGTTGCAGACTCCCGAAACCCAAGGAGTGCTGGAGGATGAGTGAGAGACAGGAAGTGGAGAGGCGGGACTCTCTGATCCTGGAAGATGGGCACTGCTAATTAGGTGACACACCGCTTTTCTGAGCACTCAACCCTTTACAAACCTCTCTTCCTGGCTGCGCTGGTTTCTTACCATCTGTTACGTTTTTTCCAGTGAGCTGCTTTGCTTTTAGAAATCTACATGGCTCAAGGAAAGGAAAAGCAGTACTAGGTTTTCTGGAAAAATCTATGGAATGTGCTCTCCTTCTCCCAGCTGTCTGGGTGCTTCTGTCTTCTCTTGTCATATTGCCCACACTCTGGCTTAGTGACATTTCTAAAAACCCACAGGAGACCATGGCAAACGCTAAGCTTGATGGGGTTAACGGAGTTAGTCTCTAACCCTGTATGGAGGGTTTTGTTTTCCTCCCCCACAGCCAACCTTTACTATAGCAATAGCAATCTTTCCCTCTGCTATTTATGTTAAATTTTCTCAGCATATAAAGGACTCTTGGCATATAGGAGGAGGAAAATAAATTTTAAAGAACGGAGTCATTTCTTGTATAAGGAGAGTTCTTAAAACATGAACTTTGGACTTAATTTGGAAGCCAAAAAAAAAAAAAAAATACAGTGAAATAAACATGAAATCAGCCTTGTAAATGTTTTCATTTTGAAAGATGGAAATTGATTGTGTAGGTTCATATGTAACAGCGAGGTCCTATTTAAGCTGTAGACTATGAGTCTATACTTGGGGACTTGAAAAAAGCAGTTACTGTTGAATTCTAGTGCCAGACTCTGCCAGTTTGTACTGTTTCACAGGGTTTGTGCACAACAGCAAGGAGTATCTGAAGGTTCCCAGGCCAAGCTTATCCCTGGGCTGGAAGCAGCTCACCCCAGGCTTCTCTCTGTGGCTCTGTGTTTTCGCTTTTGTAGCTCTTAGCATTTTCTCTTCCTGTCCACAGTCCAGACAGTCCAGGCTAGAGTTGGGTGTGTGTCCCTGTCCCTTATCCGGCTGCTCCGAAGAAGGGCCTCCCTTGGCCTTTTGCTTTCGTTTGCCTTATATGGTCAGCTGTGGAGTCATTTATTCCTGGAAAGGGCCTTTTCACCGTTTCAAGCACTATTTCCCTTCGCCATCTCCTGAGGAGAACTGGAGCTTGCTTGAAGCTTGGGGTTCCTGGTTCTAATGGGGATCCTAATGCATTCTCACTGGCTCCAGGGCAGGTGATGTTTGGGCCCCGGGCTCATGAGATGTTGGCTCATGAGATGTTTATCAATCATTTGTATAATTAAGTATAAACTTTCTTTTGAAACCAGGGACTCCGTACTATGCTGGTTTTGTTGTTGTTGTTGTTGGTTTGTTTTGTTTCTGTTGTTATTTGGCCCCAAGCAGGCTTGTCCTTCTCACTTCCCAGGTTGCTGCTGCCTAGATTGTCTTTCCCCTCCTTATTCTCCCTGGCTCGGCTTCCCGAGGGCTTTATCTATCACAGGAATAGATAACACTGCAGTCAAGATCCACGTCCTCTGTAGTAACAAGCTCACGGCTAGTTATCCTCTTAAGTGTGGCTTCCGGTGTCATATGGAAACAGTAATCTTAGTGGTTCTCACCGGGCAGCTGCCCCTCCCTCCCCTTTCTGCTTTCACCTGGTGGGATCTAGACTCCCAGCCTCCTAAGCACACAGAGCAGCATCACTTTAAAAGTAATTAGACTGAATACAAAAGTGATGAGAAGGTGTGGTTTATCTTAGAGACCATGGTTAGTTTGTGTTTTAGCCTAAAAAGGAAGTTTGTAGTGTTCTTGAAGGCAAGTTAGATGTTTCTGGATGAAAAGGTGGAGATGGAGGAGTGGAGTTAACAGTCCCTTGCTCCTGGCTCAGACAGGAACACGTCTTTAAAAAAACTTTATTTATTTTTAAAGGAGGAAGTTGAATTTGGTAGTGGTTTGAGGGGGGCTGCCTAGCCACCAGAGAACTTTTTTTTTCCCCTCTCATCTTTCCCAGCCTGCCTCTCCATGGTGGTGAGGATTGGGCAAGCTCTGAAGTCACTTTCGTTTTATATAACTTGTTGGTGAAATCCCCCCTTCCTCTCCCCCCCTCTTTTTTTAAGCTTGACTACATTTCTCTTGTCCAGCTCTGCCTCTCTCAGAATGACTTCCTGCTTTTCCAGAATCCCCTGCTGTTCCCTGCTGGGCACAGGAGTGACATCTGTCAGCTTGCTGGGGAAGAGGGAGAGAAAGATGTAGAAGGGAAGCCTGTGCTTGTTCTTTACCACAATTACTCTGAGCTCCACACTGTCAGAATGTATTACCTACCTATCCACCCAAGCCAGGGGGCGCACTGGAGTGACTCACCTGCAGGATTGTGTATGTGCTCGCTCGCCCGCTTTCCTGCTCTGTCAGGTGTTTGGGCAGCTGGAGCTTCCATTCGCTCCTATCTGGTTCATGTATTTCTGTTTCCTGATGAGAAAATAGCAATCCAACTTGAGATGATTCAAAGCCGAGTTCTAGATGTGTCAGGAACAAGGTTGCCTGATGCCGAGGGAAGCACATAGAACCAGCCAATCACCTGTCTCCATAGTTGGTCCAAAGTCATCCTGCACTAGAGATGAGCGTCCTTTGGGTAGAGTGAGTGTCTTTGTCCTTTGCACATATTCTCTATCCTGGCGCACATAACATTTTCACATGAATAATGATGATTTCTGCTACTGAGACAGGTATTGAGTACTTCATGGTACCTGGACTGAACTGAAGTTCACCCATATGCAAATTTGTAGACACGCTCTCTCATGAGGCTGGTGCTGGTCACATCTTTGTTTTATTTTTCTAGAAACACAGGCCTTGAGAATGAACATGCTCAGACCCACCGTTGGTTAGACATATGAAACCTGACTGCCAGCCTCGGGAAGTGGCCTTCCAGCTGCCTGCACTAAGGGCCTGCTCGCAGCTGAAGCCCCTGCCTGGTCCAGAGTAGCCTTGGATACTTTCTCTTGACCTGTCTGCTGCCAGGGCTGCTTATACCAGTTGCACGTGTTCTTTTGGTGACTGGTGATTCTTCTTCCATAAAGTCACTGTTCACCTTTCTTTACCACCAAGTTCTCTTGGCATGTGTGCTTTGTGTGTTCTGTGTGTGTGCACGCACACGCGCATGAGTTTGTGTATGCACAGTTGTGTAGACACGTGTATAGAATGCCTGTAAATGCCAGAAGTCAGGCTGCATGGTCAATCCTTAGGCGCCATACATGATTGTTTAAATTTTTCTTTTCAAGAGAGAATCTCTTACTTTGCCTGGAGCTTAGCAGTTAGGTTGCCTAGCTAGGCTGATGAGCAAGCCCTAGGGATCTCCCTGTCTCTTCTTCCTTGGTGTTGGAATTATAAGCACACGTTGCCCATGCAGCCTTTATACATGGGTTGTGGGGATCAAGCTCACGTTTATACTCTCTACCATCCCGGCCTGCCACTGTCTCTGTTAAGCTTCCTTTGTTTTGTTACATTACTGCGTTGGCTTTTTTTTTTTTTCCTGACCCTTGTTCACCTGCTGCTTGGAATTGTCAGATTTTCAGGGCCTCTCAGGTGTTGGTTGCTAAAACTGCCTTGCAGATTACGTCGTTTCCTTGTGTTCTGTGTCCACAGGTAGGAATTGGGCTCAGGCATAATTTTAAAGAGACATTCTCTGGGAGAGGATGATGATCAGCTGGCCTTGCTTTACACTGGTACTTTATAAGGTGGATGTAAAATGTGCGGCGATGTCATCCATATGCAGGTTGCGGACAGGCCTCTTTGCTATTTGACTTGCGCCAGGGTCAAATGTGACTGGCACGTTTTTGCCTGCTAAGAAGTTCCCAGGGCTGTGGCTGCTGTGAGTTCCCATTTCTTCCCCTGAGTAGGGGGCCTGAGCTTCCTGGCCCTGCCTCCTGACTATCCCTTATTTACTTAGCCCTTATTTATTTGACTTTACCCTTTCCAGTTCATTATGGAGCCATCTCTGGTGGCGGTTGGAATTTGTGACTTCAGCAGCCATCTGGAAGCTTTACTGTCAGCAGTGTGATGTGAGAATAGGGAGAAAAATGTACAGGGTATTGAAGGGGAAGCTGTTGCCATTTGGGCAGGACTTGCTAAAAAGGCAGGCATCCCTAATTGGTAGCTTAGCAGCTAATGGTTGTCACCGAAGGCTGTAAATCACACTGCCTAGAATCTTCTTGAAGACAGCTTCTAACTGCAGAGGCTCTTAACACCTTTCATCTGACTTTTTGTTAAATAGCCTGCTGGGAGTCCAAAATAGAAGCTGTGTAGGGAGATTACCCTTAAGCAGATCTCAGCTGCCAAGACTGCTGTGGTAAAGTTGTATTGCTCCCCACGCCTCTGGCATGAAATTGACAGATGTAAATCCCAAAATGGAAGGCTTGGGAGATGGTTCGGTTGGTGGGTAAGGTGCTTGCCTTGCAAGTGTCGGGACATGAGTTTGAATCTCCAGAACCCATATAATGCAAGTTTGGTATCATGCATCTGAGATATGGAGGCAGGGAATGCTCTAGAGTCTGTGTGCCAGCTAGGAATTCACAGTGGTAAACAACAGAAAAGAGATGCTAAGACAAGGCGGAAGGTGACATCCAACACCGGAGGTCATCCTCTGACTTCCTGGCCCTGCATGTACTTCCTTGCTGGCCTATATGGTGCCTACCTTTCTCACCTCTAACTGTTGGCCTGGCCTCTGCTTCCTTCTCACCCTTGCCTCTTCGCCATTTACACCCACTTGGTAACTGATCTTAGTTTTAGAGGTTAAATTCGCAAATGGCTAGCACAGTTGGTTTCTCTTATCAGCATCTGTTCTCCCAGGAGCCTGATCTGTTATCCATCTCTGAGTGAAGAGACCTCAGTGATAGTGAAAGCTCACTGTGATACCCTGCCTCAAATTGGTAGAGTTTCGCTGTGCCCTCGCCTGCTCCTGCTCTTTCCAATCTGACCTTTGCTCTGATCCTTAGAGCATCTGATTCCTCCTCACCCATCATCCATTGCCATCCTAGCCATCTGAGGCCTGTTTTCTGACCCATGATGGTATTGCTTATCGACTCACATCTCTGTGCTTGACCGCCCTATGCTCTTGTGAGTCACCGTCATGTGTCTTCTAGAGCAGTGTCTCACGCCTCTTTGACCCTTGTATAAGAAGCATACATCATGTTGCAATCCAGGAGACATAGTCAAGAAATCAGTACTTAACCTTTAGTTTTTGTAGTGCGCTGCTGTGATATTTCATTGGTGTGTGTGTGTGTGTGTGTGTGTGTGTGTGTGAAATTAGTTGTAATCTATTTAGTTCATTTTGTGATGTGCTTTCAAATGTATATGGTAGAAGAGCAATAGTTCACACTGTTGTTTTGGGCAATCTGTGAAGTTAGTAGCATTGGCCCTAACTGGAAACCTTCTAGGAGTATGACTGTCAGCTCCCTTATAGGCCTGTGGAAACAGCTTGCTCTGAGACAGGCCCTCCTTTTGCTATGGAATGACCATGGTGGTCCTTCTAGCTCTGCTGACCTGCTTACCATCCTCTCCACTGGAACAGAGTTGTAGTGGTCACTGTAGAACCATCCAGGTTATGCTGTGACTACACAGTAATGACATAGTACCTCGTGGTCAGCAAAAAACCTGCAGGCCTCTTATCCAACTAGGGCCACTTCTGGAGATGGCTGCATGTTAAGATCATCTGGAAGAATTAAATATACATAAACAGTAATCAAAACTAGTTCCCCAGACTTGGACAATGAGAATCTCTGGGTATGTAGCCAGGATAGATAAATAGCTTGCACCATCTGGTCCCTGCCTCCCTCCTACAGCAGACCTCTCTGTGGCACTCCTAGACCACTCGGCTCTACTCCCATGGTCCACCTTACTAGTCCTTGCAAATTGACAGCTGCTTTCTACCCACAGGACCTTTGTATTTACTGTGGGTCACCTTCTTCATAACTCTCTGCAGATGCCATCACCTCACAGAGACCCCCTCCTTCCTGTCTTGAAACCTTTACCCCTTTAGCTGCTTCATGGTGGTTTTTAAAACCCCACTCCACTTTGAGCGTTTATTTTATGTTGCGTCATTTCTGGTTTTCCTTTCTTCCCTGTAGAATTTAAGCTGACTCTACAGAGTCAGGCCCATCTGGGTCACCACTGTGTCTCTAATACCTAGAACTGTGTCTGATTCAAAGGTGATAGAGAATTCGTATTACTAATGAACAGAAGTAGCAGGCTGGTGGGAAAGCTCGATGGTAGAGGGCTGTCTAGCATGCCCGAGGCCCTGGCTTCCATGTCCAAGGCCTGCAAAGTCAACAACTGGAAGTCTCATGAAGGATTGATTGTAGAATGGCGTTTCTGCTCTCTTAGGCTCTTGCTCTTACTCTTACCTCTTGCTCCCTCTCCTCCCCTTCCCCTCCCCCTCTCTCTATGGGCTATGGCTAGTCTCTACTTTTCTACTCTGTCTGTCTCTCTGTGTGTGTGTCTGTCTGTATCTGTGTCTTTGTCTCTGTCTCTGTCTCTCTCTCTCTTTTTTCTACAATAAAATCCAAAAACTTAAAAAAAAAAAAAAAAAAAGGCTTTTCTAGCTCTGTGGGCCTTCTCTGGCTGGACAAGGGAGGACCCGTGTTTTTTTCTTAGTTGTCACACTGGGTCATGTATTTGATTCAGGATGGCGTTTTTCTTTTTTATCCTAGGGAAGACTATAAAGAGGAGAAAGAGAACAAAACAAACAAAAACTAGACAATGTCAAGCAGCGAGTCTGCTTTTGGATTATGACGTCTTTGCCCTGCATTGTTTTTGTTTTATCATAGACCCTGGGAGACACACTCATTTCACCTTTCCCAAGCACACACAGCATTTGCACTGTCACCAGACCCCATTTGTCAGAGGTGGTTCTGGAATGGGTGTAGAGGGGATGTGTTTAATGTGATGGCTTACTTGGGCTTGGTTGAATTGTATTTTTTTCACAGCCTTCTTCTGGAGTGATGTCAGTTGAACAGTCAGATCTGACATAACCATCTTATATAATCAGACTTTTCAGGGATGCAAATTGGAAAGCTTTTGCAGCTAGGTTTTAGAATTCCTTTTACTGTGCTTGCTTTGAGGCTTTGGCTTTCTGCTTCTGGTCCTTTACCCCTGATAGAGCCTTTTCAGGAGGTTAACTCAGAGCTGGGCTTCTGAAGGACTCGTGGGCTTTTGAAAGAGGATGGTGAGACTCATGTCTATGTGTAATAACAAAATCTGGGCAAGTACAGAAGACCACATCAATCTTATTTATTTATTTATTTATTTATTTATTTATTTATTTATTTATTTAGATATACTGCCACAGCTGTCTGGCTATATCTGGGAAGGCTGGGAGGTGGTTTGCCTAGCCTCTGAGCAGTTTAGGTATAAAACTCAGTCCAATGCCCTTGGTCATGCTGTGCGTCTGTTTCACACGTGTCTTTGAGTACTAATGCACGGATGGTGGTATTCAAGTACATCAAACATTTTGCCAAAATGTGCTCATTATATATAAACTGTGTGGTCATTGATCTACTGGAGAATGGTGCCTCTGTTTCAGTAAAGAGGCTCCTATTGCTTTTTCCTCATGACCTTTTTATTAATCATGGACATGAAGGTACAAACAACCAAAACTCAGCTCATATATGTTGGCTTACATAACTGTCTGGGGCAGAGAGGCTATAGGGATGGTTCCTTGTCCTTTGGGCCTGGATTCTGCCCCTTCTTCACATTTCATCTGCTTTACTAGGAGTGATTCAGGTCTGAGTCCAGTCCCCTCTTTATGACCTCTAAACCCATGTTTGTAGCTCTGGATGCATACTCTCTTTATAGCTAGACTGAAGAAGGAGAGAGACTCTGCTTAGCCCCTCTACTGGACCAGTCTACTAACTATGAGGTCAAAGACTTTTAACACTGAGGCCATGGGTGTGTTCTGTCTCTGACTAGTGCTGGCTCATAGAACTCCTTTAGAGTAGAGAGGTACAGTATCATCATTTAGACTCTTGAGTGACAAGAGAGAGACTAGTTCCCGGGGAAATGGGAACTATTTGGTGATATTGGAAGACCTGGGCACTGGTCTTCCCTGGGTAAACACTGATTGGTTAGCTTTTGGCATGATCATTGGACAGGGGTCTGTAGTTTGATAACTGAGGGTGTCCTGTTTGCTAGAAGAGAACACGTCAGGAGAACCTCTACCTCTGTTTACTTCTTTGACTCATAAAATGAATGTTGGGTTGATTTCAGCATTTCCGATTGTTGTCTTGGCCCTTGGTGGTCTGCCTACTAACACCTATTACATGTGATACTTAGTCACATGGCTTGTCAACTTATACTTACCATTTCCTTTCTCTGAATAGCTATTCTACTTACAAACAGAAAGCTTAGACATAGTCACTTTAAGCCCTAAAGCTTGACATTGTTATTTAGTTCACTTCATCCATTTTTAGAAACAGAATGTTCAACCCAAGAGGTCAAGTGACCACAGATGTCAGAGGAAAGTCTGGGTTGCATTTTTTATCTTATTGAAAATATGGGATTGCAAAGGTGGGAGCACAGGTCAATGGTTTATGTAGCTCAGTGGTAAAGTATTTAGGCAGCATGAATGTATCCCTAGATTCCATCATCATGTAAGACACATCATCATGTAAGGCTCGGTAGATTTATATAGCTTTACCAGGTCAACCTAGTGTAAAAGAGAACTCAAGGCATGTAATAAAGACACACAAGATGAGGGTAGAGGAGAAGCTGGAAAAGTGGGGTGAGAGGCTCAATTACCTTGAGGCGTGATTTATGAGGCTCAGGACCCACTGCTTAGCAGAAGGAACCTCTGAGGACTTCTGGGTAAGGAAGAATGTGGTCAATCAACAGGTGCTTCAGAAAGCAGAAGTTGGCAGTCACCTGAGAGATTGGAGCTAGGGAGGTTCCTGGAAGAGTCCCTGAGGGAGTCACCAAGTAAGGGCTCAAAGCTCTCAGCGAGGCAGCAGGAAAGGTGGGGGTGACCTTAAGCAGGAGACAGTATCTCCGGGGCTTGTTCACTAGCTTTGGGAGATTTGAAGAGAAAAGAAAAATTAAAGATAATGTAAGCAGCCTTTTCTGACCCCCCCCAAAAAATGTGGGATTAAAAATGGGTTAAGGCAGATGGTTATCAGAGTGACTGGCTACTGAGTAAGGCAGGAACAGGAAATTACTTGACCCTGGTTGATATAGACAAGTCCATGAGACATACATGTCAGCCATCCAGATTCCAGAAGGACCCAGCTGAGTCTGAGCAGCCATGGAGTTCTGACGAGGAAGCTCCTGTCTGGAGTCTGCAGTCTAGGATGGAGGTGAGAACTGCAGAGCAAATGTCTCTGGCTCAGAAGCGGCAGTTAGGTCAGAGGTGTAAACATCACAGTCCAGATGTTACAGTTGGTGCTGTGGGTGCTTGACCCCGGCATCATCCCATGCACTTCTTTCTAGTTCTGTGGGTCTTGAGGCCAAGCTCACCATCAAAAAGCCACCTTTCCTGAGATTCAGCAAACCTAAGGTGCTGGAGACTGGGACCACTGGCAGAAGAGATTGAAAGCCCAGTAGGCCAGCTTGGGCTTCAGGAGGCAGAAGTTGTATACTGAGTTGTTAGAAAGCATGCTGCGATGATTTTCTACGGACACTCACTGAAATCCACCCACAGAGCTTTCACCCCACTCGTTTCCTTCACCTCTTTCCAGGTTCGTCGAAAGAACATGTTCTTAAATTAGTCAATCAGTTAGAGGTATGTCTTTGTTCCAGGACCTCCCTGCAGGGACCATAACCCAATCTAGATGTTGATTTTTCTCCACGTAAATGAAATCTAGATCAGGTTCATTGTTAACAAGGGCCTCTTGACTCTCTGTTTTTCTACCCCTAATGTGTGCCTGTCCTTGGGTTGTTCTTTACCCACTGAGCCTTCTCACTGGGACTGGTTTGTTTTAAATCAGCTCCATTGTTTCGGTGATAAAATGGCTAGGTAGCAAGGAAAAAGAGGAGGATGGACCCAGATCAAGCAGCGAACTGTCCGCTACCAGTGTTTAAGGAGAAACTGAGATGCTATCAGGCAGGGGAGTGTAGGGCGGGAGGCCTGCCAAGTGCTTGAGGGTATCCATAATAGTAATAAATTCAGTCTGCATGAAACCCTTCCCTACTCTTGCCATTTCCATGGAGTATACCTTACACCAGGAAGTAAGCATGACTTTACCCATCTAAAACGGGAGGCTGAGTATAGATAATGAGTACAGCTACAAAGGTTAATGCAAGTCTCACCATAGTGTCCATCGCAGTCAATCTTGAACAGTTTACATATGAAGACTAGAATAACAGGATAATCAATTTGCGTGTGTGCAGTTGGCAGTTGGTGTCTTTCTCTGTCCCTCTCCATCTTAGCTTTGGAGACAGAGAGTCATGACAACTTGGATGTCATCAGGTGGCAAGTCTCTGGGATCCTCCTCTGTCTCCCAGTGCTGGCGTCTACATCTGAGACAAGTGTTTGCAGTAAAACTGCATTGGGAGCCAAGGACAGAGAAAGAGTTCCCAAGGGATTGCTGCAGAGGGTCTGCCATTACAGTTGAAATCTGAGTCCATATACAAACAGGCACCCCCTGTTTGTGTGAGTCATTCTTTTTCTGCTTCTAAAGTATTCGTTCCTGATAGTGTTTGTCATCTTTGATTCTCAAACTGAGACTTATTAGCAGAGTAAAGTAGTGGCCTGTTATCCTTGTAGAGTGATATTTATGGTTTGTCAATGCTCTGTTTATAATGGCCTGGATTGGAACTCAGGGTTTATTTATGTTCCAGAGGGCTGAACAACTGGTCACAGACGGGCTCTCATTTTTCCAGTCCAGGTTGTTATTATATCAAGATGTATTAAAGCATCTAGTTAGGAATTGGTGCACTTCTGTATGCCTGTTATAAAAATCTTAGGCAGTGTCTTATGATCAGAAATATTCCTTGGCAGCTGCTCATCCTGCCCATCTGTATACTAATTACCACTAAAGCCTTAGGCTTCTCTATGCTGATTATATAGAGCAGGACACAAGCCACTCCTTGGGCCAACTGTAATTCACACTGAAGCACGTTGACTTTTATTGTTTCTCTGGGTGAGTAGAAGTATGCTGGTGTTTAGAGTCTGATTATCTCTGTGTGCTGATGTGTCACTGGGGCTTTGTGGCTAATGCATATTCAACAAGCTTGAGTTAGGACTGTCGACAGAACAGTGAGCGAGTAAATAAACTCAATGAGGACAGAGCAAATGAGCAAGCAATTCTATGGCTAGACTCAAGAGGTCCTCTCACTTCCAGCTGCTTGCTGCCATAGAGTGTTGCCAAACACTGGTTTGTTTGGCTTCGTTGCTTGTTACTGAAAAGCTGGAGAGCTGGGTTTTTATGTGAAATCACTGAGTTTCCAAATAGTAGCAATTAATATGAGTCTGTTTAAAACACTGAAGAGGCCAGATAGAATCTTGTGTGTGGGTTTAAGATTGAAGTCTAAGAGCAGTCAGATTTTACTGAAAATAATGTTTCCTTAAGTGAAACAACTATTAGCTCATGTGTACAGAACAGTGTGGAAGGTGTTTTGTGGAGCTTGGAGGAAGGGTAGGCAATGAAGACATCACTCTTAGTGTAGTAGAATTGGACCAGGGCCATTTATAAGAACTGTTATTAAGAGAGGGAGGACAGTATTATGGGTGTTCCCAAGTTGGAAAGATAATTTCTGGTCATCATCATCAAGGGAAGGAGTATTTGGGTAGTTGGGGAGGAGTCAGGCAACTGGGACCTGTGGTAGGCAGCTGTCTAGAATTATAACAAAACACCAGAGACAACCAACTTACAAAGAGACATTCTTACAAAGTCAACAATCAGTTGGCCTTTGGGTTGATAGCAAGGTAGTCCATAATTTTTGGGACTGGTAAATCATCAAAGTGGTTTATATCATGATCCACAGAGAAAAGAGAAAGGAACCAAGGACCCTATTATGGTCTGTGGCAAATGAACTGAAAACCTCCCACCAGATTCTACTTGTGTATGAGTCCATCGCTAAGTAGTAGCATTATCCTGAAGACAAAACCTCAACACAAGTGCCTATAGGAGACATTTAAGACCCAAAATCTAGGAGGGCTGTTCTAGACATCAAGAATATGTAGAACTCAGAGCAAACTTGGGTTCTGGAAACCATTGATGACCAGCCTAGCTGTAATTTGAACCTGTAACATTCTGGGAAGACTCGTGTGTCTAAAACTTCATGTTTCAACTTGCTAATAACCAAAGGAGGTAGTGTGAACTTTTGAGAGGTAGGGCTTAGTTTGATATCTTCCACTGAGGTTATGTGCTAGAAGAGGATTGTGGGACCTTGGTTTGTCTCCCTCTCCTCTTCCTCCTTCCATCCCTCACCTCCATTCTGACCTCCCCAATCCCAGTCATGAGGTGACTATGAGATGAATGGGTTTTTCATCCAAATAAACCTTTGTTTCAATCACTTGACTATCTCAGTTATTACAGTACTGGAACACTGGCTAGTACACTGTCTCAGGCTGTTGTATGCTGCAGTGATGGCTTACCACTAACTTTCTATAAGTGATTTTTATTTCACTCTTCTGGAAGTCCAGAAGTTGGCACCAGTTTTTGGCAAGAGCCTCTGGGCTGTGTTATAACGTAACAGAAGGGCAAGAAAGTGCACAGGAAACAGAGAAAATTGCAGGCCTCTATCATTGCTTTTATTTGGAACCTACTGATAAGTTGATGTCCTGAGTCCTATTTCCTGTTTTGTTTTGTTTTGTTTTTCGAGACAGGGTTTCTCTGTGTAGCCCTGACTATCCTGGAACTCACTCTGTAGACCAGGCTGGCCTCAAACTCAGAAATCCACCTGCCTCTGCCTCCCAAGTGCTGGGATTAAAGGCGTGCGCCATCACTGCCCGGCTAGAGTCCTACTTCCTAAGGATCCTTTAAAAGTTCTACCTCTTAGTATCATCACAATGGAATTAAATTTCCAAATGAATTTTGTAAGAAACCTTACAACTATCACAGAGGCCTTTTGTGGAAAATGTGCACAGGCTCATTGAAGGTCCCCAGGCTAGAGCTCAGAAAGAACTTTATCGCTTTGGACACTCCTATTTTGTGGTATTTTGAAAGAATGATTTAAATCAGTTTCAGTTTTAGTTTCAAAGTTAGAAACATTTTCCTGGCATTTTTTAATTATACGGGAATGTTTGAATCTGCCACATGAGATGATAGTCTGTGGGCTGTTGAGGAATTGCGGTGTGGAGAGGATGAAATGAAGTGTGGAATACTCAGAGTATGAAGTCAGTGATGGAAGATGCAGTTGGAGGGATCTCAAGGTTGTGTCATAAGAGCTCACTTCTGTGGCTGTGGTTCCTAAAGCCAGCCCCACGGAGCATGATTTGCCTTCCCAGCTCGGGAACGGAGAAGTAGAAACATGAGCACCACTTAATTCTTGGCTGTGTGTTATAACATATGAAACCACATTGTGCCTTTGTGGTCCTCAGCAAAATGAATCTGGTGTTAGCATTTGTTTTTACTTTTGGAAGACAACTTGGTCAGAGGTACTTCACCAAATATGGCATTGTATCCATTGCCTGTGAAGTTCTTAGAGAAAAGTGGCCATGGAATGCCCTGTTGCCTGTGTATCAACAGACTGAGGGCCCTTCTTCCTCCTCCTCTTGTCTCTGAAAAGCTAGATTTTTCATACCCAGGTATATCACCTCATAATGAATAGGACTTTGTGCATTTTTTCTATTATTAGATGCTATGTTTGCCTGATTTTAGAGAAATTATATGATTCTTTTTCAAATCTCCGTGATTATAATTTTAGACTTGCCTGGTGAGTTTCTAGCATTTTCTCCCTCTGGTGCTCAAAAGTGCAAGACTGAGCTGCCTGCCTCACACCTAGAATTTACTTTTTAGTTGATAAAAAAAATGAAAAATTACTTTTTTTTACTTGGTGATATTCGGTGTTTAGTGGGTTGGGTTTATTCAAATCATGTGTCCTTGAAATTAAGGGGAAGGGAACCTGTGATCTATGGCCAGCTGATTTTCAGCAGAGATCCCAAAATGGTGACTTACATTGGAGATTTTTGTTCTTGCAAGTCCTACCAAGACAATAGGATTTCCACAGATGTAGGAATATAGAAGATTCTTTCTCTGGCTCTCAAGATTCCTTAATTGCCTGTCAGTCTTTGTCTAGGGTTGACGCCACATGAAATTTCCTCCTTCTACATTATGTCTATGTCCTCATGTCTATTGGGCTCATCCCGTTCTGGTCTTGTTTAGGTAGCCCTGATGGTGCGACATCATGATTGCGACTTCTCTGATATTCTCAGGAGACACAATCTCACAGAAAGCTTCCTGTTTCCTCGGCACCTCCTCTGCAGCGATCCCTGAGCCTTAGGTGCAGGAGCTGGGTTGTAGATGTGTCCTGTGGAACTGAGCTCCATGACTGTGCGTTGTCATTGGTTCTGGTTGTGGTAGTGGTAGTGGTATCTGTCTGTTGCAGAGAGAAGCTTACTTGATTGGGGTGGAGAACTGTACTCACTTGTGGGTATAGAAACTCAGACTATAGTTAGGAATTATGTTAGTTTAGCCAACCTACCTCTCTTTAAAATTAATGCAAAATGGACCAAATGTTTAAACCATAAAAGTATGAGATTCCTATTGGAAAGAAAATACAGCTTTAATTCTTCATGGTTTTGTGCAGGTAGTAACAAAGAGAGAGAGAGAGAGAGAGAGAGAGAGAGAGAGAGAGAGAGAGAGAGAGAGAGAGAGAAGGAAGAAGGAAAGAAAGAAAGAGAGAAAGGAAGAAAGAAAAGCTAAGTTCAGAAAAACTGAGCCTCTTCAAAACTCAAAATACAACTAAGGGAGAAAATATTCAAGAGTTTTTGATGGGGAACTAATATTCAGAGTACATAGAGAATGATGACAACCTAACAGTTAACATAGAAGTAAGACAATTTGAAAACACAATTGAATAAAGAAATTCCATGATTACTAGGAATTTAGAAGTTCTGACTCATTACTCAGTAGGAAGATGCAGTTCTAAACTGTAATGAGAGGTCAGCTGTTGTAAAAGAGTTGGACGATAAAGAATGATGGTATAGGCTGGGGACACAGTTCAGCAGCAGAATGTTTGTGTAGTACGCACAAGGCCTGAGGTTCATTCCTCAGTACAGAACTGGACATGATGGCACGTGTCTACAGTCTATCGTCTTAGGGAGGTAGAGACCATCATTGGCCACTCAAACACTATCTAAAACAAAACAAAAGAACCTATGGCAGAAAAACAGAGAAATGCTGGCAAGAGCTTGGAGAAATTGTAATCATCATATGGAACTGGTTAGAGTGTTTAAAATTGTGTAGTGGCTTTGTAAAACACATAGGCAATTCCTCAAAAAGCCAGACACAGCCAAACCATATGACCCAACAGACACACTCCCAGGTATTTAGCCAAAAGAATGGACATTCATAGCAGCTTTATGAATACTAAGTAAAGTATGGGGATAGCAGAAATGTTTATAGATTGATAAAATGGAGAAACAAAACAGAACAGAATATTATTCATGCATAAAAAGGAAAGAAGTGCTGATCTATGCTCTGGTATGCATGGGCCTTACACATGTAATAATTATTGAAAGAACCTTGTTGCAAAAGGCTTCTTATGTTAAGTGTCTGTTTATGTGACATGCTCAGAATCCATACACTTGTAGAACGTAGATTGCTAGTTGTCAGGCCTGAGAGCATGGGAAGGGTAGGGCCTACCAATGGGCATGGGATTTTTTTTGCCCCTAGGGTAAAACTACAAATGCTCTATAATTGGATTGTAGTAGTCCTTGTGCAACTCTGAATTGTCTAAAAACTGCTAAACTATATTGTGTATTTTGTTAGGTTTGAATGAAATCTTAGTAAAAATGGCTGTGTAAGATGTTACTAATCATAACACATGCAAGTAGAATGTCAGAGACACATCACATAAAATAATAAAATATCTACTTTTGTCTAAAAGACGAGAAAGTGAAAAGAGAGGTGTGGGAGAAGGAAATGATGTTTTTGATTGTGTCTGAATATATGTGTCATGTGGGAGGCAAATACATTGCAGGCATATGTGCTGTCGAGAAGGCCCATTGGAACAAAATGGACCCATGGTGTGTGCTTTGGGGTTTATAGAGTTATGGAGGGCGGGAAAGAGGTCAGATAGATAGAATGGACAGAGACTTAGCTAAAGCACCACTCTCACTCCTTGAGAGTGGGCCAGGGTGCTTATGAAGGCACTGGCAGAGAAAAAGCCACAAGTGGGTTTCTTAGAGAGCTGTTTGTTTTTTTCATTTGGGAGCACAGAGGGGTATGAAGTTTTCTTGTTTTCTTTTGAGACAGAGTCTTATGTAGCTGTGCTGGCCTCTGACTTGTTATGTAAGTAAGGTTGGCCTTGAGCAGTTGAGCATCTTGCCTGTGCTATCTGATGCTGGCATTTTAGGTATGAACCCCTGGCAGTTGAGAGATCTGACCATGAAAGCAGATGTCGAGGGTTTGACAAGGGCTGTCTAGCTGTCATGACAAGTGGAATAAAGAAGCATTTCTCCTCTACATTGGCAGCAGTTTGACTTAAGTACGAACTCCTGATTTCTCCACAAATTGGCTACATGTGAGGGAACTGGTATGGGCGTCAAGTAGCTGTAAAGAAAGCTCCCCAGTAGGTGGAGCCTATAGGAGGTAGGCTCAGGCTGGAGGGTAGGTGGAGCCTATGGGAGGCAGGCTCAGGCTGGAGGGATGATTGCTCCTAAAGAACAGATGCTGTTCTTCAGATATGGGAATGCAGGGGAGGGACCTCTAGCAATGTCAGGCTGATCACCAAGATGCCCCGTGGAAGTGCCAGTGAGAGCAGATGGACACTGTGAGTCTTCAGATGGGCGGCCCTGCGAAGGATACCACATCCTGTATGTATTATTCCAGCTGGAATCTCACCACAAGGAAACATCAGATAAACCCATATGAGGAACATTCTCTTTTTTTTTTTCCCCTTCCTTTTTTTGTTCTAAGTCTGGACAAAAAATAACTGTCAAAAGATCGTATCTAAGTGCAGTACTGATCTTCAGTTGGATCTTGAACTGGAGGTCAGAAAGAGTGCTGGGAAAACATTGAGTTAAATGACAAAATGGGAATATAAACCATAGGTAGCATAAACATATACCATTAACATTAAATTTGGTGGAACTAATAACTGTCCAGGAATACATATATCTTACATTAAATATAATAAAGGCATGATGTATACAACTCCCTGTGAGATTCTGGAAACCATTTCATGTATATAGGAGATTACTCTGTACATATCTGTATATGTGCATGTATCTGTATATGTTAAAGATCAAAGCTAGGGCCTTATGCACGATAAGCAAACTCCCTCCCATTGTAACCCAGCGCACACACATATGCGTATGCACTAAGAGTAAAGTGTTGAAAGGCTGGTGCTGGGTTTACTGCTTTTTTTTTTTCCCTTGTAAGCTTCCTATAAGTTTTCAAGTCTTTCCGAATAAAAATCTAGGAAGGTGTATCTGTGAATGAAGAAGTTAGCCTTTATTTCTTAATCTCCTGGCCTCAGGACCAGAAGGGTGAAAGCAGCTTGACTCTTTAACCTTTCTTCTTCTTGTGGCTCAGTTTGTTGTACAATGCAGATGGAATCAGGAGGGAACATAGGAATGAGCTCAGGATAATAGAGGGAAATAATAAGAAAGGAAAGAGTGCAGGAGGCAGGTAGTAGAGTCTTAGCTTCAGACTGTACTGGAGCATTGATTGCTCATGGGATCAGAGACTGGTAATGTCTTGAGTTGGTTCCTTAGCAACTCTTTTCTGTCACCAGAGGCATGGTAAGGTTTAAAACAACAGTGGAAGGTGAAAGTCAAAGATGTTTTCTGATTGTATCAGATATGTTTTTAACATCTAACATAACCGTACATATGTTTTAATTATAAAGAGTTCTAGAGTAAAAAGTCTATTGATGTCCTGGAGGCTGGAGTGATGGGAGGGTGTAGGACAGGAAAGTCATCTCTGGAGCCTGGAGAACTTGACTTTGAGGCGAGTTCAGACTATTGATGGGTGAAGATAGTCCTTGGCATGTAATGGTACTGATGTGGGTAAGGTGTCGTGGAATACAGTTTCTACAAGAGAGAGGGCCTACTTGGTAAAGGCCCAGGAGGGTGATACATGGCACATACTTGAGAATCGTAATGACAAGGAGAGGAACAGAGTGGTGTGTTCATGGAGGGGGTACATTTTAAATAAATGGAACAGGAAAGACAAATGAAGGCCTGAAACATGTGGCTGAATTTCTTTCTACAGCGGGTAATAGTAGTGTTCAAGGCATCTGTTCATTTGCACTGACAAGCTATTTAAGATGTCCTTGGACCAGGAGATCTACCCTGATTGCTGGTAGTGACTTAGTGACTCAAGTCTGTGGCAGTTTTGTTCTTTAGTGAGTCTTAGACTAGGAGCTTGTTAGGAATATAGGTGCCTGGGCTCCCCTGAGCCTACATCAAAGATCACACTTTAACAGGATCTCCAGGCAAGCTGCCTGCAGTCTGAGAAGCGCTGTATTTTGAAAACTCAGCTAACCTGTGCATTGAGTGTTTCTCAGTGTGCTGGGGCCTCTTGGACTAGAGTCACCAGGAGAACTTATGAGAAATGAAGGTTCCTAGGCCCATTCCATCTACCCTGTTACAATCTAGTATATGACAGGACATGTGGTGTAAAATCTTAAGATTTGCTCCCAATGGTGACCACCATGGAAAGATGGGTGGAGAACATTCTTCATGATCCAACTTCCCAAATGATGGGCCAGAGAACTGCATTGCTTTGAAAGCTGCCCCAGTGACTAACACACCCCTAGAGGGTTTTAGACAAGGGAGGAAATTTTAGAAAGTGAATTACATTCATTACGTTGGATTTCACGATACTTCTGAGACATCATTCTAAAGGTCATATCCTATGCCCCTGGTCTTGTCTTCATCAGTCACTTTCTCCTTTATAGCTGGAGGACATTGGTTCATTGAAAAGGCAGGGAGGAAAGCTTCATTTTATAATTCTCATGGGAAGTGATTTCATCCCTTTGAGGACATTTGGCCAACTACTACAGGGGTAGAGTGCAATTGACAACTACAGTTGAAAGCCCAAGGATGATGCTTAGCACCTCTTCTAGTCTTCTAGATTGCTGTATCAAAATCCCTGAGATTGGATAGCTCATGAGGTAAAAGGCTTATTTGGCTCATGATTCTAGTGTCTATAAAGGCTCAATATCCTGTGCAGAACTGGTACTTGGAAGGGCGAGAGAACAGGAGACTGCAGAAGAGCCAGACTCACTCTGTAACAGCCTTCCTTGACAGAACTAATTGAATCTACCAGACTTGATCCACTCCCAAAAGATAACATTCAACTATTTGGTGAATGGAGACCGGAGTCCTAGATTAGCTCCATTTCTCATTGCTCTAACAAAACCCCTGACAAAGGAACTTAAAGAAGGAGAGGTTTATTTTGGCTCATGCTTTATGTTTTCAGTCCATCACGTTGGTAAAGGCACGGCATCAGAACAGGAAGACAACAGAACAGAACCAGGGAGTAGACAGATGCATGCTGCTGCTTAGCTCATTTCCCCTGATTTATTCAGTCTGAATCTCAGTCTGTAGGATAGTGCCACCCACATTTAGGGTAGGTCTTTTCCCTCCACAATTAAGCCTTTCTGGGAACACCCTCATAGGCACATCCAGGGGCGTGTTTCCATGGTGATTCTGAATCCACTTGACAGTAAAGATTAACTATCATAAGCCCCATGACCTCACCACAACCTTTACACTAGGAACCAAGATTCTACATTGTGATTCTTTGTGAGATAACCGTCTCTAAATCATGGCAGCGTCCTTTAAAGCAGTCCTCACCTATAAGGAGTTATAAATGGTGCCCCAAATACGTACAGCATTGAGAAACTCTTGTTCTTCAAGGCACATCATTTGTGTGTTAGAATCACTTGTGGTCTCTTCTT
This sequence comes from Mastomys coucha, assembly GCF_008632895.1. Classification (NCBI taxonomy): domain Eukaryota; kingdom Metazoa; phylum Chordata; class Mammalia; order Rodentia; family Muridae; genus Mastomys; species Mastomys coucha. Next base: position 101,573,952 of record NW_022196903.1, read on the forward strand.
GAGACTTTGTGGTTATACGCCACTATCTGAGGCAGGGACTATACTAAACCTTGGTGGCAGGTTCTCTTGAGGATTTTGGCAGTCATTCTTCTTGGCAGATATTTTGAATTTTTAAAAGGCAGTTTAGTAGTGGGTTGTGTTTGCTAGGCTAAAAATAAAGTGTAAGCATATGAAGCATAGGTCATGAAAGAAATTAAGAAAACAGTTTTCATCTTCAGGGCAGACATTTGATGTCTGTAAAGTGAGCCCCAATTTAATAGTTTCTGCTTAGCTAGGCATAGAGTTAGGGTTAGGGGCTTCACTGATGGTAGGTTTAATATGTGCAAATGTCAAACGTGGTACTGTGCAATCTGCATATCTACATGTAGGGAAATAAAACTAGGTCCCTGTCTCTCACCCTTCAGGTTCAAAATGGATCCACAACCTTAATATGACATCAGGAACTCTAGAACCATCAGAGGGGGGAGAACACTTGAAGTTGTAAGTTGAGACAGGACATTTCTGGAAATGACTCCAATAGTAGTTCAGGAGATAATTCCAATGGGATTGCATGGAATTAAACGGCTTTGGCACAGTAGAAGAAGCGGTAGAGTCAGGAGGCAAGCATACAGGCTTCGAAAAAATCTTTGCGAACTGTGCATGTGATATGTACAGTTGGAGATCAATACCTAGAACATATAACAAAGTAAAAGGTTTAAATGCTTGAAAAAATATCTAGTCAATAAATGGGCAAATGAATTGAACAGGCATCAAAGGAAGGCATATGAATCGTTAACAGCTGTATTAAAAAAGTTCAACCTTCATAGCCATAAGGGAAAAATAAATTTAAACTATATTTGGATTCCCTGGTCAGAATGTCTATCAAGAAAGCTAATGACAAATGTTGGTGAGGATGTGGGGGAAAGGAGCCCTTATTTACCACTGGTGGGAATGTAACTTCTGCTGCAATCACTATGGAAATCAGTCTAGAGGTTCCTTCAAGAGCTAAAAATAGGACTACCCTGTGATTCAGCTGTTCCACTCCTGGGTGCGTACCTAAAGGAATCTAAGCCAGCATGCCACCAAGATCCTTGGAGAGACACGGATTTTGATGTGCTGGTTCCAGTGGATCAGATATGGACCCAGCATAAAGGCTCAACACTAGATGACTAGATAAAGTGTGGTACACATACTAGTAAGAATGCAGTACATCTGCAGGGAAATGGTTGGATCTGCAGGTCGTTGTGTCGAGCAAAGCCATCTTTTCTTTATGTGTAGAACACATATTTAAATCTAACTATCCATGTGATGCGAAAGTAGGAAGGGGTGGCTTGGGAGAAGAAAACAGTGAGATGGGAAGAAAGGATGATGAAATGGATACAAAGCCCAGCGATCTGTTTGTCTTTAAATACCACAGTGAAGCTGATGAGTTTGAATGCTAAGTAAAATAATATTTTCTAAACGGTGAGGACCTGGCCCCACACTCGCCTGACAGGAGCTCACTGGGAGTGCTGGGGTGGACATTCTTGTTCTCTTCCAGTGGAGAAATGAGGCAAAGCCGTGTGTGACAGCTCTGCTCGCTCGCCTGACCTGTAGCCTTATCCTTTGTGTACACAGGTGTTAAGAAAAGATTGGTTGCTTTCCTATTCCTAGTCAGTAGCCCACAGCACAGATGAGGAAATAATCCGTGGGGCTACTGGCCTGGCTCTCAAGCAACTGATTCCTCTGGCTTCTCATGTTTTTGTGTGTTACGCACTGATCTTCCTTCCCTGCCAGCGGCTTGTACCTGCAAAGCGCCTCAGAGGCTTTCTCTAGCTTTCTTTTGCATCTTGGCCTGGAGTCTCTGTGATCTACTCTGAAGGCTTCCCATGATGCCTGCAACCAGGTTTTACTGACTTTGAGTGAAAGGCACATCGCATCGCTGGGGCAGGAACAACCTACTTTCCGTTTGTGTAGTGGAACTTTCTGGTGAAAAAGTACTTTTCCAGGAGACTTTGGGGATGGCCAGCCCAGTAACTTATGTAACTCCTCTCATGCCAGGCTGCCTTAAGCCTTCGGAAGGCCTTTTTGTGGCTATAAACTGTCATGGCTAGGGCTGCAGTTTTTGAAACACCAGGCCTGGTACAGTGAGATTTTTTTTTTTTTTTTTTGCTTTTGACTCTGAGAGGTGAAGTGAGTTCAGTACAGCAAGTGTTTTCGCCCCAAAGTCTACAGTGCTGTTTGTATCACAAATCTGACTTTTCTCACTCCTCCCCCGAGTCTCCATGTGTTAGATTTTTTTTTTTTATTGGATAGATCCATCTAGCATTTCTCTTTTTTCCACATGGAAGACTTGTCTTCTGTTATTCCCTTTATGTTCAATTACAACTTAAAAACAAAACAAACAAACAAAAACCTCCTTGTACTGAGTAAATTCATTGGGTTTGGTTAAAAAGCGTAAGCCTGAAAGTAAATTTCAAAGGTGATTTTTCAAGACTTTATGTTAAACAAAGAGTAAATCCTGTAGACTGGAGAACAGTATACTGGGGCCTTCATACATGCAACACCAACCTTCAACAGTGATGAGCCAGCACCTTGCTTCATTGACCTGAGTAATTTGAAGTCATTTCCAGACATTGTTATTTGGTTAGAGAGGATATCTTGAAGTTGCTTTCAATTCCAGCTGTTTGGGTAGAATTGGCCACCCAGAAAAGCCTGCCTGTGCTCTGTGTAGGCCCCCTGGGCCACTAGGGATCAGGCCAGGAAAACTGCATTGCCTGAGTGTCTGTCCTGTTGGTGACACAGATGACTGAAGCCATAGGGGAAGTTGGTGATGTCACCTCTCTCCCTCTCCCCTCCCCTTCCCACTCGCAACCCTGAACCCTGACCAAACAAAGCATATTTTTCTAGTGATAGAAATCAGACACTTTTGACCTTTTTCATGAAGGGAAATTTTGTTTTTCTTCTTCCTTTTCCTTATTAGCAAGATCTTCTTTTTCATGAAACCATAAAAAATTCATTGTTTTAGGTTTTTAAAATATATGTATGTATATATACATCCATCTATTTACACATATGTATGCACAGGCATTAAATGTATCACTGATTAAATTTTACCTACTCATTTCATTCCCATGCTTGAATAGACACAGAATTACTGGTTCCCTAAAAAGCATCTGATCTCTCCCAACCATCATCCCACTCCCCGACAAAGATGACTGCTGTTTTGATGCTGTCAGGAACTTTATATAAATGGGTCCATTCTGTGTCAACAGACTCATTTTTGTTATCACTACTTTGTGACCTTTCTCTCAAAATAAAATAACATTTGTGAAATCCATCCCTGCTGTTCTGTGCGACACCGGCTTGCTTTTTTAGGGCAGCATGGCCTCCCCGCCTCTCTGTGTTGTGTGACTGTGCCGTTTGCCTGCCCACTGTGTCATAGCAATGGTATTTAATTGACTCATCACTGTGTTAGGATCTGCTCAGAAGACTTGAAGGGAAGTAGTCAATTTCATACTGAAAGTTAACTTGTGATTTACGCTTGTGGCTATTCCCCGTGAAGATAAGAAACTCAAATGTGTAGATAATTTCCCCAAAATGATACAAAATGTATGCAATAGAGCAGGCAATACTCCTGAACATTGGAGGATGCACAGATCTTTATTTCCGGTTAATTACAAGACATTGAATGGAAGCTTTTATATGACTAGAGAGGCTTTGCAATCTCCAAGGGATGATCTGTGCCACTGAAGGGAAACGGGAAGATTGGGAAAAGTTTAGTTATCTGGAGAAGATTGATCAGGCAGTGAGCAGCGGAGACAGGTAGAACCTGAGCAGCAGCAGCAGCAGCAGCAGCAGCAGCAACAGTTGGCATTCTCTTTGGTGTCAGTGAAAAATGTTTTGTCATTTACAAGTCACCTAGGACTCTCTTTTATTGCAAACAATAAAAATTACTAACATCGGCTGAAAAGTAAGAATCTTGGCTAGCCTGCACATTCTGTGTAGAGGCTGGAGTCAGCTTTGAGTGCTATGAAGTTGTGATATTTCTGCCAGATTTGTGATAAGAACCCTTGGGAAGGGGATACTGCCTGTGGTCCTGTAACTCCATTCCTACTCTTTCTTGATGGGACTCTGTGCTGCCCTTGGTCATGTGACCTCGCTACTTCAGGTGCTCCTCAGTAGGGAACCTGATATTCTTGCAGACATCTCCTCTGGTGCAGAGGCCAGGTTACAGCATCTCACTACACAAGTATAGGCAGGTGCCTGTGTTCTGCTGGTTAGAAAGGATTTCTGGTCCCTTTCGTCTTCTGCAATGGGTAGAGTTGCTGTTTCAGCTGGTTGGTAGCTGCCCTTCTCTGGGCCAGTGCCAATCTAAATGAAGTAATCTTTGTATAAAAAAACAAACCAAACCAAACCAAACCAAAACTGAATTCTCAGCTAGAGGCCAGAAAAGGAGTCCTTTCTTACACTTCCAGTTCCAGAAGATGTATGAAAGATTGTCCTAACACAGGAAAGGTGGCAAAAAAGGAAAGCATCGACCCTACGTGTATCATCTTGAGTTTTCTATTTGGAGAAGATGTCTGGGTGTCTCAAATGGAAAAGCAGTACTTCGTTGTCCTTCATCTCCTAATGACAATGTTTATCCCTTTTGCCGACAGGTTAATACCCAGGTTTGCTTGGCAGTCCCAATTGGAAAATGTCACTTAACTTCAAAGGCTTCTGCCACAGCTTGGGAAATGTGATTTGAATTCAGTAGACACAACAGTGTCTAACCAGCTTCCGCTTACAGTGACCTGGAGTTCATGACTTGTTCACTGAGAGGCATTTGTTGGACATAATTTTGTGAACTGCTGTTTGAGGGTGCCCTTTGATCTTGCCCATCTTCCTATTGATTTGTTTGCCCCATGTTTACTGAATGCATGAGCAGCAGACTCATCAGGAAGACGAACCCTCCTCTCTGTACTAATCATGTAGAAAGTTGAGATGGGATGGTTCTTAAGTATGTGGTATTTCGTATTTCTGTTTCATTGATACTTTAGTGGTAAGAAATTACCTTGGTGAGGAACTGACACTCATAAACCTTCTGAAACTTATTCTGCTGGCTTTTATTCTTTTCAGAAAGAAAAAAGCTATAAATGATCAGCAGATATTATTTGTTTCTTATTTCTCTCTCTCTCTCTCTCTCTCTCTCTCTCTCTCTCTCTCTCACACACACACACACACACACACACACTCTCACTCTAGAGATAAAAGTCCATTTGTATATACTGGATAAATGAAGAGGATTTTTTTTTCCATTTTTCCATTTTGTGAGTATGTGTATAAAGGGGAGTGTTTGCCCACAGAGTTCAGAAGTTGATGTCAAATATCTTTTCTCAATTGTTCTCCAATTTGTTGTTGTTGTTGTTGTTGTTGTTGTTGTTGAGACACGGTCTCTTACCACACCAGATACCCACCATTTTGGATAGGGTAGCTGACTAGCAAACTCCAGGAATGTACCTTCTTCATGCTCCTGACACCATACCCTGCTCTGGCATTGCAGGCTCAGGCTGCTGTACCTGCTAAAACATGGGTTCCAGGTCACTATACCAACAGAGTCAATTCTCTAGCCCTTTAAGCAGTGGTAGCTTGTTGGGCACTTATCTTGTTGGTCACATGAGTTAGTTTTTAAGGATTAAAAATTCTAGAAGAGTCTATGTTTAATTTGACCCAGCCAGTGGATGGGGCACTAAGTGAATCAAATCCACTCAACCTTAGGTCCTTGTAACTGTAGGCAGGCCCTGAGGGAGAGGGCACTGCTTCTTCCCAGGCTCAGCTGAACACTGTTTTAGTGGCTTTGCCTCATGAGATCGCTGATGATAGGTGCAAGCATTGGGTTGCTTCCCAGCTAGTGTACTGAGAGCCAGTGCTCTTTGCTGCCCTCTAGATCATTTCCTGTACATTTCCTTGTCAGGGAAAGTAAAATCCCAGGACGACGGAGTGAACAACTCAGTAGCTCTCCTGGCCCTTGCGGGTACCTGCACTCATGTGCTTGTACCTCCACACAGATAGATAGATACAGAAAACATCTTCTCCACCTTTGGGTAGAGTGTATCCAGCACCTTCCTGACTGGAGGGAGACTTGGCTCTCAAGCCTTCTTGGTTATTTAGTATAGTCAGAATCCTAGGTTGAAAATCATTGTAAGTCAGTAGTTTGATGCCAGTGTTGTGTTGGAATCCCAGGATAGTTCATATGAAATGTTTGATGGTATTATTATTATTATTATTATTATTATTATTATTATTATTATTAATGTTATTGTTTGAGAGTTGATGGCTCTCCCACTTCTATTAAAAGACTCAACTATCTTCTCCTTTTCCCCATTAGTCTAAAAAATTCTCACCATATGTGAAAATTCTAGATTCTAACCATATGTAGGAGTGAGGTGAGGTTTTTTCCAACCTAGAAAGTCTTCTCCAGTTCCGGAATGTTTTCTGCGATGATTTCTGCACTCTCAGTGTCTTGTTCTGAAATCTTCAGGTGTCAGAGCTGTGGGTTTTATCTGCTAGTTCCTTTTCTCTTCGTCCTCTCCACTTTTACTTTTGAAGAAAGTCTCTTAACCTAGTTTTCAAAACTTCCTGTGTTTAAAAACTGCATTGTCATTGTATGGCAAGTTCCTCATTTTGAATTCCTTCCCGTTGTCACAGGGTGAGGCCTCATGCATATTTAGGATGATAAATCCCAGTGAGGAGGTTGACTGCCATTGCTTTCTCCCATCTTTGTTTTCTCTGTTTCCTTGGTTGCTTTTGTCAGTTGTCAAATCCCTCTGTGTAGCATCAGGAGGGAGGTAACTCAATGTCTGCTGATCTTGGTTGTCTCTGTAGATAAGCTAGGAAGAGGGGAGCCAGAGGGAGCTAATTGAGTAGCCTGTAGAAATGGGGGCACATGAGTTGGTAGGGCTTATGAATGGTTACTTTCACTCACAAAGTATTAAATAGCAAGACATCTTTCTCATGAGAGACTACAGGTAAGGCATCTCTCTGGAGCTTTACATATCTTCTCAGAAGGAGCCTCAGGTCTAAGGTCAGCATACATTTCCAGGAAAGGATAAGGCAGGAAATATTTTTTAAAGTAATAAAGTAGCATATTTACTACTTTACTGCTTCATTTATTTATTGTGAGTGTGGAGGTCAGGGGATAATGCCCAGGAGTTGAATCTCTCCTACCCATGGACTCAGGTCAATAGATTTGTAAGGCAAATGCCTTTACCCACTTAGCCTTCTTGCCAACCTTGAGACAGGAAATGTTTTATGCTTTTCAGTTCAGTAGGCAGAACTCAGGATATTATATAACAAGAGAACAAATGTTTCTAAAATGTTTTTTTATTGATGAGAGTCATTCATCTTCTCTATGAACAGTGAACTTTGAATTTGACATAATTTTATGGTATAAACTACCATGTGTTTTGCTTCCAGTTATGGGAAAATGTGAAACTCTTCTGAGCTTGTGAGCCATACACGGTGGGCTGAAATTGACCACAGTTGGCCCAGGAATCCATGATTGGCATTTCCTGTTCTAGAGTCCCACCTGGGAAGAAGGGCCCTGGCTATGGGCTCCTATACCTCACCCTTGTATCCTTGTACATTTGTATTTGATTCATTTATTTCCATCTCTATCTCTTAACCCTTCACTGTAGTTGGTGTCCGGGGCTTCTGAGCCTCTGTGCCAACCCCTACCTGCCAGCCCACCTCACAGATAAGCCCCTCACCACTCCCAGGAAAGCCTGGGTTGTCCTTAGTATGAGTGCATGGTGCACGAGGTGCTTAGTGCTAGGTGGTAATGGCAGTGCCGTGCAAGGTCTAATGGCCTTTTTCTATCTACATTCTCTGACCTAACTTGTACCGTGCTCCGTGTCTGCAGCCTCCAGCTCCTGAGCCTTGCTGGAGTTCTACAAACTCACTCTACTGCCTCTTGTTTTCCTCTGCAGAAACACGGGCTTCACTTCACGCCATCCGTCTACTTCTACCCTCCTCCTCTTTCCATCTTCATTGTAACTGACGGAGATACGTTTTAGATTCATAGAAGATGATATTGAATTTAAATTTTCCTTCACTTTTATTTTCTGGAGGTGGGAAGTAAAGTGCTTTATTCTGTCTGTGTGAAAATCGTTAATCAAGGCCAAGGTTGTATAAATCTCAAGTCTCAATGTATTTTCTTGATTTCAGTGGAGAGGCTGTGATGTCCCTAGTTTCTGATGGGTAGCTGTAATGGATTTCAAACCTGACTTCCTTGCCTTCCCCCGCTTTCATCGTTCCTCTGTGCCTTTGTTTGCTGACAGCCTTAGGCTTCTGTTTGGCATTTTCCATCTTCTAGTTGCTGGTTGACTTACTCATGACTCGGCATTTCCACTTGGATATTTTATGAACATTCCAATCTTGATATAGACCAAATAAAATCCTTGGTTTCTACTCTTCTCCCCAATACTTGCCTCTGCCTAATTTCTGCTTTCTCACTAGGCTCAATGGTATGTATGTAAGAACTCTTCCTTAGGAGCTGGAGATATGCCCCGTGCTTAAGAGGGCACATTGCCCTTGCAGAGAAGCCAAGTTCCTACCTGGCTGGTCATACCCACTTATGACTGGAGGAGACCTGATGCTCTCTTCTGGCCATCTCAGGCGCATGCATACACATGCTCATACCCCACACAGGCACACATGAGTACATATAATGAAAACTAGCAATTGAAAAATAAATTTACAAAAAAGAAAAGAAAAGAAAGCTCCCAAGCTCTTCCGTATTTGCTTAAGGCCCTCTGTGGCTTCCCACTGCTCTTCTAAGACTCAGATGCCCCAGACCCCAGGCCTCCAATGCCCTGCATGCTGTAGCTTTTGCTTGCTTCTAGAGCCAAACTCCTATAACTCAGTGTTGTCCTCTATGTATCAGCTTCTTGTTTTTAGTGTGTGTGTGTGTGTGTGTGTGTGTGTGTGTGTGTGTGTGTGTGTGTGTTACGTGCTCTGAGAGTGTGGGTGCTTCTAGATCTACTTTTCCTCACTGGTCCAAGCTGGGGTTATAGGCATACCTAGCTGTGTTGCCTTTAAATATAGGTACTGGAGAGTCTAACTCAGGCACAACAAATGGTCTTACCCACTGAGACATCACTCCAGGTACCCTCTTTCCTGTTCTTTTAATGTATTTTCCATGCTGTCTGCTTGGAACACTCCCCCTACCCCCCAGGCTGTCTCCTCCTGTGCTAATTACTTTCCTCACAGTTACGACAAAGTACCAAAGAGGAACAATTTAGGAAAGGAAGGACTTATTGTGACACATGTTTGAGGTTCAGTCCATCATGGTGAGGAAGGTGTGATGGGTAGTCATTGTTGCATCAGCAGCCAGAAAACAGAACTTTCTCAGTTGTATTCAGCCCAGGATCTCTGTACATAGAAACTCCTTCCTAGACACACCCTGGCTTTGTCTCCTAGGTGATTCCATCAAGTTAGCATTTGAGATTGACCATCACATTCCCTTTCTGCCCTTCAGGTCTACCTTTCAGATGCCCTAGTTCTGGAGACACTTTTCTGATGGCCTTTGGGAATCTCTGCTTCTCCACACATCCTGATTGTGTCCAAAGGCAGTTCTTACTTCTAATTCTTGCCCCCACTGTACCAGTCACATAGCAAAGACTAACAGGAAAGCTACTGAATTGTTTAACATTACATGTTAATTGCTTCATCTAATTCTCAAGCACTGTGAATTTGCTGTGATTTAACTTGTCTGTTTGACTGGTTTGCCTCTGTCACTGATGCTGTTTTGAGAAGCTGCTGTGTCTAGTTCTATTTTCAGTACCCAGTACCTGCACATAGCAAGCACTTCACTAATCTAATTAATTTTGTCAATATACATCTAGAAGCTCAGAGCTTCAAATGCCTTCAGACAACTCCCAGCCATTGTTTCTAGAGCCCAGAATCATAGCACATTGGGATTACTAACCTGTCGCCTTGGTTGAACAACTAGCTGCTCTCCCCCTAGTCCCCACCCCTTAGGGACCTAGCCATGGGGGTGGGTGCTGTGGAAATCAAGGGTTCCCACCTTTATCCTTTGATGTAGTCTCTGAGGTGTACCCTACTTTCTTCCCTTCTACTTGATTCCACTTGGCTAGGGCCATGTCTGTGGTTTCTTGTACTCTCATTTTTCTCTTAAGTGTGCCCCCCAAGTCCTTATTGCATGGTGAACACATTACACAGTTCATCATGCTCCCTCCATCAGCTGAGCCTTAGAGTGCACTTAAGCCACGGAAGATTTCTGAACCCCCTTTTCTCTGGTTCAGCCAGTCCTAGAACATTTAACCAGCTCTTCAGTACAGTGAGCTCTCTCCTAACCCACTGTGGCACATGCTAAGGCTTCAGAGTATTCCTAAGTAATTTCTTTTGAAAGCTTAATTTAGTCTATTCCTCAAAAGCCTAAAATAACACCTATCATATAAAATTTTCCTTGTGGCATATTTTTGGAGTGAGACCAAACCACAGTGTGAGTGGGTGTATGTGTGTGTGTGTATACACATACATGCATACAAACATGTTCTCCTCCCCTGCTTGTAGATGATATGTATATATGCTACCACTGAGTGTCCTGTATCTGAGTGGTTCTATACTGAGCACCATGTTGGGACCCAGCAGAACTCTAATTTCACTCTGCTGTGCCATCCGCATAGCAAAGGGCACCATGGAGCCTTGGAATTACAAAATTCCAGTAAGGGTACTTTAACAGTATATTTGAATACTTAATTTAATTTTCACTTTGGATCTGTTGCTAGGCAACCAGGAAGACAGGGCAAAATCAGCAAGGCTAATTTGGTTCTGTTACTAGTGTGTTAGCATCTCTTATATTTACATTGACAGTTGGTTGTAAATACACTTCAGCCAATGCAGTGCTACATTTCATCCAGGTGAGGCAGGCTTTCCATCATGAAGTGCTTAAGTTCCTGCTCTCACCCTTAGGTCAAGTTACCTGAGTTTGAGCCTGTGTGGTAGAACCTGCTGGTTTGCTAAGTGCCTTGGCCCTAGCACACATGGTATAAGATGGTACTTCCCATTGCTCTCTATCCCTTCCCATCATGAGTTCAGTCTGCTCCTCACATCAACTTAAGTCCAGTTGTTTGTTGTTGTTACTTTGGTTTTGGTAATGTACAATGCCAAGCTATTGGCCTGTGAAATACGTTAGAGGTTTAAAAAAGAGTAGGCCATTTTATTTTCTAAATCTTAGTATTAATGGAAATTGAAAATGTTAGTCACATTGGTCCTTAAAATAAGTTATATGTTAAAAATTAGTGCTTCTAGTTAGATTCCATGATCATAAAAACCCAACAGACACAAACAAAGCAGAGCAGAGGTGATGAGAGCAGTGGGCATGGCTGAAAAGATGGCCTAGCAGTTCCCAGCACTTGCTGCTCTTGCAGGGCACTGAGTTTGGTTCCTAAATTTCTGGCTGTAAACTTTAGCTACAGAGGATCTGAGGCCCTCTACTGTCTTCTGTGGATACCCACACATATATACAAACACTCATGCATGAACATACAGACACTCATAAAATCTTTTCAAGTGAAGCTGGGATGTGGCTATTGAAGGATCTGAGAAGAGTTGGGGATGGGTGAATATGATCAACTTTATTATGTTCATGTATGAAATTCTCAATGAATCCATAAACATATTAAAATCAGTGCTGAGGACATATTTCTGATATTTATTTATTTATTTATTTATTTAAGTGATAGGTTAGCTGGGCTTGGTGAGAAAACTATATAATCTCATTTACCCAGGAGGCTAAGGTAGGAGAGTCACTGAGGATGTAGCTGTATCCTTCGGTAGAATGCTTCTGAGACATGCTCCAGGGGAGGGGCTGAGCTGTGGGATGTTTACTTAAAGAAGTCGTCTTGGCTCAGCCTAGATGCCCCCTGCATCCTGTGTAGAAGATAGGACATTGAATCCTGACCAGTATTGTGCTTATTCGGGAGGTGGGTGGAGAGTTTGCACACACCTTGCTGGTAGGAAAACCTCCTCTCGAAGGGATGTCATCACTTTCCACTGATTCCCTAAGTGATCGTGACTTATCCCTTTTATAATTGGGCACAGAAAGCAGCAGCCACATCTTCAATGTGTTTCTTGCCATATTTTTTGCTCTCTAAAGGCGTCTCATATATAATGAGAGTGGTTGTCACATGTAATGAAGTGACCTTCAGCAGACAAGTCAGACTCTTGGTAAAGATGAGTCTCAGCATTCCCATGTGTACCTTGTGACTGTCTAGGACTGTATAGAAATATTGAGTTGAGGAGAATATCAAATGGAGAAGGTTCCTTTTGCTTCTAGAATTAAAGGGTTTTTTTTCTTGATGATATGGAGTATGTGCAAGTACGGTATAGAGGGAGAACTCATTGAGTCTCAGCAAAGATTCCTTGGAGACGGTCTAAGAGAGTCTGTCTTAATGAACAGATAGGAATAGGTGATTTATCTATCCTGATGTGCTTTAAGGGTGTGGTCTTTCCCAATTGGGCATTTGCTCCAAGTTTATTAATTTTACTTTCTCTATCATACTGTTTGAATATCCAGGATATCAAAATGAGTTTCAGGGGTATTGGTATTTTCCTAAGGAAATTATTTCTTAACTCTTGTTGTTACTCTGGTAACTATTTCAAGCTAAGCATATACATGTTCTACTACTTAGCTACACCCCACCCCCAGCCCTTTGGACTTTTTATGTATAGCCCTTTCAAAATAAATGTATATTTAAAAAAAATTATATCTATGTGTTACTGAGCATAAATAAGTACGTTGTAAAGCAAGCGAACTACAGAAATTAGTGAGAAAGATGAAGATAAGACAGTAATGTAGTGCCTGGTTAATCAAAACGGCCACACAGTTGTCCTGTATTCTAAGCATAGTCCATGGGCTTGTTTTAGTTCCTCTTCTTGTTGTTGTTACAGAATACCTGAGAGAAACTGTTTAAGAGGGAAGGAGTTTATTTTGTTTTTGATTTCAAAGAGTGGTTACCCATCCATCAGTCAGGAAGGGCATGATGGCTGGGCTGAGGTGACTGTGGCTTGCGGTGAATCCCATCCATATCTTGGCAGGCAGGGTGCAGAGTGTTTGCTCGAGAAGCAGGATGAGTCTGTAACAGTAGAAGACCTATCCCCAGTGGTCTGCCTCTACCACCTAGGCCACTTGTCCAAAGGTTCTGTGACACCCTCCCCCTCTCCCCTAAGACAGTGCCACTTGCTGGAACCAAATGTTCAATGTGAATTTGTCTCTGACACTTCACACTCAGATCATTACCAGTGCCTTAGGGTAAGGTTCATCATCAGAACATCACGGAGGTGTCTTTATGATTTCTACCTTCTGGGTGACGTTGACTCAGAGCTGACCAGATCATTATTTTTTACTTTGGAGTGGCTGACAAGGAGAGTAAGATACGGGTCATGTCTGCCTCTTTCTCATTTTCTCGGTTGCTTAGCTACTGTAGCCATTGCATCTATGTCTTTGCAGAAATCCTGAAGCCTCTCATCCACACTATATAAGACAATGTAATAAAGTCACAGAAACCCAGGCTTATTAACTGGAAGCAATTAGGATGCACCTCTCACAAGGGGCATGGGCACATTTATTGGTCTCAATTCGAGTCTTGGTGGTTTCGAAATGTTTCTGTAACAGAGGGTCATCGTGCACATGACACTTGAAAGACCTCTGCTCTAGGAGGTACCTTCAAGTAAGCTATATATAGGCTATTAGTTTTACATTTTAAAATATCAGGAAGACAAACGATCCTTGCATTGTTGTAGACAGTGGGGCATCTATGGCCTTAGAGTTATCTACCATGAATTATAGAGAAAGATTAACAGCACTGGATTGTGACAAGTGGTTCCAGCTTTGCCATTAACTGCCTTGGTGACAATTGATTACCTTTCTGTACACATCTGTAGCTTCACATGGCGATGATGAAATCTTAAGACCCGAGTTTGTGAAAATATGTGTAGCATATTGTAACACCGTAGTAAAACTGGAAAGCTCCCCCCCACCCCCCCGCCCCATAGGCTGACTGTATATGCCTGCCCAGTAACAGCTTTTGCCTTTCATTTCCCTTCTAGACTGCCTCTTTAAGCTATGTCCTATGAATCGATACTCAGCGCAGAAACAATTCTGGAAAGCGGCTAAGCCCGGGGCCAACAACACAACAGATGCAGTCCTGCTCAACAAACTGCATGTATGTATGGAGGTGGCATATCGATGATGGGGGTGTCCTGAGTGGTCACCTGAACGGTGGCTGAGGGTGGGAAAGGGCTGGTTATGTCAGAGTCCGACACTGTCTGCTGGCTGGGCACTGGTAGTGCATGCCTTTAATCCCAGCACTTGGGAGACAGAGGCAGGTGGATTTCTGAGTTCGAGGCTAGTCTGCTCTACAGAGTGAGTTCCAGGACAGCTAGGGCTAGACAGAGAAACCCTGTCTCAAAAAAACAAAACAAAACAACAACAAAAACAAACAACAACAAAAAAACCCCAAACAAGAAAAAACAAAATTCATCATCATCGTTATTGTATGAGTGTTTTGCTTATGTATACATTTGTGCACCATGTGTCCAGTGCCCAGCAGAGGGCTTTGGATCCCTTGGAACTGGAGTACCATATGGCTGTGAGCCGGTTCTAAGGAGAGATAAACTACAGTCATCTTGAGATATTTTGCAGGGAGGCAGCACTCCCCCTGTCCCCAACTTTCCAGGGGTGGCCTGAGGCACAGTGGTGGTTAGAATTGAATCTTGGCTCTGCCATTCATTGACTATGAGCTTGGTCAAAATATCCAGCTCTGTTTATGGACACCTAAAATGGAAGCAGTAGTCATGTCCAGCTTAAAAGGAAGTTGGGAGAGTCACACTAAAGTATACATAGATGTCTTATGAGCACCACCAGGCATGTAATTAATAACTTTTGTCCATTCGTTAGTAAATTTTGACCATTATCACTGTATTTATCATATTATATGGCATGTAAGAAATGTGTTTGCAGAGCTGGTGATGTTCTGTGTGACCACAGCAAGTCTTTAAGCCTCTCTGAGACAATCATCCTATAAAATTCTGAGGTAATTCTTCTGGTGCCTGATACCTGGAGGTTAAGCTGTATCGAAGCTCTGGTAGATGTACACAAAGGGGATCCGCCATAGATCCAGTGTAACATTATTGAATTACTGAATACTCCGTTCCTCATGCTGTTTTGTTTTTCTCCATGTCACTTGTGTGCCTTCTTAGAATATAAATGGCACGAGGTCAGGTGCTTGTATCACTTTGGTTTCGTGCTGGATCTCTCATGTCTATAGCCAGGATTCACAGACCCTAAGTACTTGGGATGTAGGTGGGAGAAGCGTATAGACATGATGCTCCTTAGTGCTTAGTCATAACATGAAGACTGTCCCTAAGCCCTGGGGGTGCTCAAAAAGTCTCCAGGCTCAGTCTGCTGTGTTTCAGCTTAAGTGTGGCAGTATCATAACCATCTGTATTTGATGATGTTGAAGTTAGGAGAAGAGGCTCCTTTATTCAGCATATAATGCCACGATAAGGATTCTGTGTACCAGGCAAGATCTACTGCTTAGGGTCTGAACTTCTACCAGCTCATACTTAGGCCAGTGTGAAATAGAGTCACTCCCATTGCTGCAGACTCTTTCTTATGTGTGTGGTTGTCTGTGCCTGGGCTCTGGACTTCTCTCTTGAGCTACTGCTGTCCAGCCCTCTAGTCATAGTAGGATTTGTTCACTTTATTTTATTGAGCTGCCCTCACTCTTGCCCTTCCCACTCAGAGATCTTTCTTTTTGGATCATCCTTCTGCAGGGCATTCTTCAACTAAGACCTTCACCTTCCTCTCCTCGGCTTCACTGGCCTCTCAGCAGAGTGTTCTCCGCGCACTCCTCATAGAGATATTGCCTGCTTTTTCCTCGTTAGCTTCCTGTTTATCCCCTTCTCGGTGCTGATTATAGTCTGCAATTATGTGTAATAAGTTCCTTAATTATCTGTCACTCATTAAAATGGCAGCCGTATAAGGACGGGGCATCGCCTCTCTTGTGCATGCTTGTTCCTAGCCCCTCTCACGGTATCTGGAATAGAGGAGACACTTGAGCAACACTGGCTGACTGAGTATTGTACTAAGTACCAGAGGTAGGATTGTGTCAGAACCTTAACCGTGTAGAAGCTTCCTAGCTTCTTCAGAATAAAGATTAAAGAGGTAATGCTGCCTTAGAGTTAATAAAGAGAAATACAGAGAAACCTACCCTTTACTGTGTAAGAGGGTATGGTGCAGTGATCAGGGAAAGCTTCCTGGAGGAAGAGGGAAGTAACACATAAGCCTCTGTCTGAGGCATCTCCCAGGATTACAGAGCAGAACAGAAGCAAAGATCTGGAGGGGTAGAGATTATGTAAAGACTCAAAGAATGATGTCATTTTTACAGAACTCACCACATTGGGCTTAGTCTCCACAGGCCCATTGCTACCTCTTCATAGAAAATACTGTGCAGTTCTCCAAAATGTGCAATGGCTTCCTAGAGATCAGTTTTTAAAAATAGATGACAAAGGAGAAAGAAAGGGAAATGATAAGTTATGTAATAAATCGCACACATAAGTTAACATGTAGTGATAGCTGCTCTGGGAGATGAGAATCAGGGCTTGTGGGACTTTACTGGCACAGGTAGGAAGTACTTGTGTGGGAAGCCTGGTGTCTGTGATGGGACTTTGATGATGACCAGCAGCTCCTGGTCCTGTTAAGTAGACCATACAGTGCACTTTGCTTCATTCAACAGTACTTGTAAAAGTGTATTGGTGATAGTACTAATGAGGTACACAGAATTATTCCCTTTCCTGAGGTATAAAGTGGAGTAGGGTTCTGAGTTCTGAAAGGTGCAGGTACATTTTAATGCAGGTGAATGTCCAGGGAGCCATGAGATTGTGTGGGATGAAATGACCGCTTGTTGCATAGGATTGAGCCAGACATTTCATGGGGACCAGCCTGTCTGTCACTTGCTCCACTCCTCCTCCTCCAATCATTGTGCCAATCAGAAGCATCCTTCAACCCCTAAGCCTATGATGGGCACATGGGCTTCTGGTTGAAGGGGTTGGGAACGTCTTTCCATTCTCCTTCCTCCTAGGGTGCAGATGCCTGGTGCATTATCTTTGTGGATGCCCGAGGTGTCTTTAGTTGTCTTGCTTTCGCATCTCTGGTATGAAGATCACCCCATCAATGAGGTCTTGGCAGTACATCTCCAACTCTTTCTTCTCCTGTGCTTTTTACTGCAGGGGTTGAGATTCATAGTCCTCTTGACCAACAGGGAGCCTACAAGAATAAAGGGGTCCTTTAGAGCAGTGCTGCTCTTGGGGTTCCTGCATATGCAGGTCTGGAGGGGAGCAGGGCCACCTCCCTCTGTGCTGTGTGGGAAGGTGCATTGAGAGCTGCACATGGCTGCTGCCTTGACAAGGGAAGATAGAAATCTATGCTTCTGGGTGTAATGCTTTGATTTTCAAACTGCGCTGGCGGCTAATTCAGTTAAGGCTTACAGCATACGCTCCACAGCAACTCAGAATAATGGCTGGGCTAAAGCCAGATGTGAGTCTTTAGTGCCATTTGCAACCTGTGATCTATGCATTTTTCCATTAGCACTTCCTTTTGATGCTCAATCCTGCAACTGGATGACCAAAATACACCATTTTTGTTTTTGAAAGTCTATTCTTAAAGGTGATTAGGAACTTTTAACTCATCACTCTCTCTCTGTGAGTGAGTGAGTTTGTGAGAGAGAGACAGACAGAGACAGAGACAGAGAGAAATAGAGACGGACAGAGAGAAACTTAAGAGACAAGAGACAGAGAAATATATGGAAGATGTACTATATCTGTATGCTATTTGGAAACTAGTTCCTTGCCCTAATCTGAGGACTGGCATGGCTTTGCTGTCTTGAGTGGTGGCTGCCCTTGACTCTGTGTGGCTCATACTTTCTTGCTTAGTCAGAGTTTCTCCCCCTTGTCCCCCAAATCTTCTGCCCCTTTTGGTTGCAGTCATTAAAATATGGTATTTTGTTCAATGCCTTCCTTGCCTTTGGGGGCTGGTGGCTGGTCTCTAGTGGGTTTTCATTTTTATTTTGGTCAATTACCGGGCAGCACCCGAGAGTCAGAGGTCAGGTTATTTTTAATGAATGCCATTTAAGGACTTTGTTGTCTAGACCACTCCACATCCTTGTGACAGGAGTAAGCAGTTTGCACAGCCCTCTGAAGGAGAAGGACATCTAGTGGCAGCTTTCTGTGTGCTTGCTTCTCCAGCAGAAGCTGGGTTGTGACTCTTCAGGGACCAATTTCCCAGAAGTCTCTTGGCCCAACGAGTTAACTTCACCCTCACATCACAACATTAGTTATAAAGGCTCCAGTAATCTTTCCCGAGAGTAGTTTGCCCGTAACCTTGAAATGCACGTGTGCACTGTTTGGATTTTTCGAATTGAGCGTGTCGTTAAGCTAAGCAGAGGAATGACAGGTCTTCATTGTTTTCTTCAGGCTTGGCAGGAGCTGTTTTTCTGGCTAGTGCGTCATTGAGAGCTCAGTGACCTTACCTTTATGACATTTCAATACAGATTTAATAATGCTTGCTTTAGTTCTGAAGTAAAATAATAGGTGACTATATCAGAGTTGACCTTGATCTTGTTTAGGGCACAGGGTCATGTCAGCAGCCCAGAAACTGTGGGAATGGAATACCTTGTCCATTGAAATTAAAAAATGGTCCCTACCCTACTGTGTAAGGGAAATGAATAGTAGGTATTGCTCTTGGTAAGATCTTGAAAGAAAACATAAAAAAATTTACATAGCTTTAAAAAAAAATCCAAGCCACCTGCCACAGAGACACAAAAAAAGATGTAGCTCCAGAAATCACACAAATGGGCGCTATAGGAAGAGAATTCCAAAATAAACTTGAACAGGAAAAGTGAAAGCCACTAGCTCCTGGGATCCTGAGTATGACTTGATGAAGATTAACGTGGGTCTTCATCATCTGTGTGCTCTCTGAGTATGACTTGATGAAGATTAACGTGGGTCTTCATCATCTGTATGCTCTACTCCCTACATGGGAAGACTATCAAGCTCTAGGTGAAGATATTTCCTCTAATTTCAGTGATATTTCTGTGGTTCTTACTTTGTTGTAAGTAAACAAAAGGTTTTCTGATCACTTTTAATGGCTATGTAGTTACTTTGTTGTAGGACAGTATTGAAATTTTACATAACCATTCCCTGTGGGCAGGGGAGGAAGGGGGACTTAGTCAAGATCCTGAAAAAAATTACACACACACACATGAAAGTTTATATATATATACATATATGAAAGTTGATATATATATGTATATATATATATGAAAGTTGATATATATTCAATATATAATTTTGTGCTTTTGTGAGGTTGTCTAAGAAAGACAACTTCTAGAAATAAAATTAACTGAGTACTTCTTCCTCCATTGAGAGATGTTCCACCTCACACCCCATTATCCTTAGAAAGGCTGTGTCAGTAGACTGTGTTACAGTATGTTCATAGATGTATTTGAAGAGTTTAATAAATCTTGACCTCATTAATTTCAAGGAATTTGGCAACCTCAGTCTATGGACCCAGGTGCAATCTGGGTTTTGTTACTTTCTAATCTATATATCATGTTGCATATTGACCCTAAAAATCACGGTGGCTATTTTTTGTTTAAAAAAACAAGTTTTGTCATGTAAGGAGAATTACTTAAGCACCAATGCATGAACTTGAATGAATTTTATTCATTTTGCGTGCGTGGATGTGTTGGTATGTGAGTCCATCACATGTGTAATTATGTGTATGTGTGTGTGTGTAAAGGCTACAAGTTAACATTGGATGGTGATCTTCAGAAGCTGGAATTGTGGATTTGTTGTTGTTGTTTCTTTCTTTGTTTCTGTGTTGGAGTCTTGCTTGACCAAATAAAACCAGGGCTCTGTCTCTACCTCCCCTCCATTCAGCAGTGGAATTACAAATCTGTTCCGTCCTGCCTGACTTTTTATGTAGGTCCTGGGGATTGAACACCCCAGTCTTCATGCTCTCTGGCAAACCACATTCCCAACTAAGGCATCTCCCGGTCCCTGCACTTAAACAAACATATTTTATATTCAAGCTATTATTAAGGGCGAATTGGAGACTTTCTTCCTTATATGATAAGAGACTGTAGAAGCAAGTTCACAGTGGCCCAGAAGTTACTGCTTTCTGTGTTTGTTCAGTACTGATGGGCATGCACTGTCATCAGTGAGCAGTGTGCAGAAATGAAAGAGATGTAACATAGTCTGACAAACTTTTTTTTTAAAATTAGATATTTTCTTTATTTACATGTAAATTTCTCCATTCCCAGTTTCCCCTCCAAAAAACAAAGAAACAAACAAAATCAACAAAAACAAATCCCTGTTGCCTCTCCCCTCCCCCTGCTTGCCACCCCACCCTCTCCCACTTATTGGCCCTGGCATTCCCCTACACTGGGGCACAAAACTTTCACAGGGCCGAGCTCCTCTCCTCCTATTGATGATCAAATTGCAATCCTCTACTATACACGTGCTGCCAGAACAATCAGACCCCTCCATGTGCAGTCCTTGGTTGGTGGTTGAGAGGGTCTGACAAACTTTTAACTGTGATCTTCCAGGTGTCTTTAAGGTAAATCTTGGCTTCTATTCTCCATCTACGTTCTGTTTGGTTTCCCTTTTATTTTAGACAACTGCCCTCGATCTCCAGATCCACTGCCTTCTAATTAATTTCTGTTACATAATAGTATCTTTTGTTGAAATCCAAAAATATGAGAAATTAGAAATTTGTTGATTGTCATCCAATGGTATCTCTAATTTGGTAATTGGAGAAATAGGTCCAATATTGTACAATCTATATATCCTTTCAGCTTGTTTGTGACAGTGTCTTGTTGTGTACAACATAAGGGTCTTGAAATCTTGTTTCTCCTATCTCAGCCTCTCTATTAGTAAGATTGTTTATTTCATGTTTTTACACTATAGTATGGTTTCAGAACAGCTTATATATTTCAAAAGTATTTATATACTCAAGGGAGACATAGACAATTAACTTGGGAGGTGGCTTGTAGGAAAGAAAACAATAAAGACTAAGACTGAATGCTTTGCTTGACATTTGTAGCTCTTGTATCAAGTTTGAAAAAGAGGACGTTACAAGTTACTCTTTCTCTGAAGTGAATGCTTTTCCAAATTATCACAGCTAATGAACCAAATTCTTACCCTCACCTAATGACTGTGCCACC
>NW_022196903.1:101595864-101612374 GCF_008632895.1 Mastomys coucha
TTAACAAATTCAGACAAATTGAAATCATGTAACTTTTCTCATCATAATGTAATAAAAGTTAAAAAAAAATAGTATCTTTTGAATGACCAGTTTGACACTGATTTGTACCAATTCAGCTAAGGTAGGAACTGTCTTAGTTAGGGTTTCTATTACTGTGATGAAATACTGCTACCACAGGAGCTCAGGGAGGAATGACTTTATTTGGCTCACAGAATATGGGTTTATATTGCTGTTCACCACCAGAGGAAGTCAGGATAGGAACTCAAGCAAGGTAAGAACCTGGAGGCAGGAGCTGATGCAGAAGCCATGAATGGGTGCTGCTTACTCGCTTGCTCCACTGGCTCTTTGAGCCTGCTTTCTTACAGAACCCAGGACCTCCAGCCCAGGGATGGAACCACCCACAATGGACTGAGCTCTCTCCATGCCTTACAGCTGGATCTTATGGAGTCATGTTCTCAATAGAGGTTTCCTCCTTTCAGATAACTCTAGTTTGTGTGTCAAGTTGACATAAGACCAGCCAGCAAGGGACTTCATATTTTTAGGCTCTTAGGTCTTAACTGAGGCTTTTGGAATTTCTTGGGACTAAGAAAAGGTTCATGAGAAATTTCCATCTTAAAATCATGTGAGGCTAAGAGGTACTACTCAAGAATTCTGGAAGCATGAGCCTAACCAGTGGGATGTTTTGGCCATAGAAAAGCTGTATTTGCTTTCTTTCTTTCTTTTTTTAATGTTATTTCATTTTTCTAAATTCATTGATTTTTTTTCTCCCTTTGATATTTTTACCTCTTGAATTTCTACTCATTATAAGCTGAGAACAGCTTAGTACAAAGAACAAGTCACTTTGTGAAGTGTGAACTCTGATTCCAAATGAATTTAGACTAGTGTTTGTTTGGGAAACTACCCATGGGGGCTAGAGAGAGCTCTAGGGTGTATGGATACAGGGTAGATATTGGGAGAACAAGGGTGAGGAGGGGTAAGACTGGCATACTGTGATATATATGTTAGCTTTTTAAATACAGCTCAGACAAAAGAATGAGAGACCTTTTGTACAGAGGTCATGGATACTGAGTACTGCTGTAGTGTCTGCAAGACAGTAGCTCTGGATATGACTGGAGTTCTGTGCCTTTCTCTTTGTATTAGTGAGAGTAGAAGACTGGAATATAATTCAAAACAAGAAGGAGAGAAATGGCTGAATGGATCTCTCTCTGTTAGCACTGGTACACACACAGTTACCTTGCAGGGATTCCCCTGACAGGCAGGTCATTATCTTTCTGCACATTGTCATGCTTGTGAATTAGGATTGCTTCCTGTAATATTCTCCAAATCTTGCCTTTCTAAATCACATGTACCACAGGTAGAGCTAGGGAAGACCATGAACTTGAAGGAATGGTTAAGATTTTGGCCCAGCCCACCTAAGTCTTGTTTCAAAATTATCTTCAAGACGTTTCTTAGTTTTAGAATCTTGTCTCTAATCATAGAGATTGAATAATTTTGTCTTAGTCACATGAAGTCTTAGTCTTTGAAGAGATGCCATGCCCACAGCAACTCTTATAAAATAAGTTAGCTGGGGCTTACTTAGAGTTCATAGGTTTAGTCAAATATCATTTCAGGAAACATGGTGGCACACAAGAAGACATTGTACTGGAGAAGTTTTAAATATGGATTGCAGGAGAGAGAGACAGAGAGAGACAGAGACAGAGAGACAGAGAGATAGAGACAGACAGACAGAGTGAGCCTGGCTTGGACCCTTGAAAACCTAAAGCCCATTTCCTCAGAGACAAACTTACTTAAACTAGGCCACAGCTACTCTATGAAGGCCACACCTCCTAATCCTGTCTAGTAGTGCCGCTCCTGAATGTCCAAGCTTTTAAATCTTTGAACCTATGGGAGTCATTCCTATCCAAGCCACCACAATTATTTTATTGAAAGACTGGACATGAGGTAACTCAGAGGTAAAAGCATGTTTGAGGCCCTGGGTTTTATCCCTAGAACTAAATAATTAAATAAAAAGTTAATTAAAATGAAAAATTATTGAATGCTTATATATATCATCCATCTTCTGTCATATTTATGGTAGTTTGTTAATACTTTGTTAGGTCCATGGAGTTTTACTAACATATAGTGACCTGGTTAGATGATAAAGTTTCAGTGTAGGGACTCTTAACATGATGTCCCCAAAGGTCCTATGAAAATGAAGGTATGTTACCTGAGAAAGGGAACCCATTGGCATCTGGTAGCATCTTGCCTGAAGAGAAGGGGTGACTCTCTAGAGAGCAAATATGGCAAAGAACCGCTTTTGAAGCCTCCCTACATTATTGGTCATTGGGTTGTTACCTTCCATCAGGTTCTGTAGGTAATTTCTTTCCTGTCTTGTTTCTTTGATCCATTTTAAGGATGGGTAATGGGCTTGAATAATACGTCTGCTTGTTGTCTATAATGCTAGTAGTTTTCTGTTGGCATGCTTTGATAAATAAGATAGCTTTTTAAATACGGCTTGGACAAAAGAATAAGAGACGTCTTTTCATGATGTTGGCCCCAACACCCTCTTCTAGGGCCTTCTATTTGGCTGTGCCACCTTTCTGAGTGTGCCAGGCTTGACTGGTAATGCCCTTTAGCCTTACTCGTCACCTGTACATATTTGGAGTTTAAGCCAAATGCATATTTTTGTTTTGTTTTGTTTTGTTTTTTCGAGACAGGGTTTCTCTTTATAGCCCTGGCTGTCCTGGAATTCACTCTGTTGACCAGGCTGGCCTCAAACTCAGAAATCCGCCTGCCTCTGCCTCCCAAGTGCTGGGATTAAAGATGTGTGCCACCACCACCCGGCAGCCAAATGCATTTTTGAGGATTACCTCTGTCATTTAGTAAATATATAGTAATTATTATGTTTCTTGTTTTAAAATGGGGTTATCGTCTTTCTTTTAAGGAACTAAATGAAAATTAAATAAATTATGATGAATTTTTGACACTAGTAAATAACAGGTCACATATGGTCCAATCAGTAGCCACTATGCAGGGTGATTTATATGAGGTTTGAGTATCATTTTTATCCTGGTTTTACAAATAAGGAAACAAGCTCACAGATGTTTCATAATAAACTAAAGTTCTCCAAACCACATGCTGCCCAAGACTGGCTTTTCAATTCAGTTTTATTCCAAAGCTTTAAAGAACATTTGCAAATCACAAGAGGAATGCAGAACCCTTTCTGGCCTTGCTTGTGTGTGTGTGTGTGTGTGTGTGTGTGTGTGTGTGTGTGTGTGTGTTTGTGTGTGTGTGTGTGCTCTTGACTAGTTTCTTATAAGCGGGTGCCCATAACTTCTATGCTCATATTAATGAAGCCCCCAAAGCCCTGAAAGCTGAGTCCAAGTACATAAGCTAAGCTGAGTTAGATGAGCGTCGCAAGACCTTGGCTCATTTTGTAGAGTCTTAGGCTGGACTCAGGGCTGCACTTGCTGTGTGATTCGGATCACTGTGGTGGCTGCAGAGGAATGGAACTATTTGCTCCTTATGACCGGTCTTCCTTGTTAACGTTACAGCATGCTGCAGACTTGGAAAAGAAGCAGAATGAGACAGAAAACAGGAAATTGCTGGGGACCGTCATCCAATATGGCAACGTGATCCAGGTAGGCGCAGCTGCTCTTTTCTTTTGGAGCTGACACATGAGAAAGAAAGAAAAAAATAAAAAACCTGAGCAAGCAAACTCGTGATATGGGTTCCATTCTTTGGCAATGGCAGCTACTTTATAAAAAACCAAAACAACAAAACACAACCTCTTTGTGTTTCTTATTATATCACTTGGCCATGCTATGGGGTCATGCCTGGTGTAAGCATTTCCTTTCTCAGCCTGTTGCTGATCACTTGCATGCAGATGGTTTAGATGGCCAACTTGATGACTGAAGAGGACACTGCTTGTTATGGTTTCACATCACTTACAGTGTTAGGGAATTCTCATGTTTGGTGAAAACTGAATGCTCTGTACATTTTAGCTTTGGTTTAGGAGCTGTTTGCCAGTGAAAATAAAAACAGTTATGTGCAAACACAGTGTGTGTGTGTGTGTGTGTGTGTGTGTGTGTGTGTGTGTGTGTGTACAAGGTTTCATGTAGCCCAAACTGGCCTTATGCTCACCATGTGGCTGAGTTGACTCTCAACTCTTGATCATTTTACCTCTACTCGATAAGCATTGAGGCTATAGGGCTTGTAAAGGCCCAGGTACCTTCACAAAATTTTAACGATATATATCCTTTTAAATAATTTTTCATTAATCAACAGTGTTTCCCAACTGTCATACTGTAGAGGTGTTTGCTTCACCTGTTGTCTTCTTGAACCTGCTGCAGAGATCCCATCGTCCACACAAAGCTTCCACGGGTCTTTTCCAGAAGGCACTGCTAACCTTGAAAGCTACTAGTTAGGAATGCATTTCTTCCTGTTTTTATTGCTGTTGGGAGTAGAAGAGTACTAACCATAAATATGGGGGAAAAAAAACCCTACTAAAAATGGGTAAAAATAACTTTCTGTGATTTTTTTTTTTTTTTTAAGTAGGGTGTGTAAAAGTTAACTAAGTTGCCCAGACTTGCCTTGCTCTTACTGTAGAGCCCAGGCTAGCCTTGGGTCTTCTTCCTGCTTTGGCCTCCTGAGTGCTAAAATTGTAGGTACGGGGGCCACTCTTCCTGGCTAATGCTTTCTGATTAAATGCTTACTTAGGTTAGGCCTTATTCATAGCTCTCAAAAGCTATTGGAATATTAGGTTATCAATCCCATGTGTCCTTTTAAGGTTTCATCCTGTTATCAAGCAAGGCCCAGTACTCTGGAGCTCAGAGTACGAGATACTCAGTTGGTGAGACTGGAGAAGTGGCTGCAGCTGAGGATTTCAAAAGTACATAGAGAATACTGACAGCCAATACATTCCAGTCCGGTGAGGTTTCAAGAAAGACATGCCAACCCAGTGGATGAGGTATCTGCTTTTAGGATGGGTTTTAGTGAGCTCGGTTTTATTTCTGGTCTCAGGCTTTGGAACTTACCTGTGGGAAGGTGAGCCAGGGTGTGGATGATCAGAGGCCATTCACCAAGTTGCCTCAAGAGCCTGGGAGGACGTTATTGTCTCCTGTTTATCTTGAGTTCACAAATTATATAGGTTGTTCTTCCCCTCTCAGCAGCCCTATCAGTAGATTCGTTGGCCTTCTAAGGTTGCTCTTGTGTTGTCGTGTGAACGGGAGATGTGGCAGCAGCGATGGAGTCACAGCTGGCCTTCCCCCTCTAGGGACTGAGAAGTCTTGAGTTTGTGTTTCTCTTTTCCCCATCAACATGGGAGACCTTGGTAATGCTTACTGGTCCAGATTATTAGACACTCTTTTCCATCTGGATCTTCCCTCCTTCATGCTTCATGTAATCAGCGACCTAGAGTGAAGAATGAAGTGCTTGGCACAGTCCAGTGAACGTGGATGCTCAGGGTATCCTTCACAGGGAAAGACAGTCCCCTGACAGAACTGCCTTTTAAATCAGACTCATGTGTAGTGACAAAACTCCCTTTCATTCCCCACTGGTATCAGTGCCTAGTTAGACTACAGTCCCGTAGCCTCTATCCACAGGGTGGTGCCACACCTCTCTAGCAGCCTCAGATAATGGAATAATTGGCTTCCACAGTGTCTTTCTCTTGTCCAAGGCCGTGTTGGTGGGGAAAAAAAGCAAAGAGTTTTTCCTTCTCTGAAAGGAAAACCAGTCCTTTTCTCTGTCTCTGTCACTGTTCCTTTCCATGTTGTTTCCAGCATTGGACACTTTGTGTTTCTCCCGCTTCTCAGCAGCTCAGTGGTTGGGAGGAAATGTCTGTTACAAAATTTACTTGACGAAGAGAGCTATGGCAGAGAGTTCCCAGGTCCGCTCATATCTTGTTCTCTTGGTGGATTTTTAGCTCCTGCATTTGAAAAGCAATAAATACCTAACTGTGAATAAGAGGCTTCCAGCTCTGCTCGAGAAGAACGCCATGAGGGTGACATTGGATGAGGCTGGAAATGAAGGGTCCTGGTTTTACATTCAACCGTTCTACAAGCTCCGCTCCATCGGAGACAGTGTAAGTGGAGCTTCCCCTGGAAAGCACTCCAAGCCACGCTTCCAGCCACCACTGTGCTTGAGACTGGACCTGGAAAGGTTTAGACTTAAAAGCCCCAGGCATATGAAGAGATCAGATCGCCATGGAAACTAGTGTTTGGGAAACAAGGAAATGAGGAGTGAAGTGTGACCTAAATACAGTCGCTATGTTTTTCCTACTGGGCCTCTGAAAAAAATCCTATTACCTCAGTAATTTTACCACAAAAACATCCATCCCGAATTAATATTCTGGTTAAGGATCCCTTGCCATTCCATTTCCATGAGTGCAACAGAAATGTTGAGCTATTTTGGAAATACTGAAGGATGGGAAGTGGAAAAGAAGCAGCCTTAGTAGGGAATGGGTTTGTGTGTTCACCCTGTGCTTCCTGTGTCAGTGGGCAGACCATGTCTCCATCACCTCCTGCAAGTGCAGAAAGCCCCTGGCCTGGGATTCTAGACAATACAGAGCCACAGGAATCCCTTTATCAAGGAACTGAGAACACTTCTGATATTTGTAAGTTAAATTAGTCAGTCATTACGTGGGCACACACTTAACGGTGAATATGTTTAAATGCTATCAGCTATGTACTTGACCTTGTTAAGGTTCTAAAATAGACGCTTTAAAAAAAAAAAAAGCGAAAAGGAAATTGGCACCTTAAGCAGCATTGAGTGTTCTGGAAATACTTACCTACCCTTTACTTAAAACTAGGTATTGACTGACTGATTGATTGATTTATTTATTTTAGTAATGCCATATTATAGAAAATTTAGTCATATATTTTCCCAAGATGTATCATTGTCAAAATACGCAGGTTTTACTTCACAGGACGACAAACATTTCTTTTGCTTCCTTTCCATCTACTTCCAGCATTAAAAGCAAATGCAGGGCTGAGGAGATAGCTTGCTGTGCAAGCCTGGGGATGTGAGTTCAAATCCCCAGTGCCCACATAAAAGCCAGGCTTGCCTGTGCATGACTTTAACCTGAGCATTGGGAGAGCAGAATGGGCAAATAATCCTAGGAACTCACTAGTCAGTCAGTCTCGCTGAGGAGACCTGAGGTGCGCTGAGAGAGCCAGTCTCAGGACATAAGGTAGAGAATGATACAGGTTGTTCTACATCCTTCCCTAGCCTCCACATGTACATCCACAAACATACTCACATACAACATACACATACAAATACAACATACACCATACACTTACATTATACAGTACACACACACACACACACACACACACACACACATATACACACTCATTCCAATGTATCTGGTTCAAAGTTTTGTTTTCAGTCAATCTTTCCTTTTCTGTTATTTGATCTGTTAATCTATGACTTAGTTGAGAGTATAATAGAAATGATTATCTTTTAAAAAATAGCTTTCTCATCTGTAGGGATTGATCCATTCATACTTTTAAAGGCATTAGTTTAAATCGTGGACTGAACAGATACATTTACAGTTTAGTTGTATTCAGCTATCTGTTGTTGGGGGTGGAGAGATGGCTCAGCAGTCTGCAATTGCCTATAATTTTAGTTGCAGGGAATCTGAAGCCCTCTTCTGCCCTCACTTCAGAACTTGGTGTACATACAGAGAAAGTGGGCACTCAGACGTATACACAATATACAAATAAACCTTAAATGTAAGAGCTGTCTATTTATATATATGTTAATTTAATATGGTAATCTAATATAGAAAATAGATTTCCTTCTGGTTGTAGTCACAGTTTTGAAGACCAATGCTTTAGAAGCATGACTATGGCTTTATTCTTTCAAACACAAAGGCAACTCAAGTAGTATCTTGCTTGCTTTTCCCCAAGTTGAGTTGACCTTATTTTATACAAGTATCTCAACTGAATACAAAAAACCCTTTTTCTTAGTGCTCTGGACCAATTCACGAATTATCAAATATAGCCAGCCACAGTGGTGCACTGAAGTCCAGCCTCGGCCTTCTTTCAGAACACAAACCGTGCCTGCACAGGTCACGCTTTAAAAGTGCTGTGATGGGCCTCCCAGAACCCTGGAACAGTACCTGTCCCCTAAAAAGCTGTGTTGCTCCTTCCTCTCCAGGTGGTCATAGGTGACAAGGTAGTTTTGAACCCTGTCAATGCTGGCCAGCCTCTACATGCCAGCAGCCATCAGCTGGTGGATAACCCAGGCTGCAATGAGGTAAGGACATTGGAAAAGTTGAAGTTCCAGGATATGGGTGAGGGCTGCGCCACAGAAGCATGCCGTGTGTGTGTGTGTGTGTGTGTGTGTGTGTGTGTGTGTGTGTGTGTGTGTCTGTCTGTCTGTCTGTCTGTATTGTGTGTGTGTCTCTGTGTATGTGTATACTGCATGTGACTTTAGCAGTAATTCAAGATACTGCCAGTTCTTCAGGAGAAGAGCCCAAGGCCCACAGTTGGCTAGCATGAGGTTTTGTAGTTCTATGCATGGGTGGTGAGCTTGCTAAACTTTGCATCACTGAAGAATCATTCTCTAATTGGTTAAGCCTGAAAATGCTACTTTTGCCAGTTTTTTTTTTTTTCCAGCTGGAGGAGCGCAGTTTTTTCAATTTGACTCCCTAAGGAAGGTGTCTTCTTGTAATTCTCAGGGGGTTACATTGCAGGTTATGTGTAGCCTTGCTACAGTGTCTTATTTTCAGCTGTACATCTGCCAGGCTCACTGTGTCTCACGGGGCAGTTACAGACCAGGATCCTAAATCTCTTAGGATAGCATGTCTGTCTCCTGGAGTGGACGTGTGCTCTGGCCTAGGAAAGATGTGAATTCCTATCTCAGTCTGCAGTCCCTGAGCTGGGGAACTGCAGATGAGGCGCTCACCATCTCTCTGCATCAGTTCCCAGTCTGAAAGGAGGCTCTAGTTTCTTAGGGTGCTGTTTAGGAGTATGTGACGTCATGCCTGGAAATAGTGCTTGGAGGGCTCTTGCTGGTTAATGATCACCATTGTTGTTTTCTTTTTTAGTTTTTCGAGACAGGGTTTCTCTCTGTAGCCCTGGCTGTCCTGGAACTCACTCTGTAGACCAGGCTGGCCTCAAACACAGAAATCCACCTGCCTCTGCCTCCCAAATGCTGGGATTAAAGGCATGCACCACCACCGCCCAGCCCCATTGTTGTTTTCAAAGGTATACACTGGACTAATTCTGGCCTCGGTATCTCGTTCCGTTTTATAAATACTTTATTTCATTTGGCCTTTACATTCGTGATTATAGTACCAGAGACTTCGAGGAAAGAGACGTAGTGTTCCAAAAAGGGCAGGAGGAAACCAGGGCTTGGAGCTTCAGGTCATATTGGGAGCATGCGTAGTTACAGGTACAAATGAATCATTTGTACCCAACATGCCTTCCTCCCCACATGCCTTTTCATGTTCTTTCTTCAGGATGTACTTTTCTCATCACCTCGACAAAGTACCTGAAAAAAAGCAATTTAAAGTTTATTGTTAACTTTAACAATGGCTAACAGACATGGTGGGGAAGACACCGGGATGGGAGTGGAACAGCTTGAACAGTCAGACTGTACATACCTCCAAGAACAGGAAGCAGAGAGAGGAGACAGGAAGCCAGGCCAGGCTATCCACCTCAAGGCCTTCTACTCTAGAGACCAACTTCCTGCAGCTAGGTCCCTCCTCTTAAAGGTTCCAGAGTCTGCCAAAACAGCTCCGCCAGCTGGGGACCCTGCATTCAGACACATGGACATGCAGGGGACGTTATAGCTCTCTGAGCTATATATAACAAGATGTTTGTACTGAAGCCCAGCTGGCCTTCCTGGCTATAGGGAGGGACTTTGGGTCTGTATGACATAGTTATTCTAGGAGCTATGTGAAAAATTAACTTTGATTTGCTTTCTAGGTCAACTCCGTCAACTGTAATACAAGCTGGAAAATAGTGCTTTTCATGAAATGGAGTGATAACAAAGATGACATTCTCAAAGGAGTAAGTGTGATTCTTCCTGGCATGGCACTCTTCTCAGAGTAGCAGGTTGGCTTTGTTTTCAAACCCATTTTCCCCTTCCTGCCATCTTGTGTTGACGTCCAGGGTGATGTGGTGAGGCTCTTCCATGCTGAGCAAGAGAAGTTTCTCACCTGCGATGAGCACAGAAAGAAACAGCATGTCTTCCTGAGGACAACCGGCAGACAGTCAGCCACATCGGCCACCAGTTCCAAAGCCCTGTGGGAAGTGGAGGTAAGCAGTGGGCTACGGAGGTAGAGAGTGAGGCAGGAGAAGCAAGTGGGGATGTGTGCGTGTATGTGTATGTGTATGTGTATATATGTATGTGTATGTGTGTGTGTGTGTGTGTGTATGGGGGGTGATGGAGTTCAGATTTAAACCTCTCTGCTTCTGTGTTTCTAAATAATACCAAGATAGTCATAAAAATAAGGAGACATAGCCCAGAGAATACACTGTGATGTATCAGATGGGTGTTGCGTGGTCTTATGGAGAAAGATACCAGCTACACATTCCTTCCCCAAGTCACCAGAAATGGCTTTTTCGTGCCTTCCTCCTTCCTCTTCTTTCCGTTCTCTTGCTGGTTGTATATGTATATTCCCTGTATATGATGGGTAAGCATCACTCATGAAATCTCAGCCATATGGTTACCTAAATGAGACCTGAGGAAACACCACCACAGCTGACAGGCCTTTGTGGATGGGCATGGAGATGCTACATGACCCCGTCCCTTGGTGAAGAGCTCCAGGCAAATTAGTGGCTGCTGAGAGAGAGAGAACCAGTCTTCTCCAGGGATGAGTCCACTGATAGGTTATCCAATCCTGAGTGGTTATCCCTAAGCATTTATACTTATGAGCAACACTGAGTTAACTCAGTAGGTTGTTACTACGACGACGACTACTACTAGACAAAATAGAAGAGGTCATGGATTTGAGAAGAGTAGGGGGTAAGGGAGGAGTTAGAAGGAGGAGGGAAATTAAGTAATTTCAATACTCACGCATGAAATTCTCAAAACATAAATCTAAAAGAAAAGCAGCAAGCATCTGGCTAGGTGTACTCAGCAGGAGAGCCTGGGTGCCAGGAAGGGTGTTCCACGTGCTCTGGAGTTTTGGGGTGAAAGGTGAGGTGTTCTATGTGCTCTGGAGGAAGAGAGGATGAACTGGTGGGGTGAGGATTAAGATTTCCAAAATGATAGTGGGTGGTCACACCAATCCACTGGTCAAAAACCAAAAGCAAAAGTCATGATGTGGGAAAGGAGAAGGCAAGAGGGGAAGGGGCAGGGTTGATAGTGAAGGCAGGGCAATTAGAGAGCTGGCTGGAAGTGGTAAGGAGAAGAAGGTATTAGGCACAAGTACTAAACTGTCAAAGAAAGAACTTCAAAGATTGAAAGAGTTAGCACCTGACCGATGTTTCTTATATGATCTGCATTTGGAAGGGAGAGAAGCAGGGTAGTTCCTGCCATGTAAGAGAAAGGCTTGGAACTAGAAACAACATGAGACAGCCTTGGCACAACACTAAGTAACCTGGCTTTTGGAGTGACACAGGATGAGCAAGGGAAAATGACCACACTGGAGACCTTTGTGCCTCACATGGCACCTGTCAAAGCTGCAGGGCATTGGGAATGTTCCTCACAGGCTGGGAAAAGTCTGGAAAGGTGTTTTGAGTAACAGAATTGGCACAGTCAACATGATGCTTACAGAAAGCAGTGATTCTGTCTGAGGAAGACCTTGCCAAGACCAAGGAAGAAGCTGATAGGAGTGTTTGACTATGAGGATACCTAGAGTGTGAAGGAAGGCAGAGCTCCCCACAGTCTCCCTCTGAGTGCAGTGCATTTCTGTCTCTACTTGTTACCATTGCCCTTTCTCCTGCCTTCTGCTCTTGGCAAATAAAGCAGAATGCCCAAATCATAAACACAGAATTATGTGTTTCTTCACATTCCACTCAGCTAAGAACCAGCACCTGGATGGAGAACGAGAATAGTAGCCCATAAGAGGTCCCCTAGCATGTTCCTGAGTACGTCCCATTTTCTCCTGGATAGGTGGCCAGCCTCTTCCTTGAATGGCACAGCGCAGCTTTCAGCCTAGGCAGTCTTCATTTAGCTACATTGTATGTGTCAGACAGTCTGTTTCTTTGTCTTGCCTCATGGCGTTGTATTGTTCACATCTTACGCAGCCTGTGAATTTGCCACTTGTTGATGACTTTTGAGTTGTTTATAATTTGGAGCTGTTATACATAAAGCTTCAGGGATACTTGTGTTTAGACATAAGCTTATGTATTCACATGCATAACAGTGGGATAAATGAAGCCTTTATTGGCTATAGGATTAATGTTATAAGAAATTGTGATCCAAATCCAAGTGTGATGACATGCTGCTAATTTTGACGTTTTAAAGCCAAGGAAGAAGGATTAACATGAGTTCAGGGTCAAGCTAGGCTAGCTGTAGGTACCCTGACCCAAACCAAAACAAAAAGGAAACTGAGAACAAGAATGAAGTTGCCCAACTGTCTTCTAAAGTGGAGGCAGTATTTTCAAATTCTCCCCATGAGCATTCAATGCACTCATTCTTTTCCATGTCCAAATTCTCCCCATGAGCATTCAGTACGCTCATTCTTTTCCATGTCAGCCACTGAACTAGATATGACGATAGTGTGATGCTGCTAATTTCCTTTGTGCGCAACTTTTCTTTGTGTGGCCTTTCTGGTATAGTATCTGCTCAAATACTTTGCCCATTTAAAATTTTCCTTCCTTTTCTTTTACCTGGATGAAGAAATAGGCTCATCCTGGCATTGCATAGGTAATTTCCTGCAGTGGCCATGATGAAGAGACATCCACCTATGGACATCCATCCATCCATCCACCCATCTTTTCCTCCCTTTGTTTTTTATCTTTTTTGTTAGCTTCTCCACCAGTGTTCTTTGCATTTTCCTCTCTGTGTCTGTAGCATTTCTTCTTTGGCAGTTCACACCTGTTTAGAACCAGTCAGTGCACTTAGCTTGTTCCGTTCAGGGAGTTCCCGGAGAGCGAGAACTTTGTCTTTGGCCACTCATATCCTCCTTGTTCTCAGCCTAGTTTGTGTTTATTCTTTCCTTTGCATTCAAAATAGTGTCCAAGAAGAGAGTGAGGATACAGGAAGAGCAAGTCAGGGAGTGAGGGAGGGAAGGAGGTAAGAGAGGAAGGAGACAGGTAAGAGCAGCAGTCTCCCAGGAAAACGAGAAGTGGAAAATGCAGATTAAGGAAAAATGGAACACGTAGGAAATAGAGGAAGGGAAGACCGTCTCCTAGCTCAACTGCTCCCCTTGAGCCATATTTCAGTGGACAGGATAGTTTTGTATAGTTGGCACTTCATACACAGATTTTTCACTCTGCTGGGCTGTAAGCTAAGAAAACATGTAAGCCTACAGAAGTCAGGGCGTCTGACTCCGGTACCTTAAAAGCCGTTCACCAAGCCTTCCTCATTCAAAATTGATGAGATTAATAAAAGATGACAACATTCCGAGGGGATGTAACTTGAAAGTTCCCTTGAGGGCATTTTCTTTTTGCTCTGAGGACAACCAGCTGTCAATTTCTTGCTTCATTAAAATCTGTCTCTTGCCAGTGTTTTATTTGTTTCTTTCTAGTTGTGTCTCCTGAATTTCGTATGAAAATGTTTAGTGTTTCTTTAAATTGTCTTCTGTCTTACTGAAAACTTAACTGTTCCTTCAAAATAAAAGAATGAAAACAGCACCATGTGTTTTTATGGATTTAAAACATTAGATTTAGGGGTGCTAGAGAGAAGGGCACTAGCAGCTCTTGTAGACCAAAGCTTAATTCTCAACACCAACGAGGCAGATAGCAACTGTCTGTAACTCCAGTCCCAGGGCATCAATAGTCTGATTCTGGCCATCATGGGAACTTCATGCACACAGTGCACAGATACACAACCAGGCAAAACCATTTATACACATAAAATAAAGATAAGATCAAGATTCAAAGAAAATTTCAGAAAAGCTCTTGAGGTTCTCACTCATTAGCATAGCCACCAGCTTTAGTTAACATGATGTGTTGGTAATGTGGTACAGTCATTTCCTCTCTTCTGTTCTTTGTGGTGTTGTGGGCATATATTTTGTTTCTACATGGATCATAAATTTCAGTTCACTTTATTATATGCCTTGCTCCCATGGTCTAACCAGTAGCCTTTAGATCTTCATATAAGCATATATATGCCCTTGTATGTAGCACAACCCTTTGCATGGCATGGCTCAGAGAAGCCAAAACACTGGGCACCCAAAGAAGCAGTTCCTTATGTTTCAAAGACACGCAGACAGGATCACACAGGTCTTCCATGTTTGCTTGCACTGTTACACCCTAAGCTCTGTGTTCCTTCGTAGAGATCCAAGTTTGCACGGAGGATTTCATTCTTCAGAATTACTTCTCATGTTTGTTGCTGTTCAGGTTTGCCATGAACAAATTGTCTGCAATCTTCATTTGTGTGGAAATAACTTATGTTATTTAAAAAATGTTTTTCCTTCTTTTAGTTAATAGCTTTATTGGGATGCAAGTCACTATTCACACTGAAAACTATACAAGTCAGAAATTTCTAGTAGATTTGTGGGGCTGTGCAATTAATGGCCCTATATAATTTTTAAAATCATCTCTGAGGAAACCCTATCTCTAATAGCAGTCATTCGTCATCCCCACCACAGCCCCCATCCAACCTCAGCCTCCTGGGGCAAAGTCAACTTCTTCTATGGACATTCCCTGTAAACAGGTCTTTGTTTGTGGCTTCCCTTACACAGGGGAGTGTTTCACTGTAATTTGGGCTGCTATAACAAAAGACTAGAAATTGATTCTAAACGTCATTACACAGTACAGTGAATTAGGCAGCTCTCTGGGGTCTCTTACTTGAGGGTGTAGATCCTTCCACAAGGCTCTGAGCCCTTAGCTTTGGGGATTAGATGTCAACATAGGATTTGAAGGAAGGGGCACACACATTCAGATGTTGCAGACACTATCTTCAGATTTCATCCATATTGGCATACATGGGTACTTTATTTCCCTTATACCTTGTAATATTACATTATATGAGTTAAGCCTTTTCTGTATTTATTTATCATTTAGAACTTTTGGGTCATTTTTACATTTTGGTTCCCATGAAGAATGCAACTGTGAACATTTGTGTGCAAGTATTTTCATGTCTTGAGACTAGAATCATGGGGGGGTAGATTCAGGTTGGACGTGTGGAGAGTCCCCAGGTTGCACACTGTAACTTCCCAGCAGTGTGTCGTGGTGCTGTCTCTTCATGGAGCTCTCATTTCCAAAACGTCGTTTTGTTGCATCTAGAATTCTAATAGATAGCAATGCCTGCTTTATACTGCTTGCAATACGAGTACAATGGTTTTGAAATCTTTGTCCCCCTGTTTGCAATGTCTCATAAATTTGACTTTGGTGTTCCTTGTGTGTGCATGTGTGTGCTTATCCTGCCAGAGTTCTTTAGGGTATGTGTCAATATTGACATGGTCATGTTTTCAGCTTTGACGTAAGCTGGAGCATTTAATGTCATCTGAGTTAATGGGTCACCTCCTTATTGCTTGACAGTACGCAGGAGTTTATAATTCTTTGAAGATACTTAAGTATAACTTTATTGGGTGTGTAGGATTTGTTGTTCTTTTTAGGAGAAAGCAGTTTTGCTTAGTCGGAGTCACATTCCCGTGAATCAGTTTGGTCCCGTGGAGGTTCATTTTCACGTGCATTACTAGGTCAAGGTAGGGTAGTCTATGGTGAGGCTCCATTATTAATGGCAAATGCCCAACATAGCCCACAGGATCTCTCCACCAAGGTTTGTCAGAACCTTTCCTAGCCCTGTGGGAACTCTAGGAGGATTGAAATTTCAGGTGTATGTATATATGAGGCACATTCATGTGTACATGCATGTGCATGGGTGTGAACAAAGCATGGACTGTGTGTGTGGTAGGTCACTGAACCCTATTCCTCTGGCAACCTTAATCATTTTGAGTATTCTTATTGAGTCTTTAGGTATTAGTGGTTTGATATTCAGTCAAAAATTTATACAAACTTCTGGAAGTTTCTCTCTGTGCAGCATTATATCTCTATAGCTCTTCCTTCTAAGCTCTGGCCTTCCCCTTTACCTCATAGGCCGTGTACTGAGATATAGTCTCACTGGGCTGCTATACCTATTCTGAGGGACCACAGAAATGTACCACTGCCTGTCTAGCAAATAGATGTGCTTCATAGTCCTTCCCCATTTTCTCCTTCACTGTGGTGCTGTCATCTGTACACGGCAGCACACTAGTTACATATGTCAGTTGTATTATCATGGCTGAAAGGTGCAGTTTCATGGTAAATTGCCCCAGACTCTCCTCACTTTCACAGGTGAGAGAACAGCTCTGCAAACGTGTTGCGGCACACAAGTATATGTACGGAAAGATCTCTGAGTTTTTATTTTTATCAACTTTTGTATTTTGTGGGTGAATTTCAGAATCTTTTTTTTTTTTTTTTTT
>NW_022196903.1:101612403-101778985 GCF_008632895.1 Mastomys coucha
TTTTTGCTTGGGGTAAGGGAAATGGCTCAGCACTTGCCATTCAAGCATGAGGATCTGGGTTTGCATCTCCACTTCCATGTAAGGGCTCGGTGCAGTGGCAGACAGGCAGATTATCAAATGCGTGTTGGCCAGCCAGTCTAGGCAAAATGGAAGTCTACAGGTTCAGAGAGCGCAACGAAGCAATGTTCCTGAAGTCAACCTCTGGCTTTTACATGTGAAAGCACAAGATGAATGCATGTGTATGCGTGTGTGTGTGTGCGTGCGTGTGTGTACGTGTGCACACTCATGCACATATACATACACAATTAGCAAATGAGCTTTTCATTAGTATTAAGGCAAAGATTTAAATCGTGTTTCAGTTCTTATTCCAGACATTTTATGTTAACCAGGAGACAATCTCTTTAATAGAGAAACATCATTTTCAGGATTCTGTATCTCTCAATTGAGATGTTCCATCTTGAAGCTTGGCACAGTTTTGTCAAAGGATGCTAAACCCCTAGTAATACCACTAGTAAACCATGGTTTGTCAGTGCCTCCAGTTCAGTGGCATTCCATTGTGGGCTGACAACTCTTCCACTCAATCATCTTCGCTCTTGCAGGTAGTCCAGCATGACCCCTGTCGGGGCGGAGCTGGGTACTGGAATAGCCTCTTCCGGTTCAAGCACCTGGCTACAGGGCATTACTTGGCAGCGGAGGTAAGTAGCCGCACACGGATCGCTCTTGGAAAGTGAGTTCACTCCGATTATTGTTCTTCACTCACCTGTAGCAGCCGGACACCCGGAAGCTCAAGGGAGCCCTCAGCCACTGGGCTTCTCCATCTGCCTTCCTATGTTCTTCTCTCTTTGTTTCTAAAGGGAATGTTACTAATGACTGTCAGACTGTGGGACTTGATAATTGGGCTCCTGACCAAGATGTAGGGAGAAGGAAGTTAGAACATAATGCTATTGTGGGTTTGTAGGGCAGTTCCTCTGCTTTGCTATTGAGTGCCGCTTTGCTTATAGTCATCTGACAACCCCACACCTAACACAGGTGCCTGATACTGACTGCACTGGACACATGGTAAATAAAAACAGAAGCATGGACGTGCATGGAGAACTAGAGTATCAAACAGAGAAATCTTATACCTCGGGGTGTTATGGGGAGACATAACAATCTTGTAATAATATCATGGATCAAATTAACAAATTATTTTGAAACAAGGTCTCACTATATAGCTCTGGCTGGCTCGGAACTCACAGTGATTCACTTACTCCCCTACCCCAAGTGCTGGGTTCAAAGGCATGTGCCACTACATATGTATGTGTACACACACACACACACACACACACGCACACACACACACACACACCCATTCACATATGCTGGGCCCTCAAGTTAACTTTTTGAGTCGGGCCCTCACTTTGCAGTCTAGGCTGGTTTTCAATTCTCTATCCTCCTGCCTCAGCCTTTATCTACTGTATTTAGCTTATGAAAGCTCTTTGAGAAAAGGAAAGACATGGTGTTGAAGGTTGGGAGGAATTTCCATTTTAATTTTTATATTAAGTTAAGGGACATCCTGCTGTGTTACTGATGTGGAGTTTTACTCTGATCTGAGGGAAGATGTATATCCAATCATATTCACATTCTGGTAGTACATCAAAAGACCGCTCTGTTGTCTGGCACCAGTGGCTCAGGATTTCTAAGGATTTGTGTCGGGATCAGTCCTCCTACTGCTGCCACG
This sequence comes from Mastomys coucha, assembly GCF_008632895.1. Taxonomy (NCBI): domain Eukaryota; kingdom Metazoa; phylum Chordata; class Mammalia; order Rodentia; family Muridae; genus Mastomys; species Mastomys coucha. Next base: position 101,614,124 of record NW_022196903.1, read on the forward strand.
GCCCTAGGAATTTGGATTCTAAATATGTAAACCACCTGGAGTGTCTTGATACTTGGATGAACTGATGATTTTGAAATACTGAAGAACCAAACATGAAGAAGTTCAAGTTGACATTTAAAATGGAATCGTAGGGAGGAAGAAAACCTTCTAAGCAGCTTTGAAAAACCTTTGATTATGAGGTTAAAGATTAAGGATGTTTGTCTTTCCTGTTATGTTTTAAGGGAAATGTAGCTCTTTCTAGAGGTCTCCTAAGCAGGGGCACCAATGACTATGTGCTCACATTATCTATATCTTAGGCCTTTACTGTTGCTTTCCTAGTGACTTTGTTGTGTTTTCCTTGTCTATACTCAGAGCTGAACTGTCTACTGGTGATTGGTGGATTGTTCTATGTGTACTGTAACTGTGACTTGTGTCGTTGCTGTGGCATGCTGGTTCTGTGAATAAGGGAAGGGACAAGTTCTTAGCTGTACAAGGATGGCTGCGGGTATTGACGTCTCCTGCAGATGGGTCCCGGTCCTTGAGAAAGAAATGGATGTTTTAATTTCCCTAATGATTCTTTTTCATCAGGTAGACCCTGACTTTGAGGAAGAATGCCTGGAGTTTCAGCCCTCAGTAAGTATAGGCAAGAGCCTTCTTGTCTTTGTCTGGTAGGGATAAGGCCAAGTAATCTGGAGGCGCGTTTAAGAAATTGTCAAGTGGCCTGTGAGTGTTGGGGAAGGGGAAGATGTAGGTTATCTCCACCAAGGTCTTGTTCTGTGCTTCTCATAAAGAATATCATAATCCTCCTGTGGTCCTGATGGTTTTCCTATGTGCTCAGTCAAGAGTCTACACTTCTAAGTTGGAGAAGTGCATATATCTCTTGGAATATTTCTGGGTGGGAGATGGTGGTGGTCCTTATGAAAGGTGGCCTCTTACAAACAATTGCCTCTTTGTGTTGTTGACCTTGACCTGTGACTCATCCAGATCTTGAAGTGATAGTGTGTAGTGTCTTTTCGACTGCGGAGATAACACGTGAGACCTGGGACACATGTCCTCCAATGGGCAGTCAGGTGGCTGACCTCTAACTGTGCTCTTTACAAAGTCAAAATGGCATTAGGTTCTGATGTGATTAGGGATTTTAGTGCAAATGGATTTAGCTTTGGAGAAATCATGACCAAGTAATATTGATTTGTGCATATCCCACGTAGGGGATGAAGAAAGCAGCAGTTATGTTTCATGGACATAGGCTATCCACAGAATAATTTTATTTGCAGAGTGCTTGGTTATGCTGCATTCAAACCAAATAAAATTCCAGACCGTTGCTGTCTGTTTGACAAGTTAGTAGCGCATGTGCTGTTTTCAGTGGTTGGCATGGTAGTTAGACTCGAGGGCACTTGTTTTTCTGGTAAATTTTGAGATAGCACATCAAGGAGGGAAGGAAGGCAGAGATAAGTCCAAGATGCCTTGAATGTTGCTCTAGTGGTTAACTTTCTAGGTATGTTTGGGTAGAGGGTTGGCAATGAAAGAAACTGAGCCATCGTGGCTGAGGACTTCTGGCTGTGACTACATAGGCTTCTAGGGTTTTACTAGGGACATCTCCTCCTCTCTATCCCACAGTGTGCCTGGGACTCATCTCCACCTTCCCATTGCCTTTCTGTCACCTTTACTTCTGCGACAAGTGGAAAGCTTGTCCTCCACAGGTAATCCATCTTAGAAAGCAGACCAAATCCAGCTTTCTGCTAGTCTGAACCCTTGGCCTGGCTTTATTTACTTGTTTGACATTTTTTATTTTTGGATAGTCTTTATTTCAGAGAAGAAACTGCCATGTATGGCCTCAGCGCTGCTACCCAAGGTATACAGAGAGAGTCTGACCTTTGGTATGAATATAAAGCATCACTCATTAGAAGGGGAAATGATGTCTAATGAACCATGGGCACTATGGGAGATGGCATTGTTCCGTTAGGTTCTGTATACGAAGGAAGACAACATTCTCAGTGTAAGATAAAGTATGGTGCTTGCAAGCCCAAGGAGGAAGAAGAAAGACAGAGCTTTATTTAACCAGACTGATCATCAAGTTGTATGATCTTGAGCAAGTAACTTTCACTACCTGAGCCTTAGATTCCTTCTTTATACCAGCAACATTTTCAAGTTGCACAAGATCAGTAAGGACTTTAGTGTGCTCATATCCAGCAGGTTATCTTGACTTCACAAGAGGTGGAAAAGGCCTGGGTGAATGGTCTAACATGATATGGATCTCAGGTTCTTTTGGCTTAAGTGGTCTTTTTGAGCCTCATGCATCTTCATGTTAGTGATACACCAGCAGGCTGGGTGTGGATCAAGACGGCATTGCTCTGATGGTCCCAAGGTTGCTGGTCCTTGGGTGTACATGGAGAATGATTGTGTAGGGACTGTCTTACTTGTATCCAAGAGACTTGGAAGCACAGCATTGGTCTCCACAGGCAAGTGTTAGCCTTGAGAGGGCCCTGATTCCCTTCTTTGGCTGTTTAGCTTGGGAGTGAGAAAGTTAAGTCTAGAGTCATAAGCCTGGGTGAAAACCTCCCTCTTCTCATCTGCTTCTGGTTTTCCTGGAGGTTGGCATCAACAAAGAGGTAGGTCTAACTAGCTGTGTGGTGCTCCTTCTGAAATCAACCCGAGGCTTCTTCTCTGCTGCTCTTTGCATGTGTGCCTTTCTTCCCACTAGATGGCATATGCACACCAAGGACTCTGCTTCTGGATTCCCTGGCTAGATAAAGAAAGCATACTGAAGGCATGGTTTTCCTCTGGGTCTGCTGCCACCTCTGAACTGTCACTGCCTGTAACCAAGCCCTAAGTTGTTGTTGGTTCAGACCCTGCGATGAGCGTGGTTGCGTAGGACATGTCGCAGGTGACAGGAGTTTGTTGAGAACAGATGTCCATGGCTTCTTTCCTGAATAGAGGCACAGAATGTTCTTGTTCCAGATGTTCCTTTAGTGAAGAAAGAGTAAAATGCCTCAGATTTTTAGGTACTGAAAATTTCCTAATTGGATTTTTTAGTTGTGGTTTGATTTTTGAGAGAGAGTCTTCTATGTTGCCTCGGCAGGTCTCAAGTACCACCACAACCCCCACGAACCCCAGCATTCCCAGTAGACCTGTTAGCTGAGACTACAGATATATACACGGCTAGATCTATTGTTTTGTTTGGAAACAGAGGTTAGATCTCGGCCTTGCATAGCGGCTTTCTTACTTCTTTCCCTTCGCCTTTGATGTGACTTCCTGGTCTAGATTACAGTATCTTCCTCTATGTATTTGGGCAGGCGGTGATGTTTCATCCAGAGAGAAGCAAGCCAGGGACGAGGAAATAGTACTTTCCCAGCAGGTGTATGGCATGTGGTCATACTAGGAACGCCAGGCATTGAAAGAATTGTATGCATGGCCACCGAGGAACATTGTAGAGTCCATCTGGTCAGGCGTTCAGGCTAAGGCCACTTGCTGTCATCTCTGACATGTGGCCTTTGCCTTGGAGACCCAGGACACCTTCATTGTTAATCAGGTCTTACTGGGAAGGATTTTCCTTCATTTCAACCACATCCCACTGTAGCATGAGTGGCCCTTTGCTTCAGTAGCAGACTTCTTAATCAATGACCAGTGTGTTCTTTAGAGCTAATGTGACTTGACAAACTCTACTGGAATTGTTACTAAGGAACGCTTGGATTGGGGCTTATTTCTTCTTCTAGGAAGTACCTGTGTCATATCTTTAGTAGACAAACATTACTGTATTTTTGCACCACCACAAATAAAAAGTTTGACAGGGCAAATTTCCTCCAGTGCATGTCTGCTTCCCAGCAGGTGTGTGTGGATGGAGCCGAATGGAGTGAAGGTTTTCAGTTCTTTTAGCTCTTTTGCATAGTCATCTGTTGTTGTCACTTCACAGTGCTTGAAGATTTTGTATGACAGTAGAAAATGAGTGGCCTCGGATCAGTTGGCCTTGGTCACTGTGCAGGGCTATTCTGAAACTGTGGTCCTTTTCCTGCCAGCTGCCGACACTCACTGTTTCTTCTCTTCTCTTCCCGTGGTCTGGACTGATGATGTTAAGGGAGGCTGTTACATACAGAGCTCCTCACTCCATACCTTTTGCCCTCAGGTGGACCCTGATCAAGATGCATCTCGGAGTAGGTTGAGAAATGCCCAAGAAAAAATGGTATACTCTCTGGTCTCCGTACCCGAAGGCAACGACATCTCCTCCATCTTTGAGCTAGACCCCACAACTCTACGTGGAGGTGACAGCCTTGTCCCAAGGTATGATTTTAAAATTCCTTATTCCAAGAGAATCAGGGCTGGTCTTGATGGCTCAAATGCAAAGTAACATGGACTTTTCTTGAAGCACTTATGACTGGCTCTAACATGACACCAAGTTTTGTATGGGTCATCAATGGTAAGTTGTTGATAGTTGGGTAAAAGGTACTATATTTATGAGGCTAGAGACATGGCTCAGGGGTTAAGAGAACAGAGGAAATAGGTTTGGTTCCCAGCACACATATAGTGGCTCTCAACTATCTATAACTCCAGTCCTGTGGGGTCTGATATTGTCTTCTGGCCTCTGTGGGTACTGCATGCATAAGAAACACATAAACACATGCAAGGGCACATACACATAATTTTTTTATTATTATTTAAAATGTACTGTATTTGGGCTGGGGAGAAACATAGGGGATAACATGCTTGGCATCCAAGCTAAAGGACCTTATAACCGAAGTAAAGCTGAGTGTAAAAGATGGAAAAGCCTGCATCTGTAATCAGTGCTTTTCTGATGAGATGGGAAATAGAGACAGGAGGATGCCTGGAAGCTTCTGAGCCAGGTAGCCTAGTATATCAATGGTGAGCAAGAAATTGTCTCAAGCCAAGTGTGGAAGGTGAGAATTGACACCAAAGGTTGTCCTTTGACATCTGAATTCATGCTGGTGTTCACACATACACACCCACACACCATTTAAAAGTGCTATGTTTAGGTTTACAAGCCAAACCATAAGCAGTTCAGTAACTTTACACCTTTTCCTTCTTCCCCAAACCTAGGCTGTCTCTTTGTTAACTGGATAAATAATTGAAGAGAAAATTTTTAAAAATTGAAAATCACTGTATACATAGTAAGCTTATTTAAAATATTAAAAGGTTAAACCAGTGTTCTTTTTCATGTATTTTACTCAACTTAACTATTACTTTTGTTGCCTAAGAATGTATTTTCATAGCTGGACATTGGTGGTACGTGCGTTTAATTTCAGCACTCAATAGGCAGACACAGGATCTTCGTTGAATTCAAGGCCAGCCTGGTCTAGATTGAGTTCCAGGATAGCCAAGGCTAGACAAAGAAACCCTGTCTCAAAAGACAAACAAACAAACAAAAATGTATTTTTATATTGTGCTATAAATGGAAGAACCAATCTTTAAACAAGTATTGGCATTGAATTAAACAAGTTTATTATTGTGCATGATGTGTTCAAATGGTGTGCATGTCCCTGTGAGCGTGGTGATCAGAGGACAGCGTTTCTCTAGGCTGTCTTTCTTTTCTTTTAAAAGTTTTTTAGAGTTGTGTATTTTAATACATGTATATGGATTTTTCACCTGAATGGATGTCACTGGACAGTGTGCTTGCCAGCCACCCATAGACGTTACAGACAGTTGTGAGCCACTATGTGGTTGCTGGGAACCAAACCCAGCCAGAGTTCTTAACCACTTGAGGCATCTTTCCAACCTTCTCCAAGTGACTATTTGTGGTACTCTAATTACTTTATATATTGAACTATCTCACTGGCCCCAAAAGTCACTTATTTATTTGTTTGCTTGATTGTTTATTATCTATTTTGAAGTAGGGTCCCAGTTGTAGACCTAGCTGACCTGGAACTCACATAGGCCTTCCTGCCTCTGCCTTTCAAGTCCTCAGATTAAAAGTAGGTACCGACATATCTTGTCAAGTATCTGTTCTTAACAAAGTCAAGAACAATATTATTCATTGAGTTCCAACTACATGTGAAGCGTAATGCCAAATAGGAAGTAGACTGATCTTATATAACTTATAATTTTGTCATGTCTGAAGCACTGTGAGCTAGGAAATATACACTCTTTTATAGAAAGACATTGAGACTCAGAAAGTTTAAGCAGTGTCTTAAGTTAGAGTCCTGTAGCAGAACCCTTATTGGTAAATGGCTGGGACAGAGTTTTCTCACAGTGAGACAATCCTTCTCACCCTTCCACTCTGCATTGGGTGGCTAATGTTTCACCAGTGTTTATTGGGTTTTCCTGAGGCCCCTCAATGAAGATTCCTTTGTGCTTTATTGTGTCTGCCATGTCATTTTCCTGCTCAGCCTGAGGACGGCTGGAAAACTAAACATCACCCCTGTGTAATTGCTGTCAGAATCGGGATCCTTGCCTTGTGCTCATTTGCTATTCCTGTCCCTTCCCAAAGGGAAAAGTGTAAGGCAGTGCCCACAGAGAACAGAACCTTACAAGGCAGAAGGCCTCTGTTTGCTATTCAGCCAGACTCCTAGTTGTTAAGCTCTGCTGGCTTGTTAACCCCTTGAGAATCCGAGGCGGAGGCTACAGGTATCCATGTGGAAAACCCCACAGGTGTACACAGCTTTCTTCTAGATCTGTAACCTGTTACTTTAGTTACCTTAAAAATTGATCTTGTGTAGGTAACCATGGATACTGTAGCAAGCATGTCAGGGTCCAAAATCTGCATTTCCCAGCAGGCCTTCCTGTTCTTAAGCTCTTACTGTCTTTCTGCTTCCTTTTCTGTGTGTTCCCTGAGCCTTGGTAGTAGTAGAATTAATTAGAGATATTCCGTTTTGGCTGAGCACTCAGTCTATTATTCTCCACACACTGACCAGGTATGCCTCCCTCCATTGACTTCTGTCCACCACAAAAAGAAGCTTCTCTGATTAAAAGGTCAAGAGCAGCCTTCATCTATTGTGGTTTTATGGGTATAACCATGAATATTTAGAAAGGCCTGCTGACCATTTAGCAGAATAAGAAAAGCAGATTCTACTTCCAGGACCTATGACATCCTTAGACCTGCATGAGCTTTTGATAGGTTTACAGTACAAGGCATAAAATTCCCTTCGGTAGAGTGGGCCTCAAATCCAATCAGAAAGTGGGTTGTTACCCCATAACTAATTGCACCACTATTACCCAAATGGGCACATCATGCCTGGCAGGTTAATAGTGTAACATGAAGGGTCCAGCACTGGGTAAGACCATGGATGTCTTTTTTTCCCTCAGCAGCCAGCACAGCCCCTTCTGCCACTGTCAAAGTGGCAATCAGGGAGAATGTCTCTTGGTAGGTTTGAGATTGGCATCCCTGTGTCCTGCAGCCAGATCATGTGGTATCTTCAGCAATAGGACTCTTGTCATGTGGTTATGGTGGGTAAGCAAGGGCAATCCAGTATCTCATGCTACTTTAGAGAGCACTAGGATTTTTCTTTACCAGCAACTCATAGGTATCCCATGCCTTGTACTGCAATGCTCATTTAATAATCACAGCGTCTGGAAGCAACATTGTCCTCTCATGCAGGATAATTCTCTTCAAACAATTTTTTTAAGTTAGATTTTTAAAATGAGCTTACTAGGTGGCATGTTTTGTAAGGCGTTTTCATAGATCTTGAGTTCTGGTTGTCCCTCCGGCTCCCCCTTCCTCTATGCCATTCCCACTCAGTCTTTAGTCTTCACTTCCTCCTCTCACTTCATTATGTCTTGCTAGCTCTGCTCTTACTCTTTTTGTCTTTAAGTTGGTGTACATTGAGTGCAGTATTCATGTGGTTAGCCTTCCCCATGCCCCATCTTCTGAATCTGCCCCCGTGCTCCCACCCTGCCATCTTCCACCTCCCTACTTCCATTTCTCCCATCCTCTACCTCCTCCCTTAACATCCTCTTCCCCCTACCTAATGCCCCTTTCTAGTTGCCTGCCTTCCACCCCTGCTCCAAGTTAAATACATAGAACAAAACATTTAAAGGCAGGATCTGCCTATGGGAGAGAGCAAGGGGGACTGTCTTTCTAGTCCTGGGTTACTACACTCAGTATATTTTTTAATAGTTCCATCCCTTTACCTGCAGCTTTCATTTTTCTTTACAAGTGAGTAATAGTCCATTATGTATATGCACCACAGTGTTCTTATCTATTCTATTGATGGACGTTCAGGTTGAGGCCCGTTTCCTAGCTGCTGTGAATAGAGCAGCTGTGAACATGATGGTTCTCAACCTTCCTAATGCTGTAGCCCTTTAATCCAGTTCCTCATGTTGTTGTATATTAGTTATACATCCTTTTTCCATTATTGACTCATATGTTTTCTAGAACTAAATATTATCTGACCCATGCTTTGCAAATATTTTCTTGCATGTTATCTTTCCATTCTCCGATGATGTCCTGAACTGTTTCAATTTATTTTTCAGTCTCAATCCAATTTTTTGATTCAGCTTTTGACTCCTTGCCTAAAAAAACCATGGCCATAAAATTTTATGCTGATATATTCTTCTAAAATTTTATTCATTTTCATTGTTTACACTTAGATTCTTGGCTCATTTTGGAACATTTTAAAACATATTTTGAGGTAGCATATACTGCGTTTTCAAGGCTTCTCTTCTCATTCACTATCTATTATGTAAATAGGTCCTGGCCTGCAGAACTCAAAAACATTGCAGTTTAAGCGATTTTCCATACTATCAATTCTGAAGATTAGTGATTTTTCTTAGGATGTCAGGAAACATGTGCTGAACAATTGTTAGGCTAGTAGAGAACCGAAAGATGTGATTTAAAATATCACATTACCCATAAGAATCGTCTTTATTTCATTCCTTGGATAAGAGGGAATGAGGAACTAGCCAGCCTGCGTTCTGTGTTTCTAGTCAGCTGGCTCGGTGGTGTTTGCTGGTGGAGGCCTCTTCCTCTGTGTTCTGCTTCAACATTCAACTGCTTCTTGTTTGCCACTTTTCTTTGTGAGCAGGTGTCCTAACACTGATTTCCGAGCCTCAGTGAGGCAAGGACTTGCAGGCAGCCTCGGAGGAGAAAAGCTCGGGTGTGGTCTGCCAGTGTATTCATGTATGATCTTGCTGAATCTTTACCTTGACATTTTCCTTCATTCTCGTTCTTGGCTACCATCCTCGAATAGCATCTCTTCTCCATCGATCATGTGACAATCAAGTAGCCTTAAGAGCAACACATCCCATTCTCTGCGTATTAACACTCTACAGTGTGGGAGCACCACTGGACAAACACATGAGAACAAAATTTAGCAAAATTTAGTCTTGGATGCCATCCTGATTCCATATGACTGTTTGTGCTAACCTACAAGTCATTTTAAAATTGTGCTGTTTTTTTTTTTTTTTTATTACAGATTGCAGTGTTTAAGGTTAGACACATGGACATCTGTCAGATGGTGCCAGGAAAGGCATTTTTGAAATAGTCAGTAGACAGAGAGGGAGTGCTTCAGAGCCAAGAGGGATAATGACTAATGCTTGATATATTGAACCAGATAATAAAGTTGCAGTACACATAGTTAGATATTTTAAATGAGCTTAGGGAGAGCATCTGCTTGTAAAAGTTTTGTGTACTTGTTCCAACAACATGACTTTTGAGTTAAGTATTAAGAATTCTTCAACCTCAGAAGAATTGATTGAATGTACTTTGTATTTTTGATGACGTTTGTTATAGAACTCTATGGAATATCACTATCCAACAAAACCTATGGTTACTCTCTGAAAATGAATACAACTCAAATAAAAAAACTGCAAATGCCTCTGTTTAATATCTGTCCACATGGTCTAATTCATGCTAATCAAAGTAAACAACACTAGGGATTCCCTTGTCTGGCCTTCGAATGTGAAGGGGAGATACAGCAAAGACAGCTAAGGTCTACTGAAGGAACCGGTTTAGCTTAGTCTCTTTGCCTTGAGTGTGGTGTGGTGTGCCTTGGTCCTAAGGTACTCTTACTTTGAATGTTTTCCACTATCCTTTCTGCCTCTAGCACACCAGCATCAAGTTCTAGTCCAAAGTCATCTGTTTTCTTTGTCAGTGCTTTCAGGATTCCGAGTCCTACTGTCTCTGAACGACATGCTTTCTAGTGCCTGTTTCCTGTTGTTTCTGCTTGCTTGGTGTGCTCCCATCTTGTCTTACTAATGATGCAACAATGAGTTCTTGAGGGGCAACAGTTCTTACATTGTTTTCTGCTACTTGAGAAGTGAAGCAGAGTTGAAAAATGTCTTAAACACAATGCATGCTCATCATATAAAGAAAACAACCGTAAAATGATTTTTAGTCCATGTAGACTACAAAGAAGCAAGTAGCAACTACATCTAATTCAATTATTCAGAGGGAATTGGCTGCACTTAAGATTCTGGTTCATGGAGGTTCTAACAGGTCTCTGGGCACACATATAACATGTGTTTTTTCATACGTGAAACCATCAGCTACTTTGCATGATCTTAGCTGACTTCTGTATTGTAAAAGTGTTTTCAACTAAGTGACTATTATCTGTCATCATTCTAAGGAACTGTCATTCCTTACCCTGTAATGGACTGTCTTGTGAGACATTAGATTGTGCCATGTTTTTAGTCTTATAACACTGGAGTGAGCATCTTTGCAACACATGTTGCACCTGTGCTGTTGTTTCTTCTAGAAAAATAAAAATAAAAAATTGGAGTTGGTAAGGTTTCTGTTTTTCTTTTAGCCTGGTCAATGATAGTCTTGCAGGAACATGTATAAACACACACACTTCCTATATAGAAGATTCAAATTTTTGACCTTGTAATCAAATTTACCCTCTTTTTTGTTTTAAAATTTAAAATTGTACTTTATTACATACTTTAAAAAGCTCTCCCTGCCCACAAAATAAATTAGCATTTACTCATCTTTTCTTCTAGAAATTTTGATTTCATCTTCTTTATTGAACCTTTTGAAAATTTTAGTTATTAACTATTATGACAATACACAGTAGTTTATAGCCAGTTCTGTGACTCTGTCTCGGGCTATTTCTAGTATATATGCATAGGATATCTTTCAGAAATATCACATATTCAAAAACCTTAGCATCGTTATGAATTACTTTTTATTGTAAGCATGTGGGCGAGAGGAACAACTAATTCCCAAGTATATTCTGCCCAGTGTCTCGAGCAGAGAACTCTTTTGGTAGCCCATTCACTTTTGACAGAATGTGTTTTAATCAATGGCTGTAGAGTAACCCAAAATGTCCCTGTGTCTGACAATTTCCGTTGCTTCCCTTTAGGAACTCCTATGTCCGTCTCAGGCACCTGTGTACAAACACCTGGGTTCACAGCACAAACATCCCCATTGACAAGGAAGAGGAAAAACCCGTGATGCTGAAAGTGAGTCCAGAACCTGGCTGGCTTCCTTAGTCTCTGGTGAAAGGGCTCCTTGTCCACAGCGAGGGAGACATGGAGCTTGGGAGTGTCACCCTGTTGCTGTGTTTCTTTTAGCTTTGATCAGAGAGTATAGTCATGACCAAACTTGAAGTGATTAAAAAAATAATACTTATTCCCTGGGATCTGGGTGAAGAAAGCTCAGATCTTTGACAATAACCAGACCTTTTATTTTATTCTATTGGTATTGAACAATTCTCTACATTTCATGAGTAACATGACTTTGGCTATGGGAATGTTTCCTTGTGTCTCAGATACGTTGATATCTTGTTCATTCCTCCCTGCATCATTAGTAATTTTTCTCTCAGTCTTATATAAGGGGAGTGTGTGTGTGTGTGTGTGTGTGTGTGTGTGTGTGTGTGGTGTGTTGTGTACTGTGTCTCTAAAAGAGTTTTTCCCACCCCAGTTTACTAACACTTCTTTTCTCCACCAGTCACTAAGCTTATATAGCATGAATACGCCTGGTATGTTTCTTTTTCGAATTTTATTTTCTCCTATGGGTGTGCTCAGGTTCATAGAAAAATAGAAAGACTGGTACAGTTTCTCTGTTGTGTGGAGTCAGTAGCTGCCACTTTCTGTATTTACGTTTTCTCTATTCATGAAATGTTACTTAATTATCCTTCTCTTACATCCTCCCTGGGACCCAGGAGGCTAAGATGACAGCTGCTCCTCTTGCCTGTGTCACCCTTCCTTCTGCTCTGCTCTTCCCCTCTCTCACTGGACAGTGTATACTCACTCACATGGAAATAGCTCTATGTAACAGAGTAGTACCATGCACAAGGAATATACACAATGCAGATGTAAAAACAAAAAATAACACCCCCTTTTTACTATCTCACCAGTCCTCTCCCCAAACTGATTTTCTATTTGGAGAACATTCTTCTAGAAGTCTCCTATGTCTACTGGATATTAATGCCAAGAGAACTTCAAGTTCCTTGGATTGCCCAACATCCTGTAAACAAAGTGTCTGATTAACATCTTACTTTCCCAATCAACATTACTCTACAACAACTCCCTTGCCTTTTAGATTGGTACCTCTCCCCTGAAGGAGGACAAGGAGGCATTTGCCATAGTTCCCGTTTCTCCTGCTGAGGTTCGGGACCTGGACTTTGCCAATGATGCCAGCAAGGTGCTGGGCTCCATCGCTGGGAAGCTGGAAAAGGGCACCATCACCCAGAATGAGAGAAGGTGAGGGTGTCCAGCACGTGCTGACACAGCGGTCCTCACCGGGGTGGCTAGACTTGGAAAAGCCCTTGGGAGCAGGAGCATCAGGACTCTGAAGAGCTGTGTGAGAGAGGAGCAGCTCTGAGCTTTCATGGGCGGCTTCAATTTATGATTTCCAGAAATGGGCGCTTTTATCTTCTCATGTGTTGTGCTTTGTCTCAGCTGTATTAAGCTCACTTAGCCGAAGTTGTGATTTCAAGGCTGCTAGAAAGCTGAGTTCTCTTCTAATTACCTTGTTCTTAAAGCCTGGCCCTTTCTAGGCAAGGCTTTTATTTTTAGCCTGTAGAAGTTTGAACTCTGCCTTTAGCAATCTCCGTCTCTTAAGGTCTGTCACGAAGCTGCTGGAAGACTTGGTTTACTTTGTCACGGGTGGAACTAACTCTGGCCAAGACGTGCTTGAAGTAGTCTTCTCTAAGCCCAACCGAGAGCGGCAGAAGCTGATGAGGGAACAGAATATTCTCAAGCAGGTCAGTGAGTGAGCCTTGATGTGCTTTGGGATGGGCTCTGTGAGAAGCCTGTGGGATCCCTGCTCATACAAAGAGACATGGATGATTCTCACCCTGAAGACTTACAGTATGAATTTTTTTTTTTAAAGTACTGAGTTCTTAGAGTAGATTTAAGTGTGCAGCAAATGTAAGTGCCAGGAGAGTGTCCTCCTGTATCCCCTGCCCCTGGGTCAACATCCTGCAGCAGAACAGAGCATTTGTTGCAGGAGTGACCATAGATCGATACATCATTCTTACTCAAGGTCCATAGCTTTTGAACCTCTCTTGGAGGTATACATGATTTGTTTTTGACAGATATACAAGGGCATGAATGCACTATCACAATATCATGGCCCGAAAAATCCAGGGCATTTTTTCTGCCCCCCAGATTTTCAGCTTCACCCACTCACTCATCATTCTTCTCCTCACCTTCCACCTACTCCTCCTTTCCGAGTCCATATTCTGCCTTGTTCAAACTGCCTTACGGGTGGCATGATGTAGCTGGCAGCCGTTCCAGACATTTAAGGCTCCCCATGCCTTCTCATGGCTCACTGCCTCAGTCCAGTTGACAGGTACCATACTTGCTGAACATGAGCCAAGTGAGCGCTCACCTGTTAGGTACCCCAGGAAGTAGTCAGGTGACACCTTTACATTCTTCAAAAATAATATAATGTGCCATATTTCCTTACGGTAACTTCAGATATTTAGGGAATTTGCAGTATTTGACAAACTAAGAAGGCCTAGATATTAGGTCTCATAGACAGCTTTAGTGATCACTTCTTAAGTATTTTCATGAACAAGGAGTGCGAGTTTACAGGAAGTAGCTAGATGACATTTGGCTTGTAGGAGTCAGCTCTCTGTCACTGTGACAGCACAGCTGGAAGAAAACAATCTTACAGAGAAAAGGTCTGTTGCAGCTTCCAGTTGCAGGAGTTTCAGTCCAGGGTCACTAGCCCTGTCACTCTCGGCCTCTGGTGCGTGATGGTGGGGAACACGTGGTCTGCTAACCCCTACATGGAGGGAGCAGAGAGGAGCTTGCTCCTGTGACCACTATTCTCCTATGAAACCCATTCAGCTGTGAATCTGCTGGTGGATAGGACTCACATCTCAACACTGCCATATCAGGAACAGGCTTTACCATGAGCTTTTCGAGGCCTTTAAGATTCTGGGTATGGACGGTATTAACTTCAATAAGTGGACGAATTAGAGGGAGAAGAATAACAAATCCAGGTGGAGAACACACGCTGAGTGCACACCGTGTACTTCTCTAAAGTTGCTCTGAGCATACACTGTGTACTTCTCTAAAGCTGCTCTGAGCGCACACCGTGTACTTCTCTAAAGCTGCAGGGGATTTGCTTAGTTATTCCTTGAAACCTGCTGGTGACCCAGATGAAAAGAGAGAGGACCATGGCATCAGTCTCATGAATCTCCATGAGAATTTGGCATGTGGAAGGCCTTCTTCCTGTTGGGCTGTAATAGACAAAATTCATATTTCAACAAGGTTTAAAGTCCAAGAATGAATCGCACCCAGATGTTTCATGTGTTGAAAGCCAGATTAGAATCTTGTTTAATGTCTTTGTTCATCTCCATGATAGCCATCCCTTGAGGGGTTAAAATGGTGTTGGTCACTCACATATGGAGCTGTACTTTGGATGTTTACAACTGCTGTCTGTTTTAATCCTTAGAAAACCTGAGTACTTCTGATACTTTCTCCCATGGAGAGAACATGTTTACTTTGGACGTGATCTGCACGGTTACCCAGTGTTCCTGAGATCCAGTTACTCTGGTTGATAGCAAAGAATTGCATTTGTTTTGGTCTTACTAGGATTGTGGCCCAGGAGGCATCAAGTCCAGCAGCACTGTCGATGTTTACGAGATGATAGCTGTTTTTATAGCTTAATCCACAAGCGCGCTGGCTAATTGCATCCTGTTGGTGAAGACTTGTGGTTGGTGCGGCCAAGGTCACACTGCCTTACAGGAAAGGGGTCAGAGGATGCTAGGCAGGTAGTTCCCAGTCTGTTACAAAACCTACTGAATCTCCTCCCAGGAGTTTCTGGCCAGCTCAGTGTTTGAGGTCAGCTTATACCTGTGTGTGCATGCAAAGACAGCTGTGGACATGTGTGTGACCCCTGGCCTAACAAGTCCTCACAACTTCAGTTAAGTGCCTGGATCAATGCTAATCTGTTTTGATTCTTGTCTCTGGCAGAAGTCATAAAGGTGTGTGACTTCATCCTAGACCATTCCCTGCTAAACAATTCTCTGTCCTGTATATGGAGACCAATAAATGAGTGGGTGCCCAGCCCCGCTGATTGACAGATACAGGTGTCAGTTTCTTGATGTGTTTGCATAGAGAAACCATTTCCTGTAATCCTGCTTTCCCTGTAGTTGGGGTCCTTTCTGGAAAGAATTAGAGTTTAAATAATTAAATTCTCAGAGTGATAGCGGCCCACTCTTTGTTTTTACAAACAGATCTTCAAGCTGTTGCAGGCTCCCTTCACAGACTGCGGGGATGGCCCAATGCTTCGGCTGGAGGAGCTGGGGGATCAGCGCCATGCTCCTTTCAGACATATTTGCCGACTCTGCTACAGGGTCCTGCGACACTCACAGCAAGACTACAGGAAGAACCAGGTGGGGATTCAGATGGACAGGAAGTGATTGTTGGTTTCCTCCCTGAACTTCACACACCTAACTCATGAGTTCTTCCTGTTAATGTACCTTTGCATTTAATGGATAGAGAATAGTCCACTGTTAAATTAGCCCATAAAAAGGAAAGAGATGGTTGGCAAGCCTGGGAAAGACATATATCACAGAATCCCTGAGAAGGATACTGGAGAAGCATCACACAGTACCTTGCAAATACATGTAATTTTTCAGATGTCAATTTTTTAAAAAAAAAATAAGAAATACAAAAGGTACTGAGAAATCTCTCTTGTGAACATATTTCAGTGAAATTTCCATTTTCGAGATTGATGTTACATTTGCAGTATATGTATATGGGGTTATGCATGTGTGTGTGAGTATGCATCCATGCCTATGGACATCCGGGGAGGGCATAAGGCGTCGTACTCTACCACCCTCTTGCTTGTTCCTCTGAAATAGGGGCTCTGACTGGACCTGGAACTATGCTGGGAGCTGCTTCCAACCCTATTTTAAAAATAAATCAGTAGATTAAAATTGATGTTGTACATTGAAAGTACCCACACGTCGATTATAAGACTTTCCTCGCCGACATTGTGTGATGGGTTTGGTCAAGGAAAGGCTCGAGGACCTGGGCCTCATTCTCCTGAGGTAGAAGGATGAAGATGCCCGGGGCCCTTTGCTCTGCTGACGGTTTTTCTAACAGTTAACTTCACCACACTGTCTTGTCTTCTCTCCCATTGATTTGTGTTTCTTCCCTAAAAGGAGTACATTGCCAAGCAGTTTGGCTTCATGCAGAAGCAGATTGGCTACGATGTGCTGGCCGAAGACACCATCACTGCCCTGCTCCACAATAACCGGAAGCTCCTGGAAAAGCACATCACCGCCGCAGAGATTGACACATTTGTCAGCCTGGTGCGGAAGAACAGGGAGCCCAGGTGAGGCACCAGAGGGGACTCAAGAGGAGGCCTCTGTCCACCTAAATTCGGGACTGTAGCTGTCCCTGGTGTCGTGGGCTAGGCTTGCTGTCCTGGGGACTGGCAGCCGTCAGTTTCCAGTGGCCCTGTGATGTGGGGGACTGGCAGCAGTCAGTTTCCAGTGGCCCTGTGATGTGGGGGACTGGCAGCCGTCAGTTTCCAGTGGCCCTGTGATGTGTAGAGAGGCAGGAACACGCGGTACCTGACCCCTTGCTGCGGCCCCAACTTCAGTGTTTACCAGTGCTCACCTCTCCTTTCTGCCCAACTTTAATTTTCTCATTTGCTAAATGAGCAAGGGTAAATACCTGTGAGCTGGCAGTCACATGACACGTGGTAAAGGACATTTGTTTTTGCTCACTCGCTGTTTAGTCCTTGTGGCTCTCAGAACCCCTGCCCATAATGTCACCATGTCCTTTATAATGTTGCGTTTTCTGCTGAATGCTTTCCTGTATCTGAGGGCATTCATCCTCTCTTACCACAGATCTGCCCCATTCCTTTTGACCTTTCCCTATCTCTTCCTGCTTTCTTCTCCCTGAGATTTCAGGTGATGTGGGAAGCAGTTCACAGTACAGCAGCATCCGTCCTCAGTGCTGCTATAAACACGGCCGCTGCTACCTCTCCACAGCATCTCCCAAGTCAGGCTTTAGGAAGCTTCACATTTAATCCTCAGGAAAACCCCTAGAAAACATATACTGTGTCTTTCCTCCTAGATGAGGAGACTGGCATAAACCAGGTTAAGGAATGTTTCCAAGTGATAATCCATAGCAGCCTACAGCGAGTTTGTCACAGGCAGCTTCAGGCATCAGCAGGCCGGGCCCTGCTGGCCCCAGGGCTTTCCCTGTTTCTTTTTGATGAGAGCTGCCTGTCCTGCTTCCCCTCCTCTGGGCAGTCCTACCACCTTTTCATTAGCCTCACTTATTTTTCTTCTGCTGCTTGATTATTTTTTCTTTTACTGCTTTCCTTTTTTCATCTGCCATATCTGAACTTCCTGTGGTCACTGCCATCAAAATCTGCAGTGTGCCTAAGTTCTCTTGAGAAGGCAATGTAGGACTTCTCTAGGCAAGGACGAGTCAGGATCCCTTTGCTTGGTATGTGTACGATATCCTGCTTGTTTGCTTTCTGGTTAGGTTCTTGGATTACCTGTCTGACCTCTGTGTATCCATGAACAAGTCAATCCCTGTGACCCAGGAGCTCATCTGTAAAGCTGTGCTGAATCCCACCAATGCTGACATCCTGATTGAGACCAAGTGAGTACCATCTAGGGACATATACTCACCATGAGATACATTTGATATGAAATGGCTGTATATACTCATGGGGAATAAACCTAGCTCCTCCTTCTTTTCAGAGCTTGTCTAATGTTGGTTTTGATAGCATTTCAGTTTTGTTTCACATGCCTTGCTTAAAAGAACTGTTGAGTTTACGTTTAGCTTGCTTTTGATGTGACCTTCTGTACAGAAGGTCATTTATTCTGTATATTCTGAAATTCTATAAACCCACCAGGGAGCATTTGACACACAGTTTTAAGAGCTGATGAGCCATTGAAGTTCTATCATTAAAAAATAAAGGATGCAGGGCTGGAGAGATGGCTCAGTGCTTAAGAGCGTTCTCTGCTTTTCCAGAGGTCCTGAGTTCAATTCTCAGCAACCATATGGTGGCTTACAACCATCTGTGATGGGATCTGATGCCCTCTTCTGGTGTGTCTGAAGATAGTAACAATGTACTCATAGACATAAAATAAATAAATAAATCTTTAAAAAAATAAAGGATGCTAACAAATATTCAGTGTTAATATTAATTCAGTATTGGGAGGAGTTTTAAATTATCATTGTTCAAAAGTGTGATAGGCTGGTGAGGTGCCTCAGAGAGTGGAGGCATCTGTTGCTGAGCCTGAGAGCCTAAGTCAATTCCTTGGAAACTCTTGGTGAGAGGAGAGAACTAATTCCCACAAGTTATCCACCAATATTTCCGTATCCATTGTATCGCACAACAGATAAAATATAGGAAACTGTTTAAGTAATACTTATATATTATGTTATAATTATTATATATAAATACTATACTATAGTTATAGTGGATATTAATCATAATTACCATTATTATTCTTTTGGTAATAGTAGCTTTTTACTTTTATTAAAAGAGCATTTTCTCTGGTGACTAGCATTTTCTCTGGTGTAGGCCGTATTAAAAAGAGTTAAGGTATAATCTAGTAGTGCAGTTTTTCTTAGTTGTAACTTAATTTGTGTGCTTGTGTTAATCCAAAGTGCCTCAACCTTGGCACCGTGATGTTTGGGACTAGATGACTTCATGACAGAAAATGTCCTGTCACTGCAGATGTTTGCAAAAGTGCCCCTAGATTGTGGCTGCACTATCCTAGTAGCATCTCCTAGCATTGTGACAACCAAAATGTTACAGATATTGCCAAATGTCTACTGGGAGGAAAAACTGTGCTAGTTGAGAATTCCCAAGGTAAAGCACATGAAGACCACACAGATTCTTTGTGGCTCTGCCACTGGGAGAAAGAAAGAGCAAAGTGGCTTTCTGTGTGTCTCTGGGCTGGAAGGGAAGCATGACTTCAAAGCACTTCATAAAAACTGAGCTCAGCCTCCTCTTCTCTTTTCACAGGTTGGTTCTTTCTCGTTTTGAGTTTGAAGGCGTTTCTACTGGAGAGAATGCTCTTGAAGCCGGGGAAGATGAGGAAGAGGTGTGGCTCTTCTGGAGGGACAGCAACAAAGAGATCCGTAGTAAGAGTGTTAGGGAATTGGCACAGGATGCTAAAGAGGGGCAGAAGGAAGACAGGGACATCCTCAGTTACTACAGGTGAGTGGGAGGCATGCTGGGCTTGGGCTAAGAGGCTGCGCAACAGCAGCACTTGGGAGCACATGGTTTTCTTGTTGGCCCCTCTAAGGCACTGGTTCTCAACTTGTGGGGGGTCAAAGAACCCTTTCCTGGGGCCACCTAAGACCATTGGAACACACACTGCAATTCATAACTGTAGCAAAATTATAGTTATGAAGTAGCAACAAAAATAATTTTATGGTTGGGGGTCACCATGACATGAGGAGCTGTAGTAAAGGGTTGGAGCATTAGGAAGGTTGAGAACCACTGCTCGAAGTCACAGGGTGGTGTCCTGTAGGAAGACTGCCCAACAGAAAGTCAGATGTGTGCTTTGTGAAGATTAAGTAGGAGATGCCATGGGCTCATAGTCAATTGTTATTTCTGTGTATATAGCACAGTCAGCAGTAGGCAGACTGTGGGGTCATGCTGCATCTTGTCAAATCATGATCTCTTAACTAGCCTTTTTGCTTTGGCTGAATTTGGCTTTGTGTTCCAGAGTCCTTATTTTTAAAATAGGGACAATAGTCAGATCCTCTTAGGAGACAGCTATATGCCCAACTAGTATAGAAGTAGAGGCTCACAGCCATCCATTGGACTGAGCACAGGGTCCCCAATGAAGTAGCTAGAGAAAGGACCCAAGGAACTGAAGGGGTTTGCAGCCCCTTAGGAGGAATAACAATATGAACCAACCAGTACCCCCAGAGTACACATGGTGGGACCCATGGCCCCAGCTGCATATGTAGCAGAGGATGGCCTAGTCTGTCATCAATGGGAGGAGAGGCCCTTGTTTCCTGTGAAGGTTCTGTGCCTCAGTGTAGGGGAATGCCAGGGCCAGGAAGTGGGAGAGTGTGGGTTGGTGAGTGTGTGGGGGGGACTGGGAAAGGGGATATCATTTGAAATGTAAATAAAGAAAATAGCGAATAAAAAATAAATTTAAAAAATTAAAACATAAAATAAAATAGGAATAATAGTGCCAGTCTTCAAGAACATTTATAGAAACAGAAAATGTGTCTCCACATATGTGCGCACACCTATTTCATAATCTATTTATCTGTGTTCATATGTGCAAATCTATGGTAAAAACAGGGGTTTTCACTAATACAAGCCATGTAGCCCTAGTCTAAAAATTCTGAAATTGGAATACAGAGCTGTTGAAACCCCAAGCATGATGTTCAAAAGGATTCCGATTTTTGGAGCATTCTAGATTTTCAGATTAGTAAAACTCTACTGATAAAGTTTACACAAACTAGTACCCAAAGTGTTTGTCTTGTGCATTTCCAATGCAGGGATGCTCAATGTGTGCTTTCAGTTCTGTCCTAAAACCACAGATGCACTCTAGTGGCCACCCTCCAGCTGCTGGCTGTCATTCCTGGGATGTCCACCTGTTTGCTTGTGTACATCATTGTATGTCACTACTGTCTACCTCTCTTGACCTTAGTTCCTAGTCTTGGTCCCAGCTCCAAGGCTACATAGCCTTGCCTCATGAAGCAGGGGAAAGAAAGGAAAAGAAAAGGAAGTAACTACTAGATACTTCTGAAAGAAAAAGGAAGAAAACTTAGTACTTCTGATATTTCCTAACAAGATAAACGAAACTTTGCAGTTAAAATGCCTTTTCTTACTCCTATATTCTAGTCTCTTGTATTTGTACACATGGTAGTCTTTTTTATTATTGAATGCTATTTTATTAGACTTTTCAGTTTTATTTTATGTATTGCCTGCATATATGTTTGTATATTGCCACATGGATGCTCACTGCCCTTTAGATCAGAAGAGAGGGCATTGGATCTCTTGAAACTGAAGTTATGGATGGTTGTGAGCCACCATGTAGAAGCTGGGTCCTGAACCTCGATCTTCTGCAGGAGCAAGTGCTTTTGACTGCTGACCCATCTCTGTAGCTCCCCCTTGTGGTGTTCATACTACATTACATGTGTATGCGTGTATGTTTTCTATTGCTCAGATTTTCTGTAAATGGTACCAGATACCATTCTAAAGGTCTTCTTAGTATTGTTTCTGGAATACATATAAAAATATAACTTCAGTGTCAATAGAGGTAGACCGTTTCTATAATTTTGGCTGCTGTATGCTTCCTGTGTGCTAATATGTCTCTTTCTATTAGTATTTGGCATTCCATCATATGCCGCAGTTAAGTTCTTCATGTGAGGGCATATCCTCACTTAATTTTGTGGATACCTAAGTGTCCACTCGCTGTGAAGAGATGGATTGATGGAAACTCACATTTTTAACTTTAGTAAGCAGTACTACATTGCATGATTCCATCTACATTTTTACCAATAGTAACTTTAATGGTATAAGACGCTAAAGACATTGTAGAATCTTAATTATACTTTGTATGAGTAGTGTGTGTGTGACGTTTCCTGCATGGACTTTGTTGAACTGTGTGAAATATAGGGGTGCATAGAGAAAGTGGGGAGCCGAAAGATAATCATCAGATTTTGTTATTTTTCTCTGTTTTACAAGATACAGACGGTGAATATAATCATGTGACATGATAGCTTTAATATAGCGAGACAGATTTGTGACTATGGGATGCTGACCCTTACTGTGGCATAAGTTCAAAAACTTTTCTTCCATCTCCTTAATTCAGAGTCCAAAATTCTGTGTACAGCAGTCATTTAGGGATAATGGTATATAAGTTTGATGGCCATATGTCACTCCTATATAGCATGAGTGAGTAGATGATGTCTTGAGCATGAGCCTTCTGTTGATTTTCCTCAGGTATCAGCTGAACCTCTTTGCAAGGATGTGTCTGGACCGCCAGTACCTGGCCATCAATGAAATATCCGGACAGCTGGATGTTGATCTCATTCTCCGCTGCATGTCTGATGAGAACCTCCCCTACGACCTTAGGGCATCCTTTTGCCGCCTCATGCTTCACATGCATGTGGACCGCGATCCCCAGGAGCAGGTGACCCCTGTGAAATACGCCCGTCTGTGGTCAGAAATTCCCTCCGAGATTGCCATTGATGAGTAAGTTTGGGTCCAGCTCCCTGAAGAGATCTTACGTCACTTCAAAACCCCATGGTTCTAATGTTCTGTGCAGCAGCAGAGAAGCCACATGGGCGACCTAGTGAAATCATAAGAGGAAGAAAAACTATTTTTTTCCCTTCAGTATTTAAATAGAATTGTGTAGCTAGCAAATACTGTATAATTCCTCAAGAAGATAGGATGCCAGAGTGCGTTTTTACTACCTCTTGTTTATCTCTTTCCTTTTGCAAATATCTAAATTTGTACTATGTCCCAAGACTGGGGAATACTAGTGAAGAATCTAGAAAACTATCTCTACCATATTGGGGAAAGATGGGCAGGAAACATGGCGAGGTAGATTTGTAAGTGTAGATGCTAAGGAAGGAAGCAGAGGTCTGCTCCAGTTTAGGGGATGCTGTCTTTGAAGGCTAAGCAGCCTACAAGGGCCTGGATGGGAAGAGCCTGGCATTTCCCTTCTCCCTCTCTGTCTCTTTGTCTCAGCTATGACAGCAGTGGAGCATCCAAAGATGAAATTAAGGAGAGGTTTGCGCAGACAATGGAGTTTGTGGAGGAGTACCTAAGAGATGTTGTTTGTCAAAGATTCCCCTTCTCTGATAAGGAGAAAAATAAGCTCACATTTGAGGTAAGGCATGGTGAAATGCTCTCTGAAATTTTGTTATCAGTGCTCATTTTTCTATGGAGTAAATGCAAAGTCTTTTAATCCTTGACATTTGTATCACAATGCTCTCATTTTGAAACACAAAAGGAATCTGGGTCAGATTTGTTTCAACAAAATAGAAGAGTTACTAGTCACTGAGCCTCATAGAGACACAGAAGGTGAATTATGAAACGTGGGCGAGTATCACAGAGTACTTTTTGTTGAAAGTATTAGGAGATGGGTCATAGTCTCATCATCTGAGGAGCATAAATTTTAGTTACTTTTGCATTAAATAATTTCCAAGACTACCATCACTGTAGGCATGATATTGGAGACTCGAAGTGCTCTTATCTGTGTTCCTACTGGTTATAATCTGGTATATTCTTGGGAAGTCAAAATATTGATTGATCAGGCCCATTGCTTTATGATCTAGTCATCAAGGTGGGTGGTTGGGTTTGCAAGCTTTCATTTCTTAGTTTTCTTCATTGTGGAACAAAATAAAATTTTATCAGAAACATAAATCCAGATGTATGCCTTCTCTAACTATAAAGAAGAACACAGTCTATCGTGATTAGCTAGTGAGTATCCAGTCAGACAGGAGAACACTGAATACTAATCTCATCTCTTTTTTTAAATGCAATAGGTTGTGAACTTAGCCAGGAATCTCATATACTTTGGTTTCTACAACTTTTCTGACCTTCTCCGATTAACCAAGATCCTCTTGGCAATCTTAGACTGTGTCCATGTGACCACTATCTTCCCCATTAGCAAGATGACAAAAGGAGAAGAGAATAAAGGTAACAATGATGAGGAGAAGCTGAAGAGTGAGTATCTGAAGTGTCTGTGCTGACAGATGCCCTCCCAGCCTGTGCTGTCTCATTCATACCATGCCTTATCATGTGACATCCTATCCTGTCCTGTCCTTGTCCATTCTCACCATTGGGAGCATACCAACAGAAGTAAAGTCTGGAAGAGTTCCGTTAAGTCCGGTGCCCATCACTGATGGTCCTTCTCAGCGATTTACTCTTCCCTTTGCATCCGTCTAGTGTCCTTCCTTGTGTCTTACTAAATAGTTTGAAAGTTACCTGTGCTTTGACCATTTGACCCTCCAAAGCCCATGCTCTGCTATCTGTTCTCCATGCTTCTGAGACACTTGAGGATGATACTCCTATATAATGAACTAAAGTGCAAGCTGGTATCTTGATATTCCTTTTCACTTGTGAATAGGAAAATCCATGTTTATGTGTTTATTTCATGCTGTATTGTGGGGGGGGGTTCAGAATAGGCATAGAATGACCTCACGATGGGACATGCTTAGCTAGTTTTCTATAGCTAGGATGAAAAGGGCATTTGACTTGGTTCTCGCTATTTGCTAAGCACTGTGTGATACCATTCTGCATGCACCATACCATTGAGTTCTGTTATAGAACTCCTTCCTGTGTAAGGACACCGAGACTCAGAGGTGACATAGTGCATTCAAAACCAAGCAGCTTTTGTTAGAAGCAGCAGTATTTGTGTCCTGCTAACTTACATTCCTATTCTGTACACAATCACAAGCACATATCATTGGTGCTGAGTCAAATTTGGTGATGGAATTAGTAAAGAAACAACACCCCACTGGAGATGTCAAAACCATGATGTTCCGCGAATCTCAGAAGTCTTAAATTTGCAATGCTTATTAACCTTTCTGGGTTCCTTGGGTCAAGAGAATGTATCTGAACAGGGATATATTAAATAGTTTGTTCAGGCTCTTCCCAAAGATGTCGTGACCATGGTCTGACTTGGCCTTTTCTAGGCAGTAATGTGATGAGATCTATCCATGGAGTTGGAGAGCTCATGACCCAGGTGGTGCTTCGGGGAGGAGGCTTTTTGCCCATGACTCCTATGGCTGCTGCCCCTGAAGGAAATGTGAAGCAGGCAGAGCCAGAGAAAGAGGACATCATGGTCATGGACACCAAGTTGAAGATCATTGAAATACTCCAGGTATGGTGCAAGGAACAAGATGTTCACGTGGTCTCTGTTTCATATGCTCTGAGAGAGGCCCAAGGCATTCTGGGAAAAAAAATAGCAAAAATGTTAGGTCATCCCTGTGTATCATTTCAGAATTGCTCCTTTTAATTCTTTGTTGCCATCTCCAACCCTTCCCCATCATGGCTTTATCTATTCTGCCATCCCAGAACTTCTTCAGTTACTTTAGCTTTACATCACAGCTGCTCTCCCTTTCTCTGCCCAAGCCTTTGCCTAGGGTTCACTCATTGTGCCTAGAGTCACTCCAGTACTCTATTAGCATTGCAAAGCCTTCCTCCTCCTCTGTCTTCTCCTCCTCCTGCTGCTTTTCCTCCTCTTCTATCTCCTCTCCCTCCTCCTCCCCCTCCTCCATTTTTTACCATTGTCATCCACTCACCTACTCATCCGTGAATGTTAGTTAATACTAACTGCACACCAACTCCATTTTAGCACTTGGGAGCCAGCAAGGAACAAAATTCATTAAAGTTCTGATCCTAAAAAGCTTCATTTAGACAGGGAGCATAGGCACACATCATCTAAAAATCAATGCTTAGTTGTTAAAACATAAAGACGAGTCAACTGGGACTTGGAACCATGACTGAGTGGTTAAAGGAACTTGGATGCTTTTCCAGAAGACCTGGGTTCGATTCCTAGAACCCATATGCTGGCTTACAACCATCTGTGACTACAGTTCCAGGAAGTTGGATGGCTTTCTTCAAGCCTCCATGAGCACCAGGACTGCAAGTAGTACACAGACAAGCATGCAGACAAAAAATCCTTCCATCCATAATAAAAATTAATTCTTATTTTTAAAGAAGAAGGGTCAGCTGATTTGGAGGACACCACAGGCAAAGATAATGTTTTTTTTTTTTTTTATGTTGTTCTGAGAGAAAACCTCTCTGTAGTAAAGTGGTTTCCTCAAACATAGATGCAGTGAGTGCTGCCTATGGCCATACCTTGGAAGTCTTAGGATGTAGAGAATGCAAAGAGTCTGAAGTGGGGACAACCTTGGGAACAGCTTGTTTTCAAGAGGGAAAGGGAGATGGTCAATCAGCTTGAATCAGTCAATACACATTGCCGTCTCTTTCTCGATTAAACCAGTTAAGTGGTCATCGATACATCATACCTACCATGTGCCTACTCTTGTAACATAGCTAATTCGAGTCTTTCTGCCGAGGAGAATCTTTGGGGTTGAAAGTTATGTGCGTGCATGGAGCAGAAAGAGAGCATCACAAGCTTCTAGGAGTTCAGAGATGTAATGAGGCCAAGAGTCTCCAGACTTCTCCCCTTCCACACATAAGGACTTGGCTCGCTCTTAGAATTGCTAGCCTGTCCTCTCTAGCATGATTGTTTCCATCCGCCATGTCAATTGCTATATTCCAACTGAAAAAATATTCAAACAAAAGGAAGCTTTCTTTCCTCACTAGTTAACTGCTCATTGCCCATCTCCTCCCTTTGCTGCGTGCCTTCCCAGCCTCCAGCCAGCCATCTGGGTGTCCTCTCAATCTATCTAAGCTGACACCTAGAAGTAACAATTTTAGTTGGGTTTGCATAATACTGAATTTGAGGTTCTGGGGAAGATACCGAACCGGATGTGCAGCAATCATTGGGAACAGGGGACTAAGAGCTTGGAGACCAGTCAAATATCTGTCTCCATGTAGGATCAGTGACAGCCTACAATTGGGTAAGGTCACCCAGAGGGCCAAGCAGCAGCTAGGAGAGAGGAAGGAGGGATGTCAGCAGGATGCATACATGGTGCAGCTGGCTAACTTTTCTTTTGGGTTCTAGCAATCATCCTTTAGAAAGTGTCTGCAGGAGTAGAGGGATAGGGAATATAGGAAGTTAACAAAACAAGAGTCGAGGGGAGCTATACCTAACCAGAGGAGACAATCAGAGATATAAATGAAGCTAATTCTTGGAAGTAAAAGCAAAATTTCTGTCAGTTCATTTCAATTCAAATCAGCCATCTTCATCTCTGGTTAGGCCCAGAGTTGGCTTTCAGTCTTTGCTACAACATAGTCCTGTTTTGTAAAGAATGGAGGCACGAGTGATGTATTATTCAGGATGCCAAAGTCTACACCGGAAGCTAAGGTGTCATGGGCAGACAGGATGTGCCCCTTAGAAGTCTGTAATCGTTAAAATGACTGTTGAAACCTAAATATTTGACTCAGTGCTTAAGGTAATTGATGCGACTGATACCAGGTCCTGCCAGATGGCAGTGGCTTGGCAAAGTGTTAAAGATGGTACGTTAATGTAACCAAAGCGTTTCCATTTCTCCTTGAATCTTCAGTTTATTTTGAATGTGAGATTGGATTACAGGATCTCCTGCCTCCTGTGTATATTTAAGCGGGAGTTTGATGAAAGCAACTCTCAGTCTTCGGAAACATCTTCTGGAAACAGCAGCCAGGAAGGGCCAAGTAACGTACCAGGTTAGTGATGCCAGCATGGGATTTCAGCGAACAGAGTGGGACCTGGGTGTAGTGCCGCTTGGGACTCAAAGAGTGAGGATTGCAGTATTTTAAAGACTCTTTGATCAAGAGTATATTGAGGAGACAAACACACACACGAAAAACATTGCTTCTTGGGAGCTGAGGATACTTGGGATTTATAGTGTTGGAGTTTCCTATAAAGCAACTCAAAACCAACACAATACCAAAAATATTCTCTGCCAGCAACTTTTTGTCCCGTATTTGAAGTTCTACTCAGCCATAGATACTGGAGAAGACTAGGGGAGCGACGGTGGTATTTGTGATTCCCAGGCAGCACAAGTATTTTTTGGAGTGAGGCCATCACTCTTCGTTACCAAGAAGAGAGTGACAGGTGTGAGGGTCATCTGGGCTAGCCTGGCTCCGTGGCTTCGTAGGTTATGACGGGCAGATTTGAGGGTCACGTTGAGAGCATTGCCTTTGAAGCACTTTAGGCTAGGTCCAGCAGAAGCAGGTTTTCAGTCCTTGTTGTGTCTAACTTCATGTACTCTCTGACCTTTCAGGTGCTCTTGACTTTGAACACATTGAAGAACAAGCAGAAGGCATCTTTGGGGGAAGGAAAGTGCTCTTTCATTGTCTCCCCGCGTGGCGGTTCTATAGTGTGGAAGGCAGCTTTTCCGTAATTCTCACAGGGTTTTTTTTTTTTTTTTCTTGAGCATACTGTTCAGCCTTCAGGTTCAGGTTCTTGTACTGCTCAGCTGGAATTACTAAGTCATGGAACTTAGGTGGTGCACTGTATGTGCATGTGTTTCCTGCCTAGGACAGAAAAGATTTAGGGTGTGTGTGTGTGTGTGTGTGTGTGTGTTTCCTGCCTAGGACAAAAAAGATTTAAAGTGTCCTAATATGTACAGATTTTCAAGGTTATTTTTACATGGTGTGGGTCAAAAGAATAGAGAAAGGGGGTTCGAGTCAGATAGAGTTTACTATTAATGTCATTGACTTCATCCACTGATAGCCAAGCTGGGCAACAACAGCAAAAACAACAAAGAAAATCAACAACAGCCAAAGTTCAAAAAACAAAAAACAAAAAAACAATGTATCCTTTAATCATTCCTAATGGGAATGTCTCCTAATATCACAGATCTTAGTTTTAACATAAAACATTATATATTATTAGTATAAACTCACATACCTACAATAAATACCCTATGAGCACAGTGATTATAACCAGCATACTTGGTTTGACTGTTCGTTGCTTCACACCACACATCTCCAACAGTCTTAAGAATTTGAACCCCAAGTATTTCTCCTAGCTGTCTGCGTTGGCTGGAGCCCTACTGAGCAGTTCTAGGCACTGTTGGGTCTGCCATGCAGCTGTTGGGCTACAGTAACTGGGAATGGTACACAGTGACTGTTTTACTCATATTCCTGGTGCTGATAAAAGCATATGTGTAAAGCCGAGGTTTCAACCTTGCTGCACATGCTCAGTTTGTGCTTCTTGACAGAGCAATGGCTGATTCCCAGAACAGATGTTGCAAGAAGAGAAGCCAACAGAAAGCAAGTGCTTTCTGGACTGCACACTAGATATTCTCAAAACTGTTTTTATTTTATTACCAGATGATTTAATGAGTGCTAAGCTACAGCATTTTAAACAAAAAGCTTAGAAGGAGCACATTTGTTGTAGATTTTGGAGCACAGATGTAGCCCAGTGGAAGAAAGCTATAAGTTAGGTCTCAAAGTCTTATAATGTTAGTCCTGTTGGCTTAGGGAGTTACAGCATCGAAATTGTTCCCTCTTCTCACAGTGGAGCTGAGGGTAAAACACGATTGGCTTATAAGGAAGAAGCTGATGAAAAGCGAGTTTCCATTGGGTGGAGTAGTGTTTGAACTATAGTTCAGCTCTGTCAGGGCTCACATTCATGATCCTGGGACTGTAGTTTTACTTGGTCTCTTTGTCTCCTTCCCTGTGTTCCTGTAGTGAGGAGAACACACCCCTGGACTTGGATGATCATGGTGGCAGAACCTTCCTCAGGGTCCTGCTCCACTTGACAATGCATGACTACCCACCCCTGGTGTCTGGGGCCCTGCAGCTCCTCTTTCGGCACTTTAGTCAGAGACAGGAGGTCCTTCAGGCCTTCAAACAGGTACTTCCTGTGGACCAGCATGGCCATTGTGTATCAAAAAGCTGTTGTGTGCAATGAAAGGATTATGTCTGTCTGTCTCTCTGTCTCCCTCTCTCCCTCCCTCCCTCTTTCCCTCCCTCCCTCCCTCTCTCTCTCTCTCTCTCTCTCTTTCTCTCTCTGTGTGTGTTTTAATGTTCATGTAACTAACATATTGTGTTCTTTAAGGTTCAACTGCTGGTCACTAGCCAAGATGTAGACAACTACAAACAGATCAAGCAAGACTTGGACCAACTAAGGTCCATTGTGGAGAAGTCTGAGCTCTGGGTGTACAAAGGCCAGGGTCCCGATGAGCCTATGGACGGAGCCTCTGGTGAAAATGAACATAAGAAAACTGAGGTAGGCACAGCCCACATTAGGTCTCAAAGTGGCTTTCCTGCTTCTTAAAACAAGGCAGCATCCTCCTCTAGTCTGAGATATAAATGTAGATGATAGGATGGTTGCTATCAAGAGATACTTGCTAAGTAGCCAGGGTAACCGCTATTCTCCTAGAAATTTAGCTACAATGTCAAAGTTTAGATGTATCTCTGAGCAACTCTGGACTATGTAGAAGAGACTTAGTTGGAGGAGGTAGAACTGGATTTCCCTCAAGAAACTCAGTAGGGAATGCCTTCCTGTGACCACCGCATCTTCCAAGGATGAAGAATAGGTGAACGTCTTGGGTGGCTTGACTGTCGAAAGACAATGGGCAGTGTGTGTGTACTTTCTTAAAGGGTGATGACCACCCAATGGTAGACCACAAGTGGTGCCTACTGCATGTGTTCTTTTTGGTTCCTAGGAGGGGACTAACAAGCCACTGAAGCACGAAAGCACCAGCAGCTACAACTACCGAGTGGTAAAAGAGGTGAGCCACTCCTGCCCACCTTCGTCCTGATGACTCTAGTGCACTTTAGTCAGCGATCGATTGATCGATCGGCAAGTTGAAGGCACAAGGACAGGAGCTCCTTTTCTTTGTGTCAAATTTGACCAGGGAGAGGAGAAAGCTAGGTTGAATTCTTGGATTCCAGCCTCAGCTCCGAGTTTGAAACCCAGCTATGCGATGTATTATCTGTGTGTTCTCAGTCCCTCACCTTTTTGAGACATTTTTTTTTTAATAGGAACTACATTATTTTCAGGTTTACAATCACTAAGGGTTTATATCCACACTTGGCTTTAGAAATCTCTGTATATAGTAGTTTGGGCTTGGAAGCTTTGTGGTTTTTACCCCAGAAAAGCCCTCCTAAGGTCTTGGCAGCTGTTGCCTAGCCAGATGATTTAAGTGACCCTTGAATCCACCTCACTGGCCATTGAAACATAGATGTGCCACTTGTTCGGCAAGACACACTTTTCTTACACAGATTAGATTGTGTACAATCAGCATAGATACTACTTAGTGGAGGAATGCCCCTGCCCTAAGTTGTGAATGTATTGTGACCTGACCCTTCGGGCCTCTCCTCACACTACGGTTCCAGGTTTTATGCGGTTGATTTCTTTCTCTCAGATTCTGATTCGACTTAGCAAGCTCTGCGTGCAGGAAAGTGCATCGGTGAGGAAGAGTAGGAAGCAGCAGCAGCGGCTGCTGAGGAATATGGGCGCGCACGCTGTGGTGCTGGAGCTGCTGCAGATCCCCTACGAGAAGGTGAGAGAGAGAGGCTCGCATCCAGGCCGCTGATCTCCAGGGTGGGCTGGATTCCCACCCCAAACTCTTCACGATTGGGCGATGTGGGTGAGGGCCAGGGATGCACTTGTGACCTCAAGCAAGTCCAGGTAATTTACGAGAGAGACTACCTCTTCCCAACACCGCCAATGTTTGTATTCTATAAAGAAATGAAGATCTCGTTCTTCTGGCACACCCAGGCCTCCGCACATGGTGACCACTAGATCTACACCAGAGGTTTTGTATGTGTGTTTGAGCTGGTGTTATCCACCTTGGTCCGAAACACAATTTAAACAAAGTAATCTTTACAAGTCAGTGGAGGCACGTGGAACTATGTGGAATTTGCTCTAGTTCTTCACAGTGTCTTATCATCTGAGTATTTATTTAGACCAAGTCCTTCCCACCCCAAACACCATCTTCCTTCTTTTTTTGGGGGGGGGGCTGTCTGCTTCCAAGAGGTTGTATTTTAGAAGGGCACTGTCTTGATTTGATTTCTATTGCTGTGATAAATAAACCCCATGATCAAAGGTGTCTTGGGGGAAGGAAGGGTTTATTTTGTCTTACAACTCTCAGGTCACAGCCCATCACTGAAGAAAGGCAAGGGAAGAACTTGGTATAGGAACGGATGCAAGACTATGAAGGAGTGCTGCTTACTGGCTTGTTTCCGTGGCTTGCTCAGCTTGGGTTTTAGTACAACACAGGTCTGCCTGCATAAGGACAGCACCGCCCACAATGGACTGTGCTCTCCGTAGCAATCACTCATCAAGAAAATGTCTCCCCCCCGCCCCCACCTGCCCATAAGCCAGGCTGATGGATGCAGTTCCTCCGCTCAATTTCCCTCTCTGCAGATACAGCTGGATTTTGTTGAAAAGCCAGTCAGCACAGGCAGAAGCCTATCTATGCAGCATCTGTGGAGACAGGCAGAACTCTTGGGGACACATTCAAATCTTGCAATAGCAGTGAGGCTTTGTGCTCTACCCACATGATATATTGGGAAACTGAGGCCTAGGGAAGTTCGGCGTGACTCTGGAGTGCCTTGTGCTCCATAATAATCCCAAAGGCTGGCCCGTTGGTGAAGCTGCTCCTGGAGGAAGCCTGCTGATGAGGGATTGGAGACGCACAGCACATTGCCGCAGTCCTTGTGCTGTTTATCTCCTGTGTCCTGTGGACACGCTGATGACACAGTGATGCCATCACAGGTGCTTTGAGTGAGGACACTGTGGCCAGGAAGGCTCAGGGGGGCGCAGCTGTATGTATATGGCCAGCTCGGCTCCCCACAGAGCCTGGGTCTGCTGCTTTACCTTCTAAATAGCACATCCATAAAAGCCGCCTTCGCAGTCATGGATTGGTTATGAATCAGGTGAGCTGTGCCTTTTCCCAGTGACCAGGAAAGCAGAAGCTGAATCTTTCTGGGAAATCAGACTTGTAGGTAACCTGGAGTTGACGCAGGTGTGCATGCCATCCACAGTTTCCAGTTTGTAGTGTGGGGAGATGGTTTTGGTGGCCATAGCTTGGCCCTTGGCTTTAATGATAGCCGTTCATAGAGCCATTGGTAAAATATGGACAACCAGATTGATCTGGAGTTGGTGCCTCCGAGATGGAACTCTGTCTGTCTGTCTCTCTGTGTGTGTTGTGTATGTGTTCAAGTGTTTGCTCACTCACTTTAAGGGCACAAACATCCCAGTTTGTGATGATGACAAGAGATTCTCACCAGGTGACATTGTCACACAACATCTTCCAAGCCTGCCTGCCTTGTGAAAATGCCCTTCGAACCCCAGAAGCCCTTCCCCACCCTAAGCTCAGCAGATTCGTTATTTTAGTAGAAGCCATGGAAGCATGCAGGGCTGTTGAGGTTACCACTCTCAACCAGCAGTACCAGTCTGTCCTGAGTCCTCTGATTTCTTAGACCTAGACCTTTTGCCCACCGAATTAGAGGTAGGCATAGTACCCACAACCATAGCTGGTTGTTCACCATCCTCGTATCGCTTGTTCCTGATAGGTTTGTCCTGCCTTCTCCCAGGGTTATTTGTTAGGACAGAGTTGACAAGATATAAATATGGGACACTTCCAACCCTCTGCCTGCGTTCGCCCAGCTTGTCAGCTCAGAATAGCTGCTGCATTTCCCAGATAGTTGCATAAGTACCTGCAGTGTTTTAGGGTTTAGCTTCTTGACTCACTAATCCTAAAAAAATGTTCTGCCTTGCTCTGTAAATTTGATGACCTCAGTTCAAACCAGAACCGAGAGCTGACTTGTCCTGAGCTGTGACTGCCTAAGCATGCCACGGAAGTTTCAAGTCACACAGCTAGGTCATCATCCATGTCCTCGTGAGATCAGAGCAAAGTATACAAAGGTGTTCACCCCTTGCTGTCGCTTTCCTGCCTGGAGGAGGAAGTGATAGACGCGAGATGCTTTAGGAAGTAAATGCGGTAGGGTGTGGCTTCCACTTTGGGGAGTCTCATTCTCCCATTACTGCCTTAAATGTTTGCAATTGAGAACTGGGCAGACTGACAGTAGGTTTTCTGTTTCATAACAATGGTACTTAACTCTTTATTAGCACTAAAATTTTTAATGTGAAATCACAGTCTTAATATCAGAAGAGTCTCGTTCATGACCAACAGTGTAAGCCTGCCCAAGGCCAGATACTGTCCCACTTTGCAGAAGGAAAAGCTAAGTCTTAATTTACAGATAGGACTGGGGTTACAGAGAAGGCAGTAGATTGGGCGCGGGTGTCTTGATTTATAATCTACTGATGTTTCTTCTCATTGCTGGCACATGCTGCTGGAAGTTACCATGCTTCACAGTGGCTGTAGGATAGATGAGCCGAGTGTGAACCAGCAGGGGTGAAATGGGCTCTGCTCCACTGTCAGGACCCATTCTCAAAAGCAGGAACTTGGAAATTCCAGCTGAAGATATACAGTGGGATCCTTCTCTTTAACTCTGCAAAGTCAAATTTTTCTTATGCAAAATCTCTGTGTTTGTGTTAGTGGCCAGTGGGAAAGACAAGGCGTGAGTCTGTTTCTTTCTGGCTAGTTATCAGGGGGTCTGGCAAGCACCTTACTCTACCATCAGTACCCTGGGTACACACCTCTGGATCCCACCTTAAGAGAGGGTATTAGCATGGAGTAGAAGCATCGCCATAAGTGCTCTTCCTGTCTCTGCTCTCACACAGGCCGAAGACACCAAGATGCAGGAGATCATGAGGCTGGCTCATGAATTTTTGCAGAATTTCTGCGCAGGCAACCAACAGAATCAAGCTTTGCTGCATAAACACATAAACCTGTTTCTCAACCCAGGGGTGAGATGGGAAGCCCCTGGCAGACCTGTATTGGGAGGGCTGTGGGGGACCAGTTGTCCTTTGATGTTGTGTATTCTGGAACTTGGAAGGAATGCAGCATTCATTCCAAAGGAGATCATTCTGACCAGCTGTAAGGACATAAATAATACTCCATATTGTGAATTTATGATGTCATGGGTACCAAGGAGGGAATGCAGGAGGGCAAAGGAGCTCCATGTCTGTCTTTTCCTGAAGCCACCCATCACTGTGTCACAATTACCAGTACAATAGTGATATGCCTCAGGATGTGGCTAAGTATGTAATATGGCCACATGAAACATTTCTATATTACATGTTTGCTAGGTACATATTTCTAGATATATTCAGTAAATATAACACATTTTGTTGAATATGCCTTCACACTCACTATATCTTACATCCTACATTTAACACGTCACTGGTGCCTTTGTAAATCAGAAGTAAGTGTTTTTTCCTCACTGTCTTCGATTACTCAATGGCATTCCATAAAATGGCTGCAAGTTAAAAAAAAAAAAACTTTACTTCCTTATTAATAAATAAGTAGTCACTGCTCAGATTTCGGTTTCGTAAATAACACTGCAAAAGATGTCTTTTTCCATGTAGACACACATACTCAGAACTTACTACCAAACTTTCTTGGGCTCGCTGGCTTCCAAATAATGACATGGAAATTTATTATTTATAAAAGCTTAGGCAATATAGCTGGGCAGACTCTCAGCTAGCTCATCCAAATTAACATGAATATCCTAGTCTATGTCCTGCCGCATGGCCTGTTATCTCTCATGATCCTGGCTTGTTCTACCTCCTCTGGGTCGTCCTGGCAAATGGTCCCTTGCATAATTCTAAACCAAAGTTTCTCTGCCCCAAAGTCCTTAGCTGTTGGCCAGCAGCTCTGGTGAGTCACATCGCTGTGTGCGAAGGACACTAATTATACAGGAAAATATCGATTAATTGAACCTTGTTAAGTCAACTTCTGTGCCCAAGATGCCATCATTAAGAGCAGCTAAGAGTAATAAAGACGCAGAATGAGAGAAGACATTTGCATTGCTTATGATCAGCGAAGAATGGATACTCAGAAGCTTTATAGCAATTTTTTAAAGAAGTCAGAGAAATGAAAAATAGCCTTTTTTTCAAAAAAAAGGAAGAAAGGAAGGAAGGGAAAGAAAAGAAAGAAGAAAGAAAGAGAGAGAAAGAGAAAGGAAGGAAGGAAGAAAGAAAAAAGAAAGAAAGAAAGAAAGGAAGGAAGAAAGGAAGAAAGAAAGAGAAAGAGAGAAAGAAAGGGCCAAAACTTGATGGACACAGGCCCATCCTGGTGAGACAAGGTCTTCACACCATGATGAGTTATGAGACAAACATAAATTGACATGTAAGATTTGATTAAAATAGGAAAGACTGTTCACAGGGATATAGAATAGCTGTATTGGGCAAGAGAGAGGAGTCAGTGGTTTGGAGCCTTGCTCTTGCAAAGGACTAGGGTTTAGTTCCTAGCACCACATGGTTGCTCACAACTACTCTTAACTCCAGTTGCAGAGACTTCTGGATCCACCAGGTACACACGGGGTGTACGTGTATGCACACAGACAAAACATTTATACACATAAATCTAGAACAGCTGTATTTCGTTGTAAAGCATACAGAACACCTTTTCAAAAGCTGTTGGGTAGTGTTTTGTTAAAAAAAACCAAAGAGTTTGCTAACTAATGGGATAGTGTGAAGCAAGAATGAGAAACATGTTCAGGTGCAGGAATGCTTCTGGGTTTTAGTAATGCAGTTTATCTCATCAGGCTTCCCTGGCCTCTTCCTGACTGTATCCTTGTCTTGTGCCAGATCCTGGAGGCAGTGACGATGCAGCACATCTTCATGAACAACTTCCAGCTGTGCAGTGAGATCAACGAGAGAGTGGTCCAGCACTTTGTTCACTGCATAGAGACCCACGGTCGAAATGTCCAGTATATCAAGTTCCTCCAGACGATTGTCAAGGCAGAAGGGAAATTCATTAAAAAGTGCCAAGACATGGTCATGGCTGAGGTGACAACCACATATTTGCATCTAGCTCCCTCTGGTGTTCTGTAGAAACTTGAGTTAGTCTTCTCTGTGTGATCTGGCACCCTCTTGAGGAGCAATGGGGAAGGAAAGGTTGTATTTGTACAAAGACGAAGTTTCACATCCGTGGCTTAGTGAAAGTGTGTGATTACACAAGTGTCCGAACTGATTCTTTGTCACAGTAAATCTGCTTGTTACTTGTAAGGCAATGTGGGTTGGACTCGTCAGACACAGAGAAAAGGGAGAATGATAGACCAGCATCTATGTGGAGATTAAATGCAAGCGAGATGAGTAAGCCATAGCAGCTTTCCTTTTAGGAGTTAGGACTTTCTATTGAACTCCTCACCTAATTAGTTAGCTTGAGCAGTTTCAACTTCATGTTCACCAGGAGCGGGCATCTGGTCTGCAGGGCGGAAGCAAACGTCTCACTTGGGCCTTTGCAGGAGTTGGCTCTGTGTGGTGACTGTTGTCTTTGATTAGGAAGGCCCACCCTGCAAACACAATGGTGGCTTTCATGGAACTTGAGTAAACTCCCCCTGTGCTTGGATTTATTGAGCCATCCACATTTGTGGCTGTAGAGCTGGCTCCTCCTCGGGTACAAATGCCTGCCACGTCACTTACTGTCTGACCTGCATTGGCTCTCCTGTCTTGACATCTCGAGATTTGTGAGCATTTCTGTTACATGGGCGTTTTCACTGACTGGGTGGATTAAATGAGGTGATGACAAGAGGAGGAATAGCTAACATCTACTTGAAGCCTACCGTGGTCTGCACATTGTTCTGAGAAATTTGTAATTGAGTGTTTATTCTACCCAACAACGCTTTTGAGTCAGAGGTCACATTTTGTCCCCAGTTTTACTTAAAAACAGAGGCGGGAAAAGGTTGGGTAACATAGCAAAGTATTTGTCATGGGATCTAGACCCTTGATTGGAGTTCATGGAAATGAATTGTTAATAAGCAAACAGACCACTGGGAGATGTACCTCAGTACAGCATGCATAAATGAACAAGGTCCTAGGCTCAATCACTAGCAACTTCCTCCACCCCCCGCCCCAACTCCTGCAACTCCTGAGTTGAGGATATGTTGACAGTGAGTAAATAGTACTGACTGAGTTTATTTTGACTTTTGTGCCAGCCCATTAAAACAACCTTTGCTCTTCGTGTTGTGCTAAAATTGATGTATATTAAAATAAATTTATTAGAGGGCACATCTCAGGAGACAAATTCTGCCTTTTCTTTTACCCTGTTGCTTTCTTCTGTCACAGCCCAGACTGGTCTCAAACTTGGTGTTCGGTCAAGGCTGGCCTTGAACTCATCATCCTCCTGCTCCAGCCTCCTGGGTGCTGGCATTACAGGCATGCACCACCACTCCCAGATGAAATGACTTAACTTTTTGGTGAGGGCCGGAAGAAAAACATCTTAGTTAGATGTGGACCAAAGACGTAAGACACTGGATGGAAAACTTGCATCAGGATGCCTTCTGAAATATACCAAGCTATGCAGATATTCAAGCTAGAAAAACAGCAGCCTCGATAGCTCAGGCTAGCAGTCACTATTTCCTTTGAATGGCTTGGTGTACAGACTGGTCCTCCCCAGTAGACCTGTTAGGGTCACCATGGTTACTTCTGTACCTTTGGATTCATATGATGCTTTTAAGAAAGTTTGGTTGGTCAGTCCAGAAGCAAGTGGGATCTAGATGAGTTTAGTGAGAAGGACCCAGCCTGTGTGGGGAGTAAGGCTCCCTCCCGCTGCATGTAGAATTGTGTAAGGCTGCCTCCCTCCTGCAGGCTTGTAGCAACGGTGAACCCTTTTTCTCTGCCCAGCTTGTCAACTCTGGAGAGGACGTCCTCGTGTTCTACAATGACAGAGCCTCTTTCCAGACTCTGATCCAGATGATGCGGTCCGAGCGTGACCGGATGGATGAAAACAGTCCTCTCATGTACCACATCCATCTGGTGGAGCTCTTGGCCGTGTGCACAGAGGGCAAGAATGTGTACACGGAGATCAAGTGCAACTCCCTGCTCCCGCTTGATGACATCGTTCGTGTGGTCACTCATGAAGACTGCATCCCCGAGGTGAGCAGCCTGTGGGGCCCAGCGGAGACATGGTGGCCGGCCTGGGAAGCCCTTGGTTTTGAGACCCTTCAGCTCATGGTGCAGAAAGGTTTAGCGTCGCTGGGACAGTGTTTTTCTTGGATATTGATATTGTGTGAAGAGAAAAAAAGAAATGAGGCAAGCGAGTCTCTGCTTCCTCCCAAAGGGTGGGATAAAAGCCTCAGGGTTTGGGGAACAAATTCACCTCACAGAGGATTCAGTATAAACGAAATCACACATGCATGCCTTGTTCTGGCTGGATGATTGCCCTCAGCATAGTTTCTCACAGCTCATGCAAGCTTTGCGTGCGTTGGTACTACATTGTTGCCAAGTAATACTTCCTTATGTCCGGATACCACGTGACGTTTCTTCAGCCATCTCTGGAGACATGTGCTCTTTCTACCGGTTGGCTGATATAAAGGGTGCTGCGGTGGATACTTACAGTCATGTTTTGTGTGGGCATAGGTCATGCCTTCCCTGCTTCATTCATTGCACACATCTCCCAGCCTGGACTATGTAATAATGGTACCTGCTTGCGAACAGGAACAGTGTCGTCAAGCGTGAGCCTCTCATTTGGTCAGGGTCTTTTTCACCAAACCTTACCTTGAGATCATAAAATCAGTCTCTCCCTAAAGCTTTATGCTTTGGGGTTTTGAATTTGGAAGATCAGAAAGCCACAGAAATGAGAGCCAGCCGAGGAAGTGGAATAAGACTGCACACGGAATCTCAGGGAGAGGTGGCAGGAGCTCACGGGCCCCTTGGGTACGCTGGGTTGTCACAAGGCTTCTCTCTCCCCTCAGGTTAAGATCGCTTACATTAACTTCCTGAATCACTGCTATGTGGATACTGAGGTGGAGATGAAGGAGATTTACACAAGCAATCACATGTGGAAGTTGTTTGAGAATTTCCTCGTGGACATCTGCAGGGTGAGGCGTGTGTGTGTGTGTGTGTGTGTGTGTGTGTGTGTGTGTGTGTGTGTGTGTGTATGATGGCTCTATCTGTCATCCCTGTTCAGCAATGCTATATAAAAGCCAGTTGTGAATTTACAGTTCTGAATTGGAGGGTCTGTTCATACTTGATACTTTTTAATTATTACTCTTTTCCTTATTTCATCTTGTAATATAAGTGACTTTTTTTCTGTAACTTAAGGTATAGAAAGAACTATTCAATTTGTTTAACAATTTATTCTCAACCTTAGAAAGGGCTGATCTTGTTCGAAGCAGGAAGATTAAATAGTGGACAGGTACAGTCCAAGGCATCTCTCGTTCCAAAACCCTTGTGGCCTATTATACACAGTGACTTCCTGTTCCACACCGAAACCCGTGCGGTCATCTGTTACGCACTGTGGCCTCCTGTCCCACACTGAAGTTGTGTGGTTGTCTGTTACAAACTATAACCTCCTATTCCAAACTGTGTAATTCAGTAAAATTTTCATTGAATTAAGGAGCATAGGGCCTTGTGGTGCATTTGACTTTTTTCATTATGTGAATGATGGGGAGTAGACAGATAGCATATCTGGGGCCAGTTTGCCTTTAAGGGAAGCTGGGTTCTCTATTTCCGGTCCCACTTGCTACTCCTCGAGGTTTCAGACTTGCCGAGTATTGGCAGGAAGTTGGGTGAGTGGCCATGCCAGTTTCTTACCAGTTTTATTCTTCTATATGTCATGGTATCCACGCTGAGTTTTCTTCTTTTTCCACAATGCAGACTCTATTTATCTGTTTGTTTGTTTGCTCTAACTAACTTCTTCCTGGAATAAATACTGGCCTGCAGATCTTTATCTTTGTCCTGTGGTGGGTGATCAGTGGGGAATGTCATTTCTTGCTATTTCGGAGTAGGCTTGCGTGTCGAGTTTCCAGCCCCCGTCTGTTTTCCAGGCCTGTAACAACACAAGCGACAGGAAGCACGCAGACTCGATTCTGGAGAAATACGTCACTGAGATCGTCATGAGCATCGTTACCACCTTCTTCAGCTCTCCCTTCTCAGACCAGAGTACCACTCTGCAGGTGAGAAAGGCCTCCCGAGGGAGAGTTTTCATGTGGGCCTCTGCAGTCTACATCCAGGCATGCGCAGGGAGCTGGAAATGAGCCATTCTGCAAAGTCAGAAGGGGAGGTGGCTCTGTCAAGGGCCCTTGGGAGCAGTATTGAAGTTGCCCATAGTACCTGTTGGTTTGGCTCTTGGTCCTCCTCGGTCCTCACATACCAAAACCCAGGGATGCTTAAGTCCTGAATAATAAATGGTGTCATAGTTGTGTAGAAGCTACCCACTTGTTCCCACAGACTTTAAATCATCTCTAAGAGACTTACAGTGAGCCATGCCATGCAGCTGCTGTGTGAATAGTAGGCCTACCGTATTGTTCAGGGGCAAGGAAATCTGTGTATGAATTCCGCACAGACCTGATCATTTTTCAGATATTTTCAGTCCGTGATAAGTCTGCACATGGAGAACCCAAGGATCCACGAGCGTGGTGATCCATCCTTGAGAAGTAGAGCCCATTAGCAGCATCTGTACTTTTACACCAAGTGCCAACCAGGAAATCACAATGATTAATAAGGCCAGCCCTGCTTCTCTTGTAGTCTAAGGTGACATTTGCTATGGTGATGCCCCAGAGATAATGAAACGGAGTTGAAAACCATAAACTGTGTGCCATGGGTCTGCTGATGGCTCGGCAAATGGAAGCACTTGCTTACAGGCCTGACGACCTGAGTTCAATCCCTGTATCTACAGGGTAGCAAGAGACAATCAAATCCTAAAGATTGTCCTCTAAATTCCAAGCCTGTGCTCTTGAACATTTATCTGTACCTGCATCCAGCCAGCCAGCCACACACACACACACACACACACACACACACACACACACATACAGCTTTACCTGGGGCTTATATTATAGCTTCTCACTTTGGCTGCTATGGCTTTCTGTCCTACTGTGGACAAAATTTATCCAACTGATAAGCAAGAATTGCCAGAGAAGTAAATCTTCAAATGACAAATATTCTGAATCTCTCCTAAAGTGTAGTTTATCCATAATATCTAGAAATCAAAGTGTAATTCTGAAGAAGTGGCTGAGAGATTTCTGAACCATTCATTGCCAGTGAACGTTCGCTCCTGTGTAGCCTCTCAGGCTTTTCCTTTGTAAGGCGTGTCTTCTTAGCTACATCTCAGTTCCTTCTCCGTCCTACCTCATATGTCAGGATGAGAACGATGAACTTGGTGTTAGATGTACCGCATTTATGCTGCCAGGGAAATGTCCAACAATCAGCTTGGAAATGTGGATTCCAGGGAGGCAGAGGAGAATTCTGGAAGCTTTAGAGCAAGACAGATGGGATTCAAATCTCCACTCTGTCCTATCTGAGCTCTGTTAACACGGAGAGGTCACTGAACTTCCGGTTCCCTCCTCTTCTGTTTCATGCTTTCTCTTTTTCTTCTTTCTATTTTGAAACAGGGTCTCATGTAGCCTGTGGTGGCTTCAGATTCACTATGTCGCCAAGGCTGGCCTTGAGCTCCCGATCCTCCTGCTTTGACCTCCCAATGGTGCTACCACACCTGACTCAGAACATTTCTTGTCTGTCTGGCGAGGATATGATATCACCTTGGCGTGCTCTTGTGAGAATAGATACAATGTTTATTTGAAACATTCAGTACAGTACCTAACACACAGCAGGTGGTACAGATGGGAAGCCTCTGCCAGCCTGTAGAGGAATGTCTCAGACATTGCTGGGTCCTTTGATGCTGGTCTTAACAGCTTGCACCTCATTACAGTTTTTTGAGTGAGCACTTGAGTTCTTAGACTCAGAAGGGTGAAATGCCTAAAGATTAAAAATAGACTAAAGTCTTAGCCATGACAGGGAAGGGGCTTCAAAGGGCCTGGAGAGAACATGAATGATTCAAGAGAGGAGCTAAGAGGCCAGAGGAAGACGCAGTCAGGATAGGGTTCATAACCAAGTAGGACTGCAGGGCTATTTCGCATTACCATGTGGTGCCTGCTTCAGCTGGCTCTATGCTGGTCAGGGGAAATGGAGTTATGTGTAGGATGTATGCTTATGTATGTATGGGATATGTAGCTATGAAATGAACTGAACTGGAGGCCTGGCGGGAAAGGTGGACAGAGGGAGGAAGGGAAGGAAAGAAGGAGAAAGGGATGAGAGGCGTCCCTTTCCCTTCTGTCCCACTTTCCCTTCCACAATGTCTTACCTATCAAAGCTTCCACCACTTTCCAGCAGTGCCCCCTTGTGGAAAACTCCTGCAACTACATGTATCCTTCAGTCCCTGTATTGCTCTTGATTACCCAATCAAACAATGAATAGACTATAGGACTAGCCCTGTCATTTTGGCCAAGAAGTCAAGTGAGCTGATGCCACCGTGTTGCCTGTATCGTTTTTTCAGTTAGGAGGCAACTCCCGATGACTCGTTTGATCATCTTTATACGCCCAGGTATCAGACAGGAGGAGGCAGATGGTTCATCACCCTGGTTCGGGTGAACTGACAATGGAGGGACACTTCTCCTTGAGATAGACTGTAGGGGTCTCATCTCAAGCTCAGCATTTCCAATGATGCCCCTTCCTTCCTCTCAGGGTCATACTGAGGCTAAATGAGATACAAAGTTCTTAGCACGGGGCCTGGCCAGGGACAAGGACTCAGGGCTAATAGCTCTTTCGCTTAGACCCCTTTATAAACTCAGGAGTTAAGAAGAAGCCACCAAACTCGGGAACTGATTCTAGGTTTCTGGCCAATTCCTCTGGCTCCCTGTCCCCTTGACCTCGCTGAGTAATGTAGCTTACCGTTGGACGCTTGCGAGTACAGGGCAGGATGCTTGCGAGTACAGGGCAGGATGCTCTTCCGGAAGAGTCCAGTCCCAGCTGAGCTGAGTGGGGAGAACAGGCTGAGTCAGTGCCTTGCTGGGCCTCTCTTAGCACTGTTGGATAATTTTATCCTTTCCTAACCTTTCTCTTTCACTATAACACAAAGGTGACTTCCATGTCGCATAGTTATTAGCCAGGCCCAAATGAGATCGTGCATGACATGTCTGGCTTGTATTATGCACCCAACAAAGGGAAGATACATGAGCCACCTTTGCAGAGGAAAATGAGTCTTCTATTCCTCTGTTTCATTTTCTTTCTCCTCCTCCTCCTCCAGCACTTTTTGTCTGTCTCCTCTCACCACAGAAATCCCTTTACAAGTCTCACTGCCTCTTCCTTTACTCCAGTCTGCTGGGCTCTAGTGAAGCCGCATGAGTTATCTGCCCCAGATGACTGTGGTGTGGCTCACCAGACACCTTTGCCTGGCAGGTCCAAAAAGAAGAGTGTCACCTGAGTAGAGAGGATACCAGAAAGTCAGTATCTAATTCAGTAGATGTATGCATGCTCTTCCTTTAAAGGGAGTGCAAACTTAGTCCTTCTCATGAGGCCTAAGAGAGGT
The DNA here is from genome assembly GCF_008632895.1 of Mastomys coucha. NCBI lineage: Eukaryota > Metazoa > Chordata > Mammalia > Rodentia > Muridae > Mastomys > Mastomys coucha. The sequence goes on from NW_022196903.1 coordinate 101,658,416, forward strand.
CTTCTCATAGAAAGGAACTGACGTGTGCCAGTGCTCTGGGTTGAGTGAATATTTATAGACACCACCCACTACAACTGGGTTGTCTTTGTACCGTCAAGACACTGTCATAAATAAGGGTGGAGGTGGCGTTCCTGCTGACATCCACTTAGCATTCCATTTTTTGTGGATGAAAAATATAGTTTCTAGGGCCAGTGAAATGACTCAATGGGTAAAGGCACTTGCTAGCATGCCTAATATATTGCCTATGTTTGGTCCCTAGAACTCCCATGCTAGAAGGACAGAACTGACTCTCCATGGCACACATGAATGCCTATAGTTAAACAATACGTAGATTAAATAAGCAAGCAAACAAAGTATTGAGCATGCAGGTGCCTGGGAAGGACGATGGTTTGCACCTGTAATACAGCTGTTGGGACACTGCAGCAGTGGAGTTAGGGAGTTCACGGCTCTTTCGGATTCTATTCTTGGGACATGGTACTTCAAGGAGAGTTCAGGCTAAGTGTCTGAGATGCACCTTACGTGCTGGGTGACACTCACACCCAGGTGAACTCAGTGACATCGGTAACTCCCCTAGTCCATAGCTGGGCGGCCCTCGGTAACTCACCTAGTCCATAACTGGGCGGCCCTCGGTAACTCACCTAGTCCATAGCTGGGCGGCCCTCGGTAACTCACCTAGTCCATAGCTGGGTGGCCTTACTACTGTGGAGAGTGTGATTTTCCTGCTGATCATGAAGTCGGTGATAATGATATTTTACTGCTTTAAAATGCTCCTGAGTTTCCCTCACCACCTAGGCACTGTGTTCATCAGATTTCTGGCCATATGATAATAATAATAATAATAATAATAATAATAATAACAAGGAGAAGAAGAAGGAGGAGGAGGAGGAGGAGGAGGAGGAGGAGGAGGAGGAGGAGGAGGAGGAGGAGGAGAAGCAGACTAAGTTACAAACAAAAAAAAGATTGATTTTTGCCCCAAAGCTTTGAAATGAGGCAGCATATCTGATGGCAGGAGTGTCTGATGGGGCAGACATGTTCAACCAATCATAAAAATAAAGCAACAAGAGCCAGGAGGGGGCCAAGGCCCCACCCCCGTCAAGGCATTCTTTGGATGCCCGAAGGACCTCTTCCTAGGTCCCACCTCTTTCTTCCCATGGTACCAGTCTGAAGACCAGGCCTTTAACACATGGCTCTTTAGGGGATAGGCAACATCTACACCAAAGCAGACATATTCTGGAATCCAGCTCCTGACCCTTCTGGAATCCTCCCACTAAGATGTGGAAGGTTCAAGACAGCGTCTGTTTCTAACCCGGCCCTCTGTGTTCTGCAGTCTTCTTCACATCATCTCTCTCTCTTCCAGACTCGCCAACCTGTCTTTGTGCAACTCCTGCAAGGCGTGTTCCGCGTTTACCACTGCAACTGGTTGATGCCGAGCCAAAAGGCCTCTGTGGAGAGCTGTATCCGGGTGCTCTCTGATGTAGGTAAGGCACCCAGTCAGTCTGGATGTCATGGGATAGAAATGAGTTGCCCACTGTTTACTGAGCCTCGGCTCTTGTGAGGAAGCAAACTGCCGAGAGCCAGACCCAGAGCTGAGCTCTTGACTCCTCAGCCTCTGACTTTAACAAGCCTGCACAGTAAGAAACAGTAAGTCCTTGAAAAATTAGATTCCATAGTTCAAAGTCATACAGTTCTTGGCAAGTGACAATCCATCAAGACAGTCAAGGCCCTGGGAAGTCCCCCGGTCACAGCACGAGTTTGTTTACTCCAGCAGATGCATTTTGCTACATGGAAATTTTCTTCTTGTGAAGCACCCCTAAGGTCCCAGGGAGCACCCTTGCCCTCAAATGGTGCATTGTTTGCATCTCCCTATGCAGTGACTACTTCTCTTTTCCCTCTTTGCTCCGCAACCCCCAAGACTCTTCTCTCAAAGGCCGTTCTAAAAAGGCGCTTGTTTCTCCCTCCTCGCCCTTGCGTTCTGCAATACTAGGTATTGAACCCCGGTTTATTCCATATTAAGCAACCCCTCGAGCACTGACCTACACCCCAGCCCTTTCCAAAAAAAAAGTTTAAGTGGTACTATATCATTGTACATGTTTTGGGGTACAGTGTTGTCAGGGGAATTGGCTTCCTGTTGCCATAGAAACCAGATTTCTTTTTTCTAGTTGGTTTGGACTAGTCCGTAAATCTCTGTAAGTAATTACTATCCTGTGAGTGCCCGCTATCCAGCCTTTGTCTGACCTTCTCCCTCTGCCCCCGCTGAGCACTTTTCCTCTTCTCTGTCTGCATCTCCCTAAAAACCGTCTTCTGACCTTTCCCCCTCCACACCGTCTCTGAGTTCTCTTCAAAGGAATAAGCTTCCCACCGCAGGTGAGAAGTCTTGTGAGTGAACTAGAGCCCCAGATCCTGGCAGGCAGCAAGCACTTCTCAGGGACAGTGTTCCTTGGGAAAGGATTGGATTTATGGGAAAGGAAGTTTCCATAGTGACCAGAAGATGAGCATATGTTCCATGTTATAACTTTGGGCAAGCACAGGATATATTCGTGAGGACCCCTCGCCTTGGTCTTTTAGGCCCTGCCTTATTCCTGTTTTCTTTTGCAATCACCTGACAGGTATTGCCTGTGTATGTATGTATGTATGTATGTATATAGATGTGTGTGCGGGTTATGAGAAATTAGGCTGAGTAAATGCCTGGATGACCCTCTGCTTTCTTCAGACTTGACGGCAATTTGTAGAGATGCAACACGCCATTCAGGCCAAAATGTCTGAGTAAGTCCTTGCCCCACAAGTTAGTGGGCTCAGGTCTGAGGAAGCCATTGGCTTCATGGGCAGCTCAACACTTGGTTAGAGGAGCTACCAGGCTCAGGAGTCTCAGCAGGAGTGATGATACGGAGAAAGCTAGAAGCCAGCTCAGTGGTAGAGAACTTACCTCATCTACACGAGGCCCGGCGTCAGTCCTGGGAACTGTGAGGAAACAAAAACAGAGGAGAGAGCTGGTGCTTGTGAGATATCATGAGAAGAGCCGGCCTAGTCACTTCCCAGACCGGGTCCTGTGCCTCTTGGGAATGGCCTGAATCAAACCATACTTGTAGTCCTGTGCGTCCCCGTCAGTTTTAGATAGCTCAGCCAGGGCGCAAACTTTCTAATAGATGAGTGTGAACCATGTGCCTCACTTTTTTATATTATTTTTTTTCTCCTAGGGTTTCCCACTTAATAGAGTAAACTGTTAGGAAATTATGGGCTAGCTACTGATTCTTTCTCTGTGCCTAATATGTCCCATTAAGATAAAAATGGTTGCTCTCTAGCACATCCTTCAAAACATTCCAGCTCTTTTTGAGGTTAGATATAGGCAGTAGAGAACACTCCCTTTGTTTCCAGTGTTTTGAAGCAGCAGTGAAGGTAGAAAATGGCTCCTATGGTTTGGTTTGGTTTGGTTTGGTTTGGTTTGGTTTGGTTTGGTTTGGTTTGGGGAGGATTCCCCACAGAAACAAGAAGTGTTCATCTTAGGTTCCTTAACTTCTATTTAGTAAGCCTTTCAGATTCATAGGAAAGTTACAAAGCAGATGCAATAGGGTTCCTGTGTAAGCCTCCCCCTCTTCGTCCACTCTCCGCATCTCTGTTACTAGTGCACATTTGTCAAATGCTGGAGAATGACCATAGTACATTACCACCAACCAAATTCTAGGCTTGATTCAGATTTCATAATATCTCCATGAATGTCCTTCTGCACCGAGCACACCTCCCCTCCTGTCGCACACTCAATTGTCAGGTGCCCAGTCTGGTCTGGGGCGGTTTCTCTGTTTTTCCTTGTTGCTCATGACCTCAGCAGTCTTTGCAAACAAGTACTGGCCAAGTATCTCCAAGTGTCCCTGTGCTGGACTTCAGGGCTGTTTCCTCATGGGGGCAGCGTGGGGTTGTCCTTGTTAGGATGGGAAAGAGGAGCCCCCAGTGCAGATGTTGTTTTGTGTCTTGGTCAGCAGAAGTTCACTTTCTGTAGAACAACAGAATTGGGAACTTTTAGGAAAACAATTTCTTGGCCAAGCAACTTGTTTGTCTGGATAATCCTTAAAATGTATGAACACACGGGCATTTGTAAGAAGCCATTCCCTTAAAAAGCAAACTGGCGTCGAGCTGTTACTGTGTCTTGCCCAAGCTTTAACACTTGGAACCATTTCAGTGTCTGTGGGTACGTGTCCCCAGAGTTTACATTTGTGGTTAAAAGTCGAGTTTCCTCTCTCTCTCCACCAGACCAAACTTGCTTGCCTGTTATAGGCATAGAAAAATCTGCCAGTGGGAGCTGAGGATATATCCTGCTTCCACAAATGTTGCAGACTTATGAGTCATTGGTCTCTTTTGCAGCCAAGAGCCGGGCTATAGCCATTCCTGTTGACCTGGACAGCCAAGTCAACAACCTCTTCCTGAAGTCCCACAACATCGTGCAGAAAACAGCCTTGAACTGGCGGCTGTCCGCCCGCAACGCGGCTCGTAGAGACTCTGTCCTGGCAGCTTCCAGAGACTACCGAAATATCATTGAGAGATTACAGGTAAAGTCTGAGGCTGGAAGAAGTGGACTTGGATTTGACTATCACAGTGTATTCTCCGAAGCCACGAAACAAACAAGCTCTGCTACACAGAAGAGGTTTGTGGGGCCAGGAGTACCAAGTCATTTGGTAAACCAAAGCTCCCAGAAGGGGGCCCATGGTAGACAGTTGGTGCTGAGCGGTAGCTATAAGTATTGTCTGAAATCTGCATAGAATGCCCCTGTGTGGCATAGGCCTCCTCACACTGTGACAGCTGAATCTATAAACGTTTCTAGGGACCACTTGAGAGCAGTTTTGTCTTTATTACTCCAGCCTTGAAGGTATCACTAGACATCAGTTCTGCTGCCCTCTATTGGTCTCTGCCGCCTCAGAGGCACACTCGGTTTCTTAGGAGGGAAATTCAAACCACCGTTCAGTGGGAAGGATGTCAGTGCAGAGCTCCAACAATGTGTGAGCTAGAGTAATAGCTGCCATTGGAAAGCACTCGCCCTTCAACAGTGCCTGGCATATCATATAGCGAGCACTCAAGGGCTTCTCTTACAATGCCTAAGGTTACTGCTGTGATTATAAAAATCACTATAATTAGGAAAAGTAACTGAGTCCCTGTGTGGCTCCGTAATTTATATAAAGACAAATAAGTGTACGGATTCATTTATCAGCCCCTGGGCACTGGTGATACATAGTGAGAAAAGCCCCTTTCTCCCCCTTTCATAGAGCCTCAAGTTTTGGAAGAGACAAGTAAATACACATGTCAACATAAAGGAGCAACAGGAAAGCCAATCTGCACTGGGGTTAGGGAAGGGGCCGAGGGATGCCTGTCTAAGAACCAGAGAGTGGGAAGCATCCTGTGTAAAGGCTACAGTTCGGAACAGATGAGGTGCGTGGCTGCAGCCCTGGCCATGAATGAGGTCTGTGCCGCAGCCCTTGCAGCTAGGTGGCCCGCAGAGCTACAGGGTCAAATAAAGGACCGGAGCCGCCTATGATATAGAAGGCGTTCCTAAGCAAATGTAACTGTGTAACTAAAGGAGGGCTTCCCGGCCTTCTGCGCTTTGGGAGAGGTGAGGAAGAACAGACTCCGGGCTCCGTGAACAAACAGTATTTTCTTGACTCCACAGTCTACGTCAGTTATCCACAAACATAGCAGCATCCTGCCTCCTTAGACTTAATAGGTATCCTGGGAAATGGAACACAGTGCATAGGTAGGTCATACTTGCTACAAAGGCTTGCCGGTGCTTTAAAAGACCTGATTTTGCTATTATGTATTATCCAAGTCCCTGTCGTCATTCCATGTCCTTGTGCAGCAAAAGTTGTACTACGGACAGTCTCTTGGCAGCTAACCACCTCTGTAGTAATCCTCATCAACCTCACCTACACACGCTCTCAACATTGCTGTCTTCCCCAACTCATCGCTTTGCCATCTTTGTTTCTCGCTCTCCCTTCCCACCTCTCTCGCTCTCTCTCTCCCTCTCGCTCTCCCTCTCGCTCTTCCTCTCGCTCTCCCTCTCTCTCTCTCTCACAGACGCTGTTGCCTTCACCGTTGCTCTCTGAATGTCATACATTTGAAAATACAATACAATCAAATCTCAATAAAAAAAAAAATTCAGACTTCTCAAAAGATGCACAGCTTCATGCAGTATGATAATGAATGTTAAGGAATTGCTTCAACACACACCCCCCAACCTCTCCCCCATAAATGCTTTCAGTTGTATTAGAGTCAGGACCAGTAAGGAGTGAAAAGAAAGTGGGCAGAGGCGAGGAGGAAGAATGGTCCCCAAAGGCATACTCTTAGGAAAGCTAGTGAGACCTTCCGCTTCACTCCCATGAAAGTCATACAAAGTAGGGAATCTGCATCCTGCTTCTTATTGGGAACCCCTTCCCCCACCAGGAGGAATGGCCTAATTCTGCATCTCTGTGTGTCCTAAACATTATTGCCCTGTTACCAATATACAGAGTCTCTTAAACCTAAGCCAAGACTATCTTTATAGGGTTTAAATTTAGTTTCTCTATATAACATCTTTCAGTTCCTTTTTCTTAATGTCCCCAAGAGGTAAAAAGAAAAGAAATTAAAATGAGGTATTTCTTCCCGTACAAATCCCGTTGTGCTGTGTTCTTCTCCAGTCGTAGCGTGCTGCCATTTAGTCTCTGAGTCAGCAAGCCTTGGGACAGGCTGCGGCATCTTTTGAAGATGATTCCTCGTCTGTTTCCGATCATTTGCCTTTAAATGGTGTTTGTTGTGTTGGATTGGTGGCTCTTTCAACTTCTCTCTGTTTTCCTTTCCTACAGCTGTGTGTTTTGCATTTGAAGACCATCATGCTATCAGGGTACATGTATTTAGCATGTTGATACAGCATGTTCATTCATTTGTGTTCTCATGTTTATATGACTAGTCTGTAAACTGTGCTCATTGCTAAGAATCAGACAGCACTAGCAGCTATGTAGCAGAATATTAGAATCCCCTGTAATCCCACTACCCAGAGAAAGCCATGTGGTAGTGGGATTTGGTATGTACTTTTAGTTATGGATATTGTCCTTGAAACTGTGTCAGAGAATCCATACTATTGCTTGACTACTCTACACTCATACCGAGGACATCTTTTGACAATGTTAAACTTTGTTTTCGTGTGTTGTGCTTATGAATATGTAGAATGGCCACTGATAGCATAAACCATCTCAGATGAAGAGGTGGAGAGCAGGTTGATATGTGTGTCCTTTGTTTTCTGGATTGGGAGGCAATGCTTCCAGTAACCATTGGACAGTATCTAATAACAGAAAATAGTGGGAGATAGTACTGAAGCTGCACTAACACAACCTAGCCTGTACCACATGCTTAGGCAGAGAGAGAGAGAGAGAGGGAGCGTCTCACCGACTCCAGTCAGCTTCCGCCTGAGCTGCTGACCGAGACACGCTTTCCTTCCAGGACATCGTGTCTGCCCTGGAGGACCGACTCAGGCCCCTGGTCCAGGCCGAGCTGTCTGTGCTCGTGGATGTTCTACACAGACCAGAACTACTGTTCCCTGAGAACACGGACGCCAGGAGGAAATGCGAGAGCGGAGGTTTCATCTGCAAGTAAGCAGTCTCCCTCCCTTGTGGCATGGTCAGTAGCCAGGCGCCCCTGACGACCAGGCCAAGCCCCTGTTCCTGGAGGAGGAGCCATTGGCCAGTCTCTCACTTTGTGGGTTCGAGCCAGATAGCTAGAGTCCTGTTCTGACCATCCCAAAGCAAACTTGTCTATTAGATCCTATTTACTGACATTTCCCCCTCTGTTTGAATTGCATGCCTGTTCGGGTTTTTTTTTTTTTCCACTCAACAAGTTGGGAGCAAACATGGTAATGTGTGGTATAAACAAACAAACAAAAAAATGCCATGATCCTCCAGGCCCTCAAACGTCTTGGACCTACAGTGATCTCACTATCATGGCCTAACATGTTCTTAGATTCTTAGTTGATGCCATGGGGGCCATAAACTAAAAAGAAGTCAGCAGTCTCTTGACAAAACAAAACAAAACAAAAAACCTCCACATTTGGTTTTTCACTGGGCTGAGTGAGTTGCTTGTCTAGGTAGAAGGTGTGTTCTGCCCTAAGATCTCCTCTGAAGATGAGAGTATGGGTGCAGAAACTGTCGTTCCCAAACCATCATCCTCCTGGGGTTTAAAAAAATATCCTGCTGGCATAATTTAGCAGCAATCCTCAGTGGATAGATAGCCACACTTATGAGTAGGGCTCTGTCTGCTTTCTCCACTCAGTATGTGTCCAGCTCCTGCCTTGTCAGCCTGCTGTTCTGTTCTCCGCCAGCAGGTGGCGCGTGTGAGACACAGATGCTGACTGGTTCTTCGGTGTGTGGATGCTTGAGGTGTATTTAAAGTAGGAACCCTTCTTAAATGATTATTCTTTAACTGATTGGTTAGGCCAGGGTTCTTGTGACATGTCTTTAGCTGGAGGATGGTTTCAAGATGTCGCCCCATTTTTCTCTTGTTCAGGCTAATAAAACACACCAAGCAACTTCTAGAGGAGAATGAAGAGAAACTGTGCATCAAGGTCTTACAGACCCTCAGGGAAATGATGACCAAAGACAGAGGCTATGGAGAAAAGGTACTGCCTCTTACATTCACGTTCAAATTATGCTGTGTATTAAATTTAAGGTTTGGGAGTGCGTGGAAACCCCTTAGTTACAGGCTGGCAGTTTAATTTTTTTTTTAAAAGCTGTTTCTCCTGTCCCAAATGGTCGCTGAATCATGACTGTCCCCCTGCAAGTCAAATATAAATAGTACTAGTTGTCTCTCATAGACACCTCACCACATAGCCTAACGACAAGGAAGTAGTGCTAAGATCTTTCCTGATGAACTTCCCAGTGAGGCACAGTGTCTTGTGGATGAGTCCGGATCTGTGGATCTGCATTCCCGCTCAGCACACCTGTGGGCTGACTCGCCTCTTTCTGATGAGTATTACACAACCCTTCCAGCGCCTCAAGAAACTCCCTCTAGTTCTAACTGGAAGGAAGACAAGCATGTCACCACTTCTGATTTAGATTGTGAAATGGACAGTTCCTGTGACCTGGTACTTCTTGGTAGATGGGAAAAGCAGGCATTTGGCATGTGTCCCACACGGGGCACAGTAGGGCAAGAACAATCCTGGTGCTCATTCTCTTCTCCAGCAAGGAATCTTAAGTGTAAGTCTCAACGCCACTAACTTTCACTGGGTAATTAACAACACACACTAATTGCTAGCCACTTTTACCCATGGTTCCTGATCTCATTGTCCTTTCAGAATACCCAGTAACTCACTGGTCAGCTCTGGGAAGAAGCCCTGGTAATTGAATCTCATCTCTCCCTATTGCAATAGAGGGTGATAACCAAATTATTATAAGTATAACAGACTGCTGAGATCTCAACCTGCAGCCCATGCAAGGTCTTTCACTAGTAGCTTATTTCATGAACATATGAAGCTCCCAAGATAAGAAAAAGAAAACAAGATGGAGTGGCGGCCCACACCTTTAATCTCAGCCCTCGGGAGGCACAGGCAGGCAGATCTCCTGAGTTTGGGGCCAACCTGGTCTACAGAGTAAGTTCCAGGACAGCCAATGATACACATAGAGAAAACATATCTCAAAGGAAAAAAAGAAAAAGAAAGGAAGAAAGAGAGAGAAAAAAAAAACCAGGAAAGTGTAGCTATTACTGTACTATCACCCTCTGCTGTCTCTAGATCACTAGGCTTTTAAATATCACTCCAGCAGAGGCTCTGCCCCTTGTGGTTAGCTGTCTTCTAGGCATGCACAAAGCAGGGTTTGACACCCTGCACTGTATGAAACTAGATGCATGTGCATCTTGGTGCATGCCTATAATCCTGGCACTAGGGAAATGGAGGCAGGGTGACCTATAGTTCAAGGTCATACTTGGCTGTGTAGAGTTCCAGGACAAGCCTGGAATATATGAAATCCTGTCTCAAACCAACTCAACAAACAAAATTACATATAAATTTTGTTCTAAATGTCTATAGTATGTAAATTTAAAGGTGAATGCTTATTCACTAAATAAGGATTTCATAGACAAAACCTGATATGCAGAAGCATATAAATATAAATAGTAGATACAAAGCACTTTAGTCCAGGTGAGAAACGGTAAGATGACTTGACCATACACACATACACATGCACACATGCACACACGCACACACACGCACACACACACACACATATGCATGCATCTGGGTAGGGTTTAATTAAAAGAAAGAAGAAGGAATGGGAAGAGACACACCGAGGGCATCTGGAATGGAGTGGGCAGAGAAAGGCTGATAGACATCAGGTAGCGGAAGATGCTAAAAAAGAGTAAATGCCCAGAGATTAAAAGAGTTTCTTGGGCCTCAGTTCACTTTCCTTTGTAGCTGGTAAAGAAACTAGCCACGCCCACGCCCACAGGCTTTCCAGACTGCCTGGGACTGTCATCCCCACTTCAGGAAAATGAGAACTTTGTATACTAGAGTTGGGGAGATCACAAAACCAAGGAAGATGCTCCAGGAACCTGCAGTTCACCTTTGAAACTTCTGGCTTAGTGCTTTGGCTGTTTGAAAATGCTACTTACCCATTTGTATTAGTGGAGCTTGGAAACAGGCGGGGAGTATGAAAGTGCCTCTGCTTCCTTCTGTCTGGTCAGTGATCTTGTCTCACCAAGGCTCCTTGATATTTCAACAGGTTACTTACCTGTTCTTGCTGTACTGAAGAAGCATGACATAATACGAGGATAAAAAAACTCACAGCCAAAGCCCTAACCTTCTCTTCAGGGAAACCAGTTGGCTTGGGTTTTTAATCGATGAAGTTGTCCCTGGCCCTGTGCTGAGGACTCTCCCAGGCTTTCATCAAACTTTTCCTGCGGGTTGCCCCTTGTGTGGGATGTTGTCATGGCTACCTTCTTCCTGAGGGTATTTACTCCTCCTTCCCTGCCCTTTCTTGAGTCTTCATAGCCACAGAATCAAATCTATACGAGGCCTCAGGCTTTGCCTCATCAACCCTCCCTTGAGCAGAAGCACCTGGGTTGGGATGAAATATCTGCCCAGGGTCACATGGAGAATCTATGGGGTTGAGGCTAGAACCCCAGTTTTGCACATGCTGGTACCCTCCCTTTCCTGCCTCTCTCATGCTGCATCTTTTCAGTTCAGGCCATTTCTGTATCCTTTGCCCTACGCTGTCGTCCCAATGGATGAAGAGGCTTTGTGTACCTTTGCTCCTCTCTGCCTTTCCATCCAACTTCAGGACTTTATCAAAGTCACAGAAGAGAAAAAAAGTCTGAAACAATTCCTTATTATTCTACTCTAAAAGTGTTGGTGTGCTCATGTGGATCTACTTTCAGAAAGGGGAGAAAAGACCATTAAGGAGAATGCCTTGGGTTACCAAATAGATTCAGATATATCAGCATCTCTCTAAAGCTGATGTATACTTTTTAATCACCAGGTACAACATTTACTAACCTCTTGTGTACCAGTCTCCTATCTTGTCTTGGGTCACCTCCAGAGATAACTATCATCATTATTATATTTAAACTCAAAGGTGAATACATAGAAAAGTTCAGAATTTTGTCTAGTCTCATACAGCTAAAAGCAAGGCCCTATGAAACTAAACCTACAGTCTGACTTCACCAACACAGCATAAGTATGCAGATTAACTGCACTTAAGAGCTTTTATGTTTACCTGTGGTCTTAACATTGCTTTCGTTATGGTATATGATTACTACATAAAAGACAGGAGCCTCATTGTTGCAGAACATCTAGGGTTCAGCTCAGTTCTGATTTGCCACCCAGTTGAAAGAAGCCTTCATTATGTAGCTGGTAAGTTTATAAAGTCTGGTTGCCCCGGGACCATCAGAGATACATGGTTTTGAATAGATATCAGAATAGTGATTAGTGAGTGTTTAACTCACTATCCACAAAATGTGCTAGTCCGGGAATTGTCAAAGGCAGGGAGTGGATGAATCACAATTGTTACAGTGATGTTACTATATAGTAAAAGACCTGAGAGGGCCTATGTTATGAAAAACGAGGTAGCTCTGTGGTAGAGTGTGGCCTGACCGACAAAATCCCTACTCCCTACCTACCTTAATGAATTAATTAAAATTAATAAGTTATTCTTATAACATAGTTTGGGAGCCTGGAACTCTCAAGATTGGGCAGCCCCATTCATTTGTTCTCTGGCTATATGGTCTAATGTTGAGTAGTTGAAGAGAGAAATCACATTCCGAAACAGAAAGCCAAAGGGGGGGATTGAGGGGTCTGCCTCGCCCTTACAGCTCACTTTCCTGAGAACTAACGCAGAGTGCAGCTTGTAACTAACCCCGGTCACCCCCTGAAAACCCCAGAATCTGAGGAGGGAACCTGCCTAGAGTTGGAGGTCCACTTGGGCTGTGTAGAGAGCTGCCAGCCAAGGCAACAGAATGAGGTCCTGTCCCCTCCAAAGCCAAACCCAAGCAAAAAAGAAATAAAATAAACCAATTCAAATATCAGATTTTTAGTTCCATACAAAGACAGTGCCCTGTGTGTCCTTTGGCCCTGCCCCTATATTTTACCAAGGTGTATCACCAGTGAGGTTCAGCATCCCAGAGTGTGAACTGGAAGAATACACTTGAACCCTCGCCAGACCTTAACAAGCACTCAGGGAATAAAAAAGACCAAAAAAAAAAAATCTTCACCTGTTATGTCCCTGAATGCAAAGAACCAGATACTAAACATAGAAATAAAGAAAGATAGAATAGAAAATGTATAGAAAGTGATTGCTAACATGGTGTTGGAGTATGTTTTGATATGAAGCGTCCCATATCCTTGTATCTTGCATCTTCAAAGAGGTCAAACTTTAGAGTAAACACTCTGTATATGAAATGCCCATTACAGCTTGAATTCAAACTATATTAAAACTCGCCCATGGCTGGGGCTGGCGAGATAGCTCAGCAGGTAAGAGCACTGACTGCTCTTCTGAAGGTCTTGAGTTCAAATCCCAGCAACCACATGGTGGCTCACAACCACCCATAATGAGATCTGTCACCCTCTTGATGTGTCTGAAGTCAGCTATAGTGTTCTTATGTATAATAATAAATAAATTTAAAAAAAAATTCACCCATGGCTAAGAAATAAATTAACACCCCTCTAGCTAAGAATTGTAAAGATTGCTCTGAATCTCTAACTCACAGAAAACCTTCTGCCCCTCAATCCTCTCAGTTATCTTAAGTACTGGCCTCCCTCAGTCGGTTTTCATTAAGCTGACCTAGGCTTATGTTATTGGTCAAAGAGCTTTGGAAGAGATTCAGAGGCCAGGAACTAGTGTAAAAGGATATCTCAGAATTTAACATTCCACTTCCCATTCTGAATAATCCCTGCTTTAGTTCTAGAGAGCGCCAACCTCAGGCAATGCCAGGGCTTTTATTTCTTACAATTGTCAGTTCTCAGCTAATCACTGGAGCTCCTGGATGAGGAGAGTTTTGGCCTTTCCGGCTACTAGTATTTCTGACAAGACTCTTCACTTTTCAGAAAGAAATGTAACTGAACTGCATACCAGCCAGCTATTCTTAACCCAGTGTACCTGAGATCATTAATTCTCTTGTGAGGTTTTTGTTTTGTTTTGTTTTTAATTCCCATTGAGTTGATACCAGTGCACCCATGTTAGTAATCCAACTGGGGCAAATGTCGACTCTCGGTCATTCAGGATCCCAGGTTTGGAGGTATGTTAGCCTCTGCCTCCTGAAGTTAATCCCAGACCTGACTGAGCCCAACTGTGGTTTGACCCTCAATAAATCAGTCAAATGAGTTAAAAGTACTCTGGTCTTTTATCCTATCCCTTCCTATCTACTTCTGAAAAACATAGCCTGGGGACTCGGCTCCCAATCCGGCTCAGTTCAAGTTTTCTTGTTTATAAGCAAGTGCAAGGCTGTCTTGGTGCTTGGATGATGGACTGGTGAGGTTTATTGCTCAGTGTGTGAACAAAGCGTGCACATACAGCGTATTCTGTCCCAGAGCAGATGTCGTTCCAAGCTGTGGCAGTGTCCAAGGTGCATAAACTCCTTCAAATGGCCACTGCCTATCAGCACTTGAAGGTGCCTTGGTTGAGCATAATCATGCACTTGCAACTTTCTAACATTTACATTCTTGTGTTTCCTTTCCTAACAAATCTTTTTTTTCTCCCCTCCTTTCTTCTTTTCCAGCAAATTTCCATTGATGAATTGGAAAATGCCGAGGTCCTAACTTTGTTGTTTTTTTTTTGTTTTGTTTTTAATGTCCCATGGTGGTGTCTCCATGATCCCCTTCCAGATCCCCTTCCAGTTAACCTTGTACTGTGTCCTCTAGTCTCTGCGTCTAGCGTCTGACTTTGTGTAGTGTGCCTTCTGAGGGTGAGCAGGGTCGGTCCTGTCTGTGTTAGCATTTCTCTCCAGAGTGTTTATCATTCGTCCTTAGATATCCCACCGTCTTCCAGATAAAGAGTTTGTGAGCTGTAATAAGGTTTCAGTCGTCCCCTCCATCTCCACTGAGTCTCTGGTTAATGCTGGTCACTAACTTACACCTGAAGCTCATGGCTGACATCAACATAAAAGAATTTTGCTTGGTGTTAAGTGTCTGACCCAGAGAGAAAGAATAGATTGACATGGTTGGGAAGTTGTTAAAACACAGCAACAAACCACCAAGCCCGCTGCTCTCTCGTTCTCTGTGTTGACAGTCATTACATGTCTGGGGTCACAGGTATGTTCGCAAGGCAATGTGAATCCCAAAGCACTAGGTGAGAGCCTCCACCCCTGATATCAGGAAACCCCATCAGCCGTGGTCTCTCTTCTGGAAGAACTGCCTGTAGATGTAGAAAGGAAGATGTCACCCTGTGGTTCCTAGACTGACGTGTCACAGTGTAGTTACTGTAGTGTCCTGGAAACTGACTGATACATGGGTAGATCTCATTCTGGAGATTCGTTTTCTGCTCTTGTTTTTTCAGTGCATTTTACTACAGCCTTCATGATTTTAGGTGTGATATATACTTGGTAAGGGGTACCAGCAAAAAAATTGATTTTCTTGGGGGGGGGAGGATATGTATACACGGATACATTATATGGTTTTATTGGCTGATGAATAAGAGTGCACTGGGATAGGATTTTATTTGATTTGGGGGAGGTTAGGCTAATTAATACTTTATTTTAGATGGAATGAAGCTCCCAGATTGGGCATGGTATCTGGTATCTTTTCACTTTAGTTTAATGCACCCAAAGTTGAAAAGCCTTAGTAAATGGCTTAATTCTACCTAAGGAAAGTTCAGGTACACCACAGACTTAACAACCTGAAGCAACACACATGGTTATGAATTTGGACTAGCTGTCTTAGGAATGGCATTCAGAGAGGTAAATGGCCACTCTTTGCCCACTCAGCTATAGAGCTGGGCCTTGCCTGTGGCTAGTTTATAAGGTGAATTCTGTATAAACACATTTGCCCTTATTTTATTCACATACAGCAGGTCTATACGTTAATCAGATGTGTTTCCTAGCATGGTAGAGGGGCAAAGAAGGGGAGGACCCCTGCAGCTTTGTTAATTGCTTTTAGCACAGTCATTTTCCCTTCTTTCGTACGTAGCTTTCCCATTTCTTAGTTATTTCTATGCTAGAATGTCCTGGATTGAACTTAGTATGCCGACACCCTTCAATCCTCTTGTTTCTACCTAGAGTTATAAATGCCTCCCTTTTAGACTTCTCCCCCTGGGCTACTGAGGTTGAATTTCTATTTGCTTAGGTACAGATGAAGTCTGGGAGAGAAAGCCTTCCCTCACTCTGGCCTGTGTAGCATTATTAATACACCGTTTGCACCATAGTAAGTCAGTTGATGTGTTTGCTTGCTCAGGATACTACTTGGTCTCCTGGCTGGGAGTTTATTGCTTGCTTATGGAAAGATTCCACAGTTGGAGCAGGTGTGTTTATAATTATACTCTAGGAAATAGAATACTGTCTGTTTATAAAAGAAGAATGTTCTGGCAGGCGCTTAGATTCTTTGAAAATTCCCTGAGGAAGCAACTGTGGCTCCCCTCTGCGTAGTTACCCCTGGCAACCGTCAGAACCCTGGGACACCAACACCCCGTCCCCGGTCCCTCAGGCTTTCGGCTCTGGCCCTCTTCTCAGAGATGACTGATTGGCCTTTATCATCAGCCCATTCTGGAAACTACCACAGCTCCTGTGGTGCGATTCCCCCCACACCCAACCTTCTACCAGTGTGTGCTTGTGGAAGCTGTAGTCCACAGCTGAGCTTCTACGGAAGTTTAATGAGAGCTCCTGCCAGCAAAGGATCAGGGTGGGGATGAGCCTCCCACCTAACGCTGAAGGCTTCTGTCCTGAATGGTCATGGTGGTAGCAGTGGGGGAAATATTAAGCATGTCCGGTCCCTCAATTTTCTCACTGGGGAAGAGCCACTGCCTTTTGATGATGGTAAGGACAGGAATAGGTGCTACAGACAACTTAGGAGAAAGGAAAAGACCTCCTGCACGCACACCAGGACTGTGGGCAAGATGATAAGATAAGGGCGGAGGCATAAACTTCTCATAAAAAGCATGCATGTCCGGGCCCTTCCCAGCTGCCTCCTAGAATAAAATTTTACTTGATACCAGGAACAGGAGGGTGTTGGTGTTTGTGTTTGTGTTTGCTTCTTGGCAAGAAAGAGGCAGTCTCTGTCTTTACCCCTGACTTGATTTTGTTCACTGGGAACAGGAGAAACAAACTGAGTGGTGGTAGTGGGGTTGCGGGGTAGGAAACCTACCTGCATTGTGTCAAGCTTGATGCATTGTTACATTTGTGTGCATGGGAGTGTACATCCCCCCAAATCTTGGGCTCATGATAAAGGCCAGTCAGTTATCAGAAGAGGGCCGCAGCCTGTGGGACCACAGACAGGGTATTGGTATCCTACAACGTTCTGATAGTTGCCAGGGGTAACTATGCAGAGGGGAGCCGCAGATAAAGAAAGATCACGATACAGAAAGCTTCCTCGCTGGCCATAAGTGGACACTAGCTGATGTTAAAGATACTGATTTCTATCACTGTAAGCATCTGTCAGGTTCCAGGTGCTATGTTAAGGGTTGGATACAATGTGCCCCCTAAAACATAGCATCTGCCCTGCTGGAGGCTCTGCTAGAGACCATACGGCCTGTGACATGATAGAAATGCATGGAATTGGGGGAAACATCACCTGGGGATTTTCTCGCTATGCCAGAAGGTCAAGTAGTCACTTCAGAGGTCTGGCAAGAATGCAATGGGGAACCTCAAGGCAGGACCCACTTTTCTAAACTAGGAAGTCCCATGCCTTTTGGGAACATACTTGGGGTTTAGGCAGCAGTAGTGGATGATGGAGTGGTCCACCTAGGTTTCCTCACTTTTGCCCTTGAAAATAAGTTGTGTGCTCTAAAAGTGTGTGCTGTAGCTCACCGGACATGCCCGTTCCTTTTCCCTTACGATGAGCTCACTCACTGAATTACTGTCACTCTGGTGACAGCAGGCAACTGCAACTTTGCTTTCCTGTACTGAAAAAAACAAAACAAAACAAAACAAAAAAACAAAAACAACAACAACAAAAAACCACAAAACCAGACAGATATCCTTGTCACTCAGGGTAGCTGTAGTGTGATTTTATTTTTTTTTGTGACCTTAACTTCTCTCCCCTTAAGCTCCTCCCACAAGCTAGTGATGCCGCAGACAAAAAACTGTAATATTCAGGATGTGTGAAGGTTGGGGGTCGGGGCTGGGGGTGTGGGGTTCAGACAGAAGCTTAGGAATTGTTAGTTTTCACCTTCAGGGGGCGCACTCATGACGTCCGACCCGGGTGGAGGCGTCCTACTTTCTTACATCGCTGCGAACTGCTGAGTTGGGCACCTGCCAACACTCAGGCAGCCGTTACATAAGACCTTTCTTTTTTTCCTGGAATTTAAGCTCACTGCTGATGTGCGACCTTCAGCAGTAATTGCCAATAAGTGCAGCAGGGCTGTTTACTGTTAGACACTGGCAACCACAGAGCAAGCTCTGCTGTCAGCACACAGAAGCCACTGCGGAGTCTGCTGAGGGCCTTTGCAAATCTTTGGACTCTCTTTGTTACCGTTTCTGAGATTATTCCAGAATGACTGAAGTTGTGTAATTGCATCAAGCCAGATTGCATTTTTAAATAACGGACCACACTACTGAGTTCTGATGAAGCCCCTCTGTAAGATAGGCATCAAAGTACATGAGTAGAGCCATTTAATTTTTAACTTAAAGCAAATGCAGTTAAAACAAGAATTGGATTTGTAGATGTGAATGTTTAAAATTATCCTTATAAAGGCAAAAAAAAAAAAAACCCACCTTCCATCTTTGGTTTGTTTGTTTTGTTTTTTTTTTTTTTGCTTTCTTTTATTTTAATGAAGGGGTTTCAAAGGCTGATAAAAGACCCTGGCTAATGTGCTTGCAAACCCATTCACTCTTATTTTGTTTCCTTTTCCTGAGGTTATAAGTAGATTTAAAAAGCAACTGAGTACTGATTTAGGGGACCAGAAATGAAAAATTATCTTTCATGTACTGATATATCAACCTATCATGCATGACTTGTGTTCAACTTCTGCCAAGATGGTCCATATGTGGACATTATATTGAACAGAAAATGGTAGATGCCCAGGGTCCAAAGAGGGATTCCTGTTAAGGACAGAAGAAAGCAAAGCCTGCTTACAACCAGACTGTGTGCTGGTCCTATAATAGACACGTGTAAAAGGACTGGATAGAGAGATAGACAGGTGTGGGAGGGTTACTGACTCAAAAACACCAGAAATAACCTTGGACATGTATGGTTATCTTTTCTTTAAGAAGTTCCAGGCATGATAACAGATGTGCATCTCTCCATCAGAAATGGGGTACCTTGTATCTATAAAGCAAGCACATGAGCATCTTCTATGCACATATTACATTACTTGATTGGCATCACTGATATAATACCTTGATTACTGGCCTCATCCAACAAGGACATTGAGGGCTCAGAAACTTGAGTGACTGTTTAAATTCTTCTTAAATGTTCGTTACTCATTTCAATTTTGTTTCTAGTAAAGTATGTTTTGCTGAACATCTCTGAAAGTTCTGGGAAAACTTTTAATCGAAGGATCAATATGATGAAGCAGTCTGGGACAATACTTCCTTTTCAAATTCATAGCTAGATACGTTAATCATCCTCTAACCAGCTGTGACTAGAGATGTCAACAGCATGTACTATGAGGGAGAAATAAGACCTAGAATATGTAGTGTTAGAATGTTATTCCTTAAAATGTTCACTGGAACATCACCATTCAAGTAAAGTAATTAATAATAATAATGATAATAATAATAATAATAATAATAATAATAAACTTCTGAGGAACTATTTATTTATCAAAGCCTACTCTTATATTGGCATCATATCTTATATTTACATAGCTATTCTTGGGACATGCATACTTTGCTTTTAAGCTTATCAGAATTGCATTTTACTCCCTTAGAAGCAGCTTATCCCCTAGGAACTGTGATTTCATTCAGTGGGGAAGGAAGTACTGTTGTCAATGAAGAAGGTGTAGATTGTTGCTTGTTGTTCATAATTATATTCCTAATTTAGCCAGGTCTCTACCATGTCCGAAATCAAGTAGAACCTAACAGGTTTTTAAAAGTGAAGTTTACTGTAATAGACCATTCATTATTTGATACTTTAGCTGGAAGGAATCACAATGATGCTCCAGTTTCTGTGAACACGTGAGAAGGTGGAGAAGCCCAAGGAGGTTCTCTGGTGACCAAAAAATGGCGTCCCGGAGGACCTCATCACATGACACCAGCCAGTGCTCTCGCTTGACTGTGGTAATCCACCAATAAAAACACGCTAAAACTTGTCCTTCTGAATAGCAATTCATGAGGTCTCAAAGCATCCTCCAGGATCCAAAACAGCTTCATTGGAATTTCAGGGGGAAAAAAAAAAAGCTAATTGGTTTATATTTTATTTTAAAAATCAGACTTGCTTTAAAACAAGCACAGCAGTCATGTAGGGAGAAAAGTGCAAAGTTCAATGGTAGAAACATGGGAAATCCCGGATCTCACATTAAGAAATAAACACTGTACATCTGATGGCATCTGCAGAATTGAATGTGCTCCTCTGGGCAAAGAGAACTGAGGCAGAGTAGAGGATTAAACCAACAAACAGAAAACAATATACCAGTTCCCACTCTGCCCTCTTCATTCCCCTTAGCTTTGGTTTTGACAAGGGATTGAGGATAGCTGCTTGGGTTCCTGCAGGAAGTGCCTGCCTGTAATCCTTTTGTTGTTATCATATAGAATGCACCTAAAGGACATGCCATGCCGGTGGGAATGTGGCCAACACAGATGGCAGAGGACATTGCTTTCAGCTCTGCCTCTGGCTGCGCTGGCGTGTATGGGCAGGTGCTTTTACTCTGCTCTTATGTGTCCATTTTGTACTGAGGACAGAAAGCAAAACTGTTCACACAGGGTTTTGCTTTCTTTTCTTTTGTTTTTGTTTGTAGCCTAAAGCAGGAGGTAGACCGACCATAAGAGGATCGTGTGGTTATGTGTACTGTTTTGACAGTACACACACCTCAGCTCTGATTTTGTTTTCCTCACAGTGCTTTGCACTGACTTTTTTTCTCCCCAGAAGAGGTGGTGTTGGACTCCATATGACAGGTGCTCTATCTAGACCTGAATGAGCCGTTCACTCCCCCCTCCAAGTTCCTCTTCAACTTTGGTGAAATAGTTTACTCCCATTGCTCTTGCATTTTACCTGTTGGGAAGTAGAAGAAAGACAATTTTTAAAAATTATACGATAACAGCTTTCTATTAAGGGAATGTTGTCCGCTGTGGTGAGCCAATTACCTAAAGTGGTTCCTTGCGCTGCACTGAAGCTCCGCACCCACCCCAGGTCTCACAGGTTCAGTCTTCAGGACTGACTTGCCACAGCATAGCCACCTTCTGGCTTAAGGAGAGGTGCACGGTGCATAGGGTCAGAGAGCAGCAGCAGAGGCCAAGGTCATATGGTTACAGCATGAGCCTTGGCTTCATTCCCTGGCTCCAGACTGTACCTTGCACCACTCAGCCATGCTGCTAGAGCGTGACTTGGGTCCAGGACAGCCCACATAGGATCTGACGGGTATATCTGACATCGGTTCCCTGGTTCACGCACGTGTCCTTTGGCCAGATTCATGGCACTATCTTCATATGGAGCAGGAGACTTTTCTAGCCACGCCCTTTTTGAGTTATCCGTTTATATACATACACATACACACACAGACAGACAGACAGACAGATAGACAGACAGACAGACAGAGTTCATGTGTGTATCTTTTGTATCTATCTTCCTCCATGGGGTAGGAATTTTAAAATAGAGTTTGGGGTGTTTACATGGTATGGCAGAAATGATCCCAGGAAATCTGTGATACCCCTATGGGAACCATACAGTTAAAACAATCATTCTCAAAATGCAGAAAATCATCTTGTCTCAAAGGATATAAAAGAGGATATGCCATCTGATAGCCTCCAGCAAAGCCTTCCACAGCAGAATGAGACATGGAGCAGCAGAGACAGGAGAATGTATAACTCCTTAGGAGGTATTGGTCCCAGGGGAGTGGCAGTGAGGAACCTTCCCAGGCCTGAGCAGTGCCGCTCTCTGTCCCCTTGGTCCATTGCTGTGCCTCTCCAAGGTTCTGTTCCTACCACAGTACAACAACCCTTCTCATTGCCCAGCAAGACTCCCATGACCAGTGCTCTCCCTTCTGCTGAGTTATCCTTTCAGTTTTTTGTATTGCTGTAACACAATACCTGGCTAAGGCAGCTTAAGGTGGAAAAGGTTTATATGGGCTCACAGTTTACATCTCACTATGGCTCAGAAGAAATTGGTTCTAGCTATGGTAGGTGCTCCAGGTAACTGGTCACATTGTACCACACATCAGAAGTAGCAGAGACGAATGCTGGTGTTTAGCTGACTTCTTCCTTTCTCCCTGTTTACCCCCTGTTTGGGGTCCCTGTCTGAGACCCCAACCTATGGGATGGTTCCATTCGGAACTAGGGCAGGTCTTCTCTGGTGAACCCGGAAATGGCTTCCCAGACACCCAGAAGTATATCTCCTGGGTGATCTGCAGTCTGGTCATGCTGATGGTAAAAAAATTATAATCATCGCAGTGACATTATTTTATTTTCAGATTTTGAACCTGTATCTTTTATCAGTCATCTTTCCCACCACATTCCATTTACTTTAAACATCAAGTGGTTGGTCCCGTCAACAGCCCAGCCCCGTGTAACGGGTGATACAGTGATATCACCTGTCTGTGAGCTTTCTCTCTGTGTTTTTGTCCTTCAGTGTTGGTCTGCAGACTTCTTCTCTGTGGTCTATAAAAATGCAAATACCATGACTAACATGCTTCATTTTACTCCCAATTAGCTGCCACAGGCACCGGAAGCTGAGAACTCCACAGAGGTGTGTTGCCCACCTGTATTTGCAAATACAGCAAATATGGGTGTTTCTGAGTTGTCCCAGTCCAGTGTGCGCATTGTCTTGATGAGCCGTCCATTCTGGTGTTGGGCAGGGGAGGGAAGACGCTAGCAGGGTGGGGACTGATCCGCTGCTGCTTTGGGGTAGAAAGTCCTCTGAAGCTGGAGCCAGACTAAGCAAGCTCCAGGTGAGAGGGTGCACCTTTGGAGGGCTTCACTCTTAACCCATTTCAATCTGGCCATGAGAAAATCGGGAGTGTTAAGATGGTTCTGCTGTTGTACAGAATTGATTTCAGATCCTGCGCAAGGATGACACACTTTTGAAAAGCTAGACAAGAATCTCTAGTGTTCATAGAAACCACTAAGAAAGTTGCACAAGGCAGTGCGTTTCTGCTCCATCCTTCACAGTCACCAGCTACGCTGGCTAAATGAAGGACCAGAGTTGATTCAAGTGAGTAAGATCAGAGAAACTGTTAGGGCAGGCATGTTTCCAGGCTTGAAAGCTTGCTGTCAGACACCGTTGCTAAATTGTAGGAGTTCAAGCTGAAACGAAAGGTGCTTCATCGGAGAGAAGTCTGTCGGAAGTGAGAAAAAAATCAAACGCAAATGATAGAGCCCCTGAGGTGCAATGGGGATGATTTCCCTTGATCAGCCTGTCATATTCTAATCAGAGCTCTCCACTAGCAGTTTTGATTAGAATAGCCATCTACTGGTGGCTCAGGGAGGGAGAGCTGTAGTCTCATGTATGTGTCTGACCCATGCTGTATGTTTCAATGTCCTTATGCATGTGCTGTTCAGTACTGCATGTATGAATCACAAGGAGCTGCCCAGTTGAGTCTTGCTTTACAGCCCCTTTTGGGTTAATATAACAGCATATCCTATAGAATTACCATTCATAATCTTTGCCAAAAAAACAACAACAACAAAAAAAAAATTGGCCCAAGAGCTCATTTGAAACAGTCGTGGGAGGAAGGATTGAGACGATTGTTTAGCAGAATCTAAAGTATTCATACCTTGGGGGAAACCACAAAACAAGATAATTCTTTGATGTAACCTTGACTGTATGTGAGCTCACAATGTATTTTGTTTGTGACTGATGCTGAAGATGGTAGTGTCTCCTTAGTGCCATACTTAAAATGGAATTTCTGCATGCTTAGCAGGAGCTTGAACCAAGTCCACCCCTGAGGCAACTGGAAGACCATAAAAGGGTATGTAGCCTTGAGTCTCTCGGGTTGGGAGCTAATGACTGTAACTCCCCCCTCAGCCACACAACTATGATTTAAAGACAGCTTCTGTTGGTGTTGATATTGTTCAAACATGAATTGGCTTAGGACCAATCGTCCCCCGGATAGAGGTGAAGCTGACTGGCAGTTCGGTTATCTACCTGGACAGAACTCTGTCCAGCTAAGCTGCAAACAATAACCAGCGAGCGCCTCACATCCTCCTTCCCTGAGATGGTTTTCTAAATAGGTGATGGGAGAGCTTTGTGCTTCTGTAGTGACTAGTGATCCTTACAGCTAGCTCATCATAAACACCAAGGCATCATGTCGCAGGGCATAATTACACCGCCCAGCTGTGAGAGTGCTAACTTCCTGCTTTCCCCCTCAGCCAGTTTTTCACCTGTGCGAGCAAGCAGGCGAGCAAGTGTCCCAACAGACACAAGCAAATTCTCATCATTGGATTGTTAGTGGATGCACAGCCTTCATAGTTGGCTATTGTTATTTAATGTTACATCTCAGCCTTTGGTGGGCAAGCATAAATAAGTCTTTGAACATTAGCAGTCACATAAAGCTCCCCAAATTAGGAAGGGGTTTGTAATTTTCTGCCCTTTGAAAAGGAACAAAATCAATGTATGCTTGCAGGTTCTTAGAAGGAGAATGTGCCTAGGACAAGGGATTGAGACTTTCTTACAATGTTGGCTGTGTGTTGTCAAAGAATTGGCTAGAATATCTCATATATACACGTACATGTATATAGACATATGCATATATGCACACCCACACACATATGCATGAACTTGCTGACCAGCATTGTTTTTTCACATTATCCATTTCTAGATAAGCTGGGCATCTTGGTTTTCTAAGAACTTATTCAGTACTGTATAAGACTTACATGTATGCCCCTGTGTCAGTCTTGAACAAAGTGTATGCTGTCCCAATGGCAGGCCTTTACCCGCATGCCACAGGTTAGAAAAGTTGAACCTCAGAGGTTTAACATGTCGTTCAGGGTCCCAGGGTTAGAAACTAAACAGTCTTTGTAAAGGCTGTTCTGGGGTTCTGGTCATTTGTGTCATGGAGAGTTTATTTCTGACATAAATGGGCGAGGTACCTATGCCCTGTTCACATCCCCAACCCCTCTCCTGCCCCTCTGTCTCTCAGATTTTGTTCTATTTCCCTGCCTTGATAGAGAAGTAAGTTTTGTGATTTCTCCAGCTAAGGAATAGTTTATAGGAAGTTTGCATTTAGACCAAATTTGGAACATGATGCCCCTCTAACCGACTGTATCCCTGGCAGCCCACTGACTAGGGGCACAATACATTCACATCCTTTTGGGGGTTTTTGCCAACTAGTGAAGAATTATTCTATATCTTAGAAGTAGCCAGCAAAGGTACCCAGCCATCCTTCATGCCCTGAGCTTCTCAAGGGACTGGGCATCAAACAACAACAACAACTCATTGGTATTAGAAGCAGGTACAGCTCTCCTGTGCTAGGTATTAGCTCTCTAATTTGGATGTTATTTTACGTTTCTTTGCCTTGGTTTCTTCCACTGTACAGTGAGAATGATACTAGTCTCTATCCCTTAGAACAGTAACACTGAGCCATGCACCTAAAGCACTATGCCCAGTAGCTAAAAAGTGTTTGAGAGTTTCACATTGTAGTTAACCTAGTAGTTTGAAATGCTTGAGTGATTTTGTAGACATCGGGGGGTTAAGAAAAGGGAGAGGGTTTTATTAGTTTGTTTGTTTTTCTTTTCTTTCTTTCTGTTTGCTTGCTTGTTTTAATTCAGGTGCTGTTATAAGTACTAAGATGTGAGAGACTCAAGGTCTAAGAGGTGATCTTGCCTACAGCTAGCACTCTTTTAGTGGTTGGAACTGGGGAACCCAAAAGGCCACCTCTCTCTCTTTTGGAAACGATGCATTGACTCTTGGGTATCGGCTCAGCACACAGCTATTTTCCCACTCGGTTCATTAGCCAGCCGATCAGCAGAATAGGAGTTCAGGCCTGATGTGTTCCCATTGTTGTTATTTAACATGACACTTACTATAAACGAAACTTCACTTGAAGTTTTGTTTTTCTCAATCCTAGGTCGTATTTACCATGTGTAGAATTTCTTACCTGAGGACAAATATCTGGTATTTGTTTTCCTGCTCTAGATGCAAGGAAGGAAGCAAGGAGGGAGAAAAGAACTATTCTCCTACACCTCGGTGCCAAAGCTGAAGTGACAGCACTGGGGCATCTCTGTTTTCTCCTTTGCAGTCAGATGCTACAGCCTGCTATGCAGTGAACAGCTTAGCGCTCGATGTTGAGTAATTCCAACCAAGATGATTAGGAAGGCTTTTCTCTGAAGATTTTAGCTTTGCCTAAATTAAAACAGTGGCTCAGAAAAACACTAGAGATTTACATAACTTTTAATAATGTTAATTCATGTTCCTCTCCTGTCCCCTTTTATCCAGAATCCTGTCTTTGTTCTATACAGAAAAACAAAGCAACTTTAATATATTATTCAAGAATAAGCCAAAACAATTCCTTCCTGTTCTGTTCTGTTTCTGTATATTTATATTTCTCTGTGTGTGCACGTGCACATACCACACACACACACACACACACACACACACACACACCCTTCTGATGTGAGATTAATATATACCACAAATCGTATAAGAATGGGGAAAGTTTGTGGGTGGAATGTGTTCTACAGCCTCCCCCAATAATGAGCACATTTCATGATATTATGGGGGAAAATGTACCATTTGATGCATCTGTTGCTATGGTAACTGCTAGGGTTTTTCTGTCGAGGCAGAATGCAAATGTGCAGTCCCTCTGTATCACTTGGGCATCCGGACTGCATAAACACGGACTTCCTGTGCAGAGCCCACATGTTCCCTTCTTCTTCACCTTCTGCCTGAGTGATAGCAAACAGCCCCCAGTGCTGCTGCCCCCAACCCCCAAATCAAGAATTGGAAAGAAAACAAGCCTGGGAGGTGAAAGCCTTGAGTTCCCCCTAGTCCAGAGTCGAATTGCCATGTAAAGGTCAGGCGTGCACATTTGCTGACAGCCTCCCATCGCTCATCTTTTGATTTGACCACCCAGCTCAGCTGTCTTCCTGGCTCTTGATGGCAACATAGATGGGCTGAGAGCATGCTGGCAGATCAGAGGTTTCTTCACAGCTACAAGGGGATCTAGTCAGAGGCTTCTGAGCCTTTGCTGAGGTTCTTCTGCATTACCCCAGACTCTGCTCTCACTCAGACTGGTAGCATTCTCGCATCCGGCTCTTTTTAAACAGGGGTTATATTTAATCTTTCATTCAACTCAGAGGTAACCTGTCTTCTCCATTTCTTTCTTCTCGGATCTTTCATTCAACTCAGAGGTAACCTGTCTTCTCCATTTCTTTCTTCTCGGATATTTCTTTCGAATTTGTTTTCTCTCGAAGTTAGCTTTTAAGTCCCCGGTTTCCCAGTGACGCTTTGGGGAATGCTGATTGGCTTGTCAAGCTGCATCTTTATATCAAGATGGTTTTTTCTGAGCCATGAAACAACTCTGTACCGGAACTGTTTCTCCAGAGCAAGGCATTTCATTTTGAAAGTACTTTAAACACTGCGAGTGATTTCCTTGCTGGAAACAGTCTTGGCATTATGGACTTTCTGGTGGTCCAGGTGGGAAATGAGTTTCATAAGCAGACGGGAAAAATGCTCTCCCATTTGGGGGGGGGGGATGGAGAAAGGAAAATTAAGGTTTTTGGGTACCTCCCCCCCATTTTCTGCACATTCATGTAAAACTCACCAGGTTTCTAGCATCTTCCCCTCTTACTTCATCCATGTTTGTCCCTGTGGGCTCCAGCATAAATTAACAGAGGAGATAAATGTGGCAGTGTAGCCCTGGTGACTGATAGACTTTTCCAGTTGGCAAGACCCAGGCTTCTGCCTTTTCCCTCTCTTCCCTGGTTGCCTGCTTCTCTTAGGACAATCCCCCATCTGTTCCCCCCTCCAGCTTGTTTCACAACCCTTCCCCCAGTCCCAGACCTATTCTCAGCACTTCTTAACAAATCACTTTAAATTCTACTGACTCATGCTTCAGTTCCAGGTCTCCTCAGAACTCTTGACTATTTTAGAGACCTGCTACTTCTCAGCACCTCCCTCTGCTAGACTCCCCACGCCTCTCTCTTGCTGCCCTGAAGGGACTCTTGGCCTTACTACTTTGCCCCTAGGAAACAGTCCCTGGGAAGTATAGAGTTGGTGGTCTAGGACTCCCTTAGGATTGGGATGGGAAAGGTGTTAGAGCTGAGAAAAAGCTCACCCCTGGAGGCTGCATGTAAATCAGATTCCTTCTGTCAGAGTTGTAAGAAAGGGTCATTATGCCCACACTCCTGGGGTTTTGTTGATGATTATATTTTTTAAGTTTCCCACTAGGAAAACCTTGAAATACGTATTAAAGGAATAGGAAGAGTTTGGGAAACTATCTGTAACTCAACTTCAGCTGTCAACTCCTCCTGCTCATTCTTACCTCTTCTGTCCCTTCCTTATTTCTCCTCTTCTTGTGTTATTTTTAAGCAAATCATGGTGCTGTTTTGTCCATATTGCTTACTTTTGATCAGCATATTTGATACCTCACACTTACCCAGCATTTCTCAACATTCCTAATACAACCTCTTAATATGGCTCCTCATGCTGTGGTAACTTTCAACCATCAAATTCTTTTCACTGCTGCTTCAGAACAGTAATGTTGCCACTGCTACGATTATAAACCATAATATAAGCATCTGTGTTTTCTAATGGTCTTAGGTGACCCCTGTGAAAGGGTCATTTGACCCCCAAAGTGGTCATGACCCATAGGTTTGGAACCACTGCCTATTTCCCATATCATCCCCCTGTCGTCACCGCGTGGCCCCATCAGCCGTCTTTGTAAGAAAGGCTTGCTGTCAACTGTCATATCAGCTTACGCTCTTACTGTAAGATCTTATTATCTTCTTGGGCCAGGCATCATGTCACACATCTTTAACCCCATCACTTGGGGAGTAGACAGAAGTACCCAGAATTCAAGATAATCTTTGGCTACAGAGTGAGTTTAAAGCCACCCTTCTGCTAGACACTGCCTCACATACTGTATCCCTTCTTCACATCCTCAGGAATCAACCCAGTGCCTTAGGTAGCATTTTTCTTTTTTCATATATATATACTGCTATGTGAAGCTGACCTGTAAAATTTGCAGTTTGTCCAAATTTTATCAGCTTAACCCAAAGGGCTTTTCATTTGTTTTCTTGTTGCTGTTAGTCGCCCTTCAGAATTACTGTTCCTTCTTTATCATTGCGTGAGAGGGCACTTCAGAATTTAATAGTGTAGATTGCCACAAGTTCTCCAAAAAATAAAAAAATAAAACATGTTCTGCTCCCTGAGAAAATATTGGAAGTTGACATCAAAGTTTCTTAAATGCTTTTCATTAATCTCGTTTTTTTTTTTTTCACTGAGTGAAACTCGGTTGAATATACCTGAATATCCCTGTGTATGGGTGTGGGTTTTTTCTTCAATTTAAATATTAATCACTCAATTATGCTTTAAATTTGAAATCTGACTTCATTATCCTGTTTAAATTAGGGTGAGGCACTCCGGCAAATTTTGGTCAACCGTTACTATGGAAACATCAGACCTTCAGGGAGAAGAGAGAGCCTCACCAGTTTTGGCAATGGCCCACTATCACCAGGAGGCCCCAGCAAGCCTGGGGGAGGAGGTAGGCTTCGTGCTGTGCTAATGAGCATCTTGTGTGAACTGAGCATGTCACAAGTAGCTGTCTACTTTTACTTGACAAGTTGAAACTTAGATGTATTGGACATTTTTTGATTTTCTTTATTTTTGAATTTGTTTCTCTTTTGTTGTTGTTGTTGTTGTAACGTCTTTTGTCTTTGATGAACCATCTATGTGCTACATGAACATGTTTCCCTATATGATAGCATTTCTATGCATGTATGTTTGGCATACATCCTTTGCCCTGACCCTCTTGGTGATACTCAGATGATGTGGGAAGCTAGACTTCACTGTCTGTTGTCCTGTGCTCATTAGGAGTTGTGCTTACCCATAAACTGATTAGGATGATGGCAGCCAAGATGGTGAAAACTAGCATTCATTATGTGCCTACTGAGTGCTCTGAGGACTTTCCAAACACTCTTCAAGTTACCCCTTTACATGACAATTACTATTCTTAGCATAGTTTAACAGAAAAACAAAAGTCTATTTCATACACACATACATACTCGCGAGCATACACAAAGTTCAAATCAAATGTGTGTGTGTGTGTGTGTGTGTGTGTATGTGTGTGTGTGTGTCACCCAGTGCTCAAGACACAAAAGCGAGTTATTAAGATATAATTTTGGAGTTGTGGCGTTGTGGAGCAGATTCAGATCCTTAGAAAGTTCCATACAAAACATCAAAAACATATTGTTTGGGTGAAAGAGATGTGGCTCTGTAATTAAAAGCACTTATCACACAGGTAGAGGACCCAGATTTATTTAGTTCCTAACATGCATGGTAGATCACAGTCGTCTGTAACTTCAGTTCCAGGGGACCCAGTACAAGCTTCAGACACCTTAGGGCACAAGACATTCTTATGGTGCACTTAAGTAGTACAGTTGGGTTAAAACCCTCATACACATAAAATAAAATATACCTAAATTTTTTTTTATAATCCTAGTATTTAATGTATTTACCCTAGCACCTCATGGGTAGGGTTGTTTGGCTTTCCTCTGATGAAAACTTGAAGTTTGTTGGGGAGATGCGTCCATATGGGCTGCCGTACAGCTATTGTGGTGCACGGGTATTAGGACTGCAGTGAGGGCAGTTCTGTTGCACTCCACAGGGAAGAGTGCTCTGCATTCTGAGGTTAACCAGTCCGTTTTTCTATGCTTTATTGTTTCAGTTATTGCTAATAATAACTGAAGACATGTTCTTAAATATGAACTTTCTGAAAATAATCAGAAACCATCCCATTGAATGCCATGGGCCCTTTCCTCTTAACTGATTCATCTTGTCTGAAGAGCTATGAAGATGGGGGACTGTGTTTGTTCACCTCTCCCCCCCACCCCCAGCTCTTGACTTCATGCCAAGCACTGCCTTAATACTTGTTGAATGAATGAATGATGTCAAAGAAGGAGTTGGTTAGAAAGAAGGCCAGTGGTGATCACTTTAGGTGAAGCTTTTCGAGGAGGAGTCTTAAGAGATGTTTCCTTTTGATTGGACTCTTAAACCAATTCTTGGTAATTATGCCCCAAGTCATCATACCTTACGATACTGTATTGGCTGAATGGCTTTGGGCTGCTTGCTAAAAATGTATCCATTTTCCTTCATTTTGCCTCCCTGAATTCAGTACCATCTTTGCCACTTGTAAGTTTAGGTGTCCTGAGACAAACTTACCATTTGGAGCATTTAAGGTTGGCACTTAGTGAATATGCAAATCTCTGGTAGCTTTCAACGTCTTAATACGAGTAACATTCTGCCTTTGCAGGGGGAGGTCCTGGATCCAGCTCCACAAGCAGGGGTGAGATGAGCCTGGCTGAGGTTCAGTGTCACCTGGACAAGGAGGGAGCCTCCAACCTGGTCATCGATCTCATAATGAATGCCTCCAGTGACCGAGTATTCCACGAAAGCATTCTCCTGGCCATCGCGCTTCTGGAAGGCGGCAACACCACCATCCAGGTAGGAAGCCGATGAGGCAGCTGGCGCCGTACCCTGATTCTGAAGGCCAGGTCCCCAGGCTGAGCCTTGGTCTCATGAGGGAGACCTCATTTTTCTCATGCTGTGACTATTCTGTCTTTTCAAGTATAGTTCCAAAGTATACGGTGTGTTTGAACGTAGGTATGCCGTAACATGTGTCAAATGGATGATTAAAGGTTTGTTTATAGTCTTTATTCAGGAATATAGATGCTCCTGCCATTAGATGGGCAGAAGTGTGTTCAGACTTGTGCTCTTTAGAGGATCTAAAATGTTTACCTGTCTGTAGGCTCTGTAACTACTGTGAACTATAAACTCTACCTTTAAACTGAAAGCCCAATGAAACAAATGACTAATAGGGAAAAGAGACTCAGGCTAGGCTAGTCAAAGATGGAGAAATGACTTTTTTGTTGGCTGCGCATATCTTTAAATGATCTTTAAAATACTAATATGTTGTTATTAAAATAATATTTAAGCAGTATTAATTTTGGCAAATGTCCTTGCACAGACCATTAAAAAAAAAAAGATTTGCTTCCTTTATGTGTATTGTGTGCCTGTGTGAGTTTATGTGCATAATATGCATGCAGGTACCCACAGAGGCCAGAAGAAGGAGTCCTAGAACTGGAGTTACTCACACTTGTAAGCCACCAGTTGTGAGTTCCAGAATCTGAACCTAGATGCTCTGTAAAAAAATTTTCTTTCCAGCTCCACAGAGTTTATTTAAAGGAGCCTTAATGTGTGTATGCGTGTATGTGTGTGTTACAATTTTTCCATACAAGGGGCTTTTTCATTTTTCTCTCCTCTTAGTTAGGCCTTGCTAGATTGCCCAGGCAGACCCTGACTTCCCGGCTTCTTTTGCCTCACCTTTCCTAGTATAGGAGGGTTACAGGAACAATTAGGATACCATACTAAACTAGAAATGACATTTTAAATGATTGTTTTTATTTCAAAACTTGTGTTTATGACATGTGTCTTTCCATGTCGTAGGCTTACCCTGAATTCACTGTGTAGACAAAAGACTTCTGATGATCCTCCTGCCTCAGCCCCCTTAGTTTTGAGCACCTTAACCATTTTTAATATCTGATTCTGCCTGAGTCTTTCTTTCATTGTGAGCTTACTGAATGAGGCTTTCTTTGGACGTATGTACCTGTGAACAGAGACACACACTCATTTTGATCCATACTTCATTCAGGTTAATTCATATAATAGAAGGTTTTCCCCTATGTCTGTATTGGACCTGACACTTTCTTGGCCTTACATTTAAATTCAGAACATATACTATTAGAGTCTCATATCTTCCTATATCAGAAAAGGTTGTTTCTCCCTAAGGATAGATGTGTTCTGGGCCAAGACACTGACTTAGCAAACACAGGATAGGTTAGACTTTAGCCTCTGCTTACCCTTCCAGCCTGGAACCCTGGGCCTTGCATAACCCACTGCAGGGGCCCTTCTTTCTGCCCTCCAATCCCTACTTGGCCCAACACGCACTTCAAAGTTTATTATGCACAGAGATTTGTGGCAATGAGTTACTCACCCGTGCCAGTGGCAAAGTCTACTGCTTGTCTGAGTCGTCACATGCGCACATGAGTTCGTGAGTCATGATATATTAAGACAGCTGTTAAGGTTTTCCTGGGTGTGAGAATGGCTGGATTCATGGGACCTTGCCCTTGTTGGGATATATTTCCTGCAAGTGCTGTACACAGTGTCAAATCCCCGTGTTGGCATGGTAGCAGTGCTAGAATGTTCTGGTCTTAGATCGCCTGTGGCCAGATCAATTGATCTAAATATCCACTTGGTCAGGCAAATGCTCTACCAGATGACCTACATGCCCAGCCATCTCCCCATGTTTTTTTTTTTTTTAATAAAAGCTTTACTAATTGAAGAAATCTAAGAATTTCTGAGGTCATTCTCAAAAAAGACAAAAATTGAATATCTAGCAAGGATAGAAGAGACATGTATATCCATACAGGAAGCTACATGTCAAGAACAGAGCTTATGGCTTCCCTGTGAAAAGGGGTTGTGCTGGGGAAACCAGTGTTGACAAAGGTAATGAGGAGATATCTCTAGATGATAGATAGCCAGCCAGACAGACAGCTAGATCAGAATAAGGAGGTTAGGAGTTTGTGAAAAGTTTTCTGGTGACCGGTGCTTTCAAGGATGGGCATAGGATTGCAAGGTAAAAGCTAAACATGAGGCCTGCAACACGGGAGGAGTGTGCAACATGGAAAGGCCCAAAGGGATTTGACTAGGGATTAGGTCTCGAGACTGAAGAGAGCACTGTGTAAGAGAAGGTAAAGAGCCCGGATGAGAATTGAGATTTAGACGAGAAGCAATGCACCCCTCTAAGGAGCCTCAAAAGTATACTTTAAGGCTCTAACTCTGTCATCAGAGGGCACATAAGAGGCAGGCAGTAACTCACAGTTAATCTGCTGGCTGGGCATTGTGGTGCACACCTTTAATACAGCACTTGGGAGGCAGAGACAGACAGATTTCTGTGAGTTCAAGGCCTACCTGATCTACACAGGGAGTTCTAGGACGGCCAGGGCTATATATGGACAGAGACAAAAACAAGAACAACAAAAAAATCAATTTGCTGTAATCCCAGTCTATGGGAAGTAGATGAAGGAGGAGGAAGAAATCAATGAAAACCGCTCCGCCGTAGCAAGTTTAAGGCCTCAGTAAAAACAGGGGCTAGGAATGTAGCTCAGTGGTAGAACACTAAACTCATGTGCACAAGGCCCTGGGTTCGGTCCTAGTCACCAAGGAGGAAAACAAAAAGATACAAATGTGCTAAGTAGCAAATGTATAGTATTAGCAAGTGTAGTGTCCTAATGCATAGCTCGAGGATTGATACAGGGAATGAAACTGCAGCTAGTATGAGATCTATGAAAACTGAGATTTTTTTTTCTGCTGTTGCTACAGAAACAAAAATAAATGTAGGTGTAAGAATATGGGTGGATGGGTGGATTGGCTTCACTGTAGTAAGTTACATCCTGTCTGTGCGTGCCTCACAACATCATGTTGCGTACCTTAAGCATACACAATGAAATGTATTTCTTGAAAACATTAAATAGGGGCTGAGGTAGTAAATGCTCTACCTCCTGATTACTCCGAGAGCAATACTCACCAGGGAGAGGATCTCTGGGGAGCACGGTGGAGCCCATTGCATGCTAGAAAACCTTCTGCATCTTTGTGTAGGTGGCAGTTAGGTGACTACGTACAAGGTTACACACTGAGCCCTACACTTACCTGGCTGTGTTTTAGTAAGTGATAAAAGAAAAGAGGGGGAGGTTAAGAGAGAGAGGGAGCCTAGGCCTTGCTACAGTGGGTGAAACCAACACCCTCTGCGGAGGCCAAGCATGGACCTAAGACGGAGCTGGCTGACTGAGTCCAGCACAGGGGAGGGCAGACGTCCCTCCTGTCCCAGGAATGAGTAGATGCTCTGAGCCACCACAGATGAGGGAATAAGGAAGCGTGGGGCGGCTCAAAGGGATGAGACTGCCAGCTCCCAAGGCTCACTGCTGAGGTGGAATCTGGGGTGCTGGCAAGACGCCCTGTTTTTCATAGCATCCATCCCGACAGGGATGGCGAGGCAGACAGAAGCTGTTTTTCCTTCCAGTTCTTTATCTTACTCAGGAATTATGAATATTAGCTCCATGTTTTCACACACTCGTGACTCATGTGCTTTGGTGGAAGATGAAATGTGGCAGTGAGGTCTGGTCAGCCACTCCTGGGAGACACGCTTTCTTTCTCTCCCTCTCCAGGGATCCAGGACACCAATGAGTAACAGGATCGGGTGTGGATAAGCTATAGGCTTTTGCCAGTATATGTGGACATAGCCTTCAGGATCTAGCTTATGCTCCCTCTGCCTCGTCCCCTTCTGTGATGTCCAGGGGCCCAGTCTGACCCACTACGTGGTATCAGGCCTATGGCTCCAGGAACCGTTCTTCTAGCATGGAGTTGACTTGAGAGATTCCCCACTTTGCCCCAAGCCTCTCTTTTCTCTGGAGAAAATAATTTAGAGCCAGGGCTGTGTCTGGGACCAGCTGAGGACAGGAACCCTAAAGCCCCAGGGAGGGTGACTCAGAGTTTGGTCTTGCTGGAGAAAAGCTGGTTCAAAGTAGTAAATGACCAGCTGGGGGGCGAGTCTGCCCTCAGTTGAGACTGAAGTGGCGGCTATTAATGATTGCTGAAATAAACGCTGTGATCCATGAAAGACAGGGTCATCCTAACTGGAACTCACTGCCCATTACCACTTCCTGTTCCGTGTGATGTGCACGTTCTCATGAAGGACAGCATGCTGTGGTCAGATGGGTTTCCTGAGCTTTGTTTTTGCCAGTCGCAGGCTGTCGGAAGGACAATGGAGAGACACAGGCAGGGCTGTGTCTCAGGCTTGTGTTTAAAGTGTCGTTCACCTACTCTCAGACTCTTCTACCTTCTTTATATCAAGAAGCAAAAGGAAAGTCGCTTTCAAATCCTGTATCGTGTAAGGTTCAAAATCTATCTTTTAGTCCATGTTCCCCTGTCTATCATGTTAAGAAACAGGCAGGTTCTTCTAGACTGTCTCAACTTTAAAACAAGACTTTTGTTGGTTTGTTTGTTTGTTTTAAGTAACAATAGTTGCTTAGTTTTTTTCCCTGGGGAGTTCATTTCTGAAGTCATCCTTAAGTTGTGAAAATAATTACTAAAAACAGTAATGACTGGCCGAGTGAGCCATAGTACACCCATACAGCAAGAACTCAGCAATGAAAATAAGCTAAGCTGGTAATCAATCAGTAGCCTAGGGACCTCTCGCACATACTAGGCTGAAGGAAAGAAGTCAGCGAGTGTGCAGATAGCAACATACTCTGTTTTATCTCTCTGGTTTTTTGGAAGGACAAACAGTGATAGAGACCAGATCAGCCCTCGGAGTCAGGGGTCCCAGGAGAATTTGGTCAAGTGTGGGAGCACAAGGGAGTATTTGGGACATGGAAGTATTATGTGTCGTCTTCTCTGGGAGCCGTACAACTTTCTGTGTATGTGAAAATTTATCCAACTGAATACCCAAAGAGCCAGTTTGGTAGCATGCGACAATTTTAAAAATTAGGAGAAGCGAGAAAGCTGGGCCTAGGAGCAAGGGCCACAGCTAGCTAGCAACCAGCTTGGTTTGCCTAGGTTTCCTCTGCAGGATTCCCTCTCATTCACAGTATCTCATTGAAGACTCCCAGCTCCCCTGTGAGGTGTGTGCACATGAACTCTGTGTAGTGTAAGATGAAATACACTCAAGGAAGTAATGGGTCGGAGCCACAGTTAATCCTCCCATGCTGTCCATCTTTGCTGTCTATCACTGAGTAACCCCTTCAGATCCCAGTGGTCACTTGAGAGCCGTCACGTGCTTCTGTGGGCTGAAGCTCAGCTAGGTGGCTCTTTCACCCCAGCTATGTGGTCTTGGCTGGGGTTGAATTCATCAAGACATTTGGACTAGCGTCATCTGCATGGCCACTTGTTGGGCTGTGAGAGTTTGTCTTCAGCTAGAGCTGGAGTGTAATAGTTCTCGGCATGTGGGGGGCTTCTTCCTACAACATGGTGGCTGGGTTCTTTGAGACATGCTCGAAGCAATAGAAGTTGAAGCTGTCTGCTGTTTTCCCCAACTAAGATTTATTTTTATTTTTAATTATATGTGTAATTGTGTGAATCTGTGTATGGGTCTGCCATAGGTAACCTCTCTATAGGTACAGTAGAAGTCCAGAATAGGGCACTGGATCCTCCAGAGCTGTAGTTACAGGCACTTGTGAGATACCAACCATGGGTCCTGGGATTGAAACTCTGATCCTCTGGAAGAAGAGTGAGCACTCTTAAACACTGAGCCATGGCTCTGGCTCCCATCCTTCTCCTACCATCACCCAGCTGTCCATCCTTTTAAAGCCTGGGCTCAGAATTGAGAATGAAATACCTACTACGTTCTAGCCATGGACCAATGCAGTTGCAGAAGGCCTCAGCCTTCCATTGGGAGGAGATCATGTAGAGGAAAAGAGAGCGTCGGTAGGGCTGCCCCTGGTACCAGTCTATTTCCCTTCAGTTATAATTGACTGTGCACCTCCGCATGGGCCACTCAAAGCCACGAGCAGAGAAGGACAGCACTCCAGTCTCTGGAATTGAGCGTAGTGTTTCCTTGGAAGTGCAATCCCTTCTTTGTAGAAAGTGTTGACCCATATTCACTCCCTTTGGATGGAGTGTGAAAACTCAGTCTTGTCTTGAGGATCAGGCCACTGGGGACCTTGGCTCTCCAGAAATGCTGGATTTAATTGGCCAGACTGTCAAAAGACTCAAGTCAGTAGGAAAGCAGAACCAATGGCACAGGGACGTTTGCTCAGCATACTTGCTCAGCCCTCTTGTCCTAAAACTCCCATCACTGACCTCTCAGCACCTGGATCCTTGAAAAAAGCCAAAAGTCAAGGCTCGACTGTCCTAGTGTAGCAGAAACAGACTTGGAGGAACCCTGTCCCCAAGGCTTTCAGAATCTTCTCTCTTCTAAGGCTTCTCTAATGGTGCTAATTCTCCTGCCTGGGGCCTTCAAAGCAGCTCTTTTACAGGAGCGTGAAGATGGTGGGGCATAGCCCTTGAGCCTTCTGGATGGGTGACACACTTGTCAGGCAGTGGGAGATCAGGCTTATCTTGAAGACCGCTTCCTGCTGCTTTGTCTCCGATCCAGTGCCAGCCCCCAGAAGAAATATTTCCTTTCTGCTTGATGTTTTGTCGCAAGTGGGAAACTATAAAATAAGCATTTGCTTATGAATTAATTTCTGGCACACACAGCACTCAGTAAGCCTCATGGTGCTGTATATCCGTCCTTCACGTCCGTGCCAACTTCTGTGTTCCTTCCTACAAAGATGTTCCCACCAGCACCCGGGGGAAGTTCCCTTCGTTTCCTCTTCCCTGCAGAGGACAGGGGCTGTCCTTAACCTGGAATGTGGAGGAAGAAAACCTGTCTATGAACTTCCATGACTTTCAAATGTTTAAAGCTAATGCAGATGTTTGGAGAGGTGTGTGCTTATCTAACTAGAGAGCATACTCCATAGCAAACTAAGGCGATATTTTTTTCTTCCTCTTGGAATATTTGCCTCCAGTTGCAGAAGCACAGTGATTTTCATATATCAAGTGGCTGCCCACGGCTATTCCTCTGCCAAGGTCTGGGTTACAGACACACCCAATGAAAGTTTTCCCTCTGCACGTACACAGTTAGAGGGTGGAAAATATGAGATGCACTCAGTCCAGAAACTGGGCTGTGAGTTCAGCTGAAAAGAGAGAGTTCCCTGATTCATGGGGCCTTTCCCCGACCACTTTTGAAGGTTGGGTTAAGAAATGAATCCCAGCCGGTCTGGGATCTGACCTCGTACTGTTTCTGGACCTATCCCTACAGAGCACAGTGTGGGAGGAACTCCTTGCTTTGACTGTCTGCGACCCCCTCTCTCCACATCACAGAGAGATAGATGCATGTAGATAGTGTGATTTGACTCTCTGGTAACAAGCTTGTGGGGAGATGAGCCTCAGTTTGATAGGGCAGTCACCCTGAAGAGGAGGAAAAGTCTGCTGTGTGAGGGAGTTACGTAAATGGGTGTTGTTTTTGGCAGGAGAGTTAGAAATGAGTCACTTTCAAGTGGTGTTTTCTAACCTCAGGTTTTATCCATGTGGAAAGAAGTGAACTAACCCCAGAGTCGGGGACTGTTGTCCCCCAACATGTGGGGACTTATAGATGGTTGTTGGCATGAAGACTGATAAAGACAGCCTGACATCTCCAGGGGACATCCCGCCCCACTCCCTGGGCTGTGCCTACCCGTCAACATAGAGGGATTTGAACAGTGAGGCCACTTGCCAAAATACCACATCTAGAGTCCACCTCTGAGTCCTGGCTCTCCTTTGAGAATTGATGCTTAAATATTCAGAGATTTGGAAAAGAGCTTTGAAAGGGAGTCCCGTCATACAGAGGGCTCTGGAGTCTTGAGTGGGACATTGGAATCCAGCTGTGCCCCTAGCAGCCTTCAGTAACTGTGAATTTGAAGCGCAGTTCCTCTTCAATAATGGGGGTTGGAAAACAAAGTCCATTGTGAAACTCTCCAGAAGATTAAACAAATAGCAAGAGGTAAAGGAAACTGACCCAAGAAATGCCCTTTCTTCAGGCCTCCAGCAAAAGTGCCTTACCTTTCTCTGCCTCGTTACTCACCTGGAGAGCAAGCTGGTGACAGCTGCTGCCTCTCAGGGCCCCTGCTGCATCCCAGAAGGTGCCTTGTGTGGTGTTCCGCTCCTCCCAGCTCTTCAGACATTCAGGTGTTAGTTTCTATTGTTTCATGAAGTTCCTTGTCATTTAAAGACAGACTTCATGCCAGGTAGTGGTGGCGCATGCCTTTAATCCCAGCCCTTGGGAGGCAGAGGCAGGTGGATTTCTGAGTTCGAGGCCAGCCTGGTCTACAGAGTAAGTTCCAGGATAGCCAGAGATATCCAGGATAAACAGAGAAACCCTGTCTTGAAAAACCAAAAGAAAAATAAATAAATAAAAAGACAGACTTTATTTATTGGTCTTAAACTTTTCTCTTTCTGGCTATATATTTAAGATAATTTTGAACATCCAGAAAGTTAGGAAATATGATTGCCTTTGTATGTAACTTCTTATGCTGGTAGCCATGCCAGCTGAGCAGAGGGCAGAAGCTATTCTTTTTCCCCTGGCTCAGCCTTTTCTGCTCCCTCCCTCCAGTGCCTGGACATGTGAGTGTATTGTCCTCCTGTCCCCCTCCAGGAAACCTGGGTGTCATTGAGCAGAAGTCCTCTGGATTATTGGCCTAAATCCTGGTGTCATAGAAAGCCATAATTCAAAAATAGCTAC
The DNA here is from genome assembly GCF_008632895.1 of Mastomys coucha. Lineage (NCBI taxonomy): Eukaryota > Metazoa > Chordata > Mammalia > Rodentia > Muridae > Mastomys > Mastomys coucha. Next base: position 101,698,678 of record NW_022196903.1, read on the forward strand.
TATCAGGGCTGGAGAGATGGCTCAGCGGATAAAAGTGCTATTAGGCAAGCATGAGTTCTCATGAGCATGTAGTTGCACGCGTTTCTGTCAACCCGAGCACTGTGAGGGGCAGAATCAGGAGTGTCTCAGCGGCTTGATGGTCAACACCAAGCTTAATGGGAGGCTGTCAAAGGAACAAAGTAGAGATTGATAAAAAAGGATACCTAAATATCCTTCTCCAGCTTCCATATGTGTGTGAAATGCACAGCTGTTACCATGCTCAGGCGCATCAAACTGACCTAACTTCTTGATAAAGAAAAATGTGAACTCTCAGAGCTCAGTTGTTAGTGAGTCTGCCCAAGTGACAACCTTTGGCAGTACGTGGGTCTAAAAGCATTCAATTTGGCCTCTAAGCCAAGACACTGCTTTAAGAATCTCCAGGCTTATTCATCCAAGACTGACAGTTGTGTTATTAGGAAGAAGCACAGCGCATGGGGATAATCCTTCTAGAGATAGTAGAGACCTGATATTGTTCCTTCTTGCGTGGTAAAGTTCCACTACAGACAGAAGAGAACTTGTACGTGGATCAGCTCTTCTGGCCATCCACAAAGAAAACGAAAAGGGGAGAAAGGATAAAGAGCAGAGTCCTGGTCTCCTCCCCTCCTGTAAAACCTAGAGGCAGGAATAGGATTCTAAGACCAGCTATCTAATGGAGCGCTCAAATTTTGCAGTCTCTGCATGACTAAAGAACAGCAAATAAAAATGCCAGAGAATGGGCTGGAGAGACAGATCAGTGGTTATGAAGGCAGGCTGCTCATCCAGCGGCTGGCTTCATTCCCAGCACCCACATGGTGGCTTACAAGCACCTATAACTCCTGTTCCTCATGAGCTGACACCCTCTTCTGGTCTCCGTGGTCCCAGCACACCTGCGATGTACAGACATCCAGGCAGGTGAGGCATCCATTCACATATAATAAAAATAAAGCTAAAGAAGGTGTCAGAGAATGCTTCATTTATAAGTTGAGCCTCTGTTTCCTTTTATCTCCTGGACACACAGCAGGTCCAGACTTTCTTCCTTCCTAGCTCTTCCTCCACTTCTAGGTCAGTACCCATCTGCACTTGTCCTTGTGACTTCTGAACATGCAGTACAAACTGACACCAGATTCTCCTCCTTACAGTTTACTTTGGGATTGGCAAGCAGTGGCCCAAGGACCACTTGTTTGTATAAAGTTTTATTGGCACACAGCTGTCCTCCAGTGTCCTTCATGGCTGCTTCCACTCACAGGGGCAGGGCTGAGCAGCTGGAATAAAGACGGTGACCCTTTGTCATGCTGTCTTTCAAAAAATCATTTGCCAACCCCCTTGCTTACTTGATTGTTATACTTGAATAATAATCCATACAAAGAAAAGAAGCATGGGTTTTACTTCCTTGTTTTGAGTTTGCCCATACCCCAGGTGTGGCAATTATAAGTTTTAGGCGTCTGACATTCATCAGGTGAACAGTATCTGAAGTCCCAAGATATTGTAGCCACCTAGCTAACAATAGCAAATTCAGGGTGATGAGTATCTTCTCTGCGTATGTGTCAGTCTATCCAGTCATCCGTCCAGCCAGCCTACCCTCTTTCCTTTTGGGGTCAGGTTGGGTTTATTTTTAGAACACTAGTTCCTTCAGATAATATCCCCTTTCCCCTCTATTATAATTCTCTACCTCTGCTAACTGCCTTTTCTCCTGGATCCAGAAGGCAGGGTAGGGAAGTATCCACGTGGCTTACAGTCCAGATACCTGAGCTTCCAGACTTGTGATCTATGGGCCTTCTCTGACCATTCAACCTAAGGGCATCCCATTTTTAAGATTAGTCACTTCCTTGTGGTCTGCTATTTCTGTGCTCCTCACAGAAGTTCTCCCCAGGATAAGACCGGGATTCCTAAAGGCACATAGTTACCTTTGTGATACCTGGACTGCTGGGGCCTTGTTTCCCATCTGTCTCCTCCTCCCACATACTTCCTGCATGATCTCATTCATTCCCAAGGCATCCAGCCAGCACTTATGCCAACAGCTCCGGAAGATGTTGCTCTTGGCCCCACCTCTTTACCAGGATCTAGACCTCTGTTCAAATCTCTTCAGAGCATCTTTACCTTACTTAACTCTTCAGTTAACGTGACCCCAGTCAGGCTGCCTTTACTCTCTCTCTTCCATGCCAAGACTTTGCCCATGATGTCACCACCCCCAAGCTCCCAGGCCACCTATCCTAGCCACCCATAAAGTTATTAATTCTTTCTCTTTGTTACTGTTGGTCACAAATCAATTCTGTGCCAGTAGTTTTCAGCCAGGATTCAGTTAGGATTTCCATTCAGCCAGGGAGTTGCTAGAGTCAATAATATGTATAGAGCGGGCCAGCTAGGGTTGGAATGAGACAGAAATACAAGCCTTAGTCTTTGGAGCTCATCCTCTCAGTCACCTTGTTATACATCCTTCCTGCCTTGGCTGCATGATGCCTGAGTTGGATGCTTTTCCCATGCAGCAACAGGATAGCCCTTCCACAGCTACCGTGCCCTTCTTAGCATTATTGTCAGTGACACCTCCGAAGAGAAGCCTGGTCATCTTTTCCCCTATCTCCAAAGCCCCCCATAGAGAACAGACTCCATTGACACTCTGGGGATATCTTGGGATGCCCTGTTAGATGGGGCACTGCCTAGGTTTCTGCCCTCTCTTTCCCACATACTGTCCATCCCTGTTCCGGCATGCAAGTGAAGTGGCTTGGCCACGAACTGAAATGCCTTTGCTCTGTATGGGACATGCCCACTCTCCATTAGCCGGGAAGGCTTCCCAAACCATGACTGAAATAGCTTCTGTTATGAAAACTTTCATCGATCCCCTGAGGCAGAGGCAGGGATGATCCCACCTCCACTGGAGTTGGGTGAAGACCCAAGGGGACCAAGGCCAAATCTTCGCACTCCACCCAGTGCTCTAAAGAAGCGTCTGCATGTGCTAGAAGAAGCATGTTCAGCCTGAGTGTGATGAGTTGGCGTCCAGGATCCCACTCTGTGGGTCATCCCTAGGAACTTGGTGAGACCATGTGTGGAAAGGACTCAGCTCGGCTGACACATATGCAGCCTGACATAGTTCTTGCTAATGAGTAGTAGCCTTTCCTTTAGGGTACTTTAGGGTCGTACTTCTTCCTTCTTCCACTCACTGGAGAGTATAATTCCCAAGTGAAGAATCCATCTGATTCCCCAGCATGTACACCATACTGGGTGGTCAGAAAATGTTCCCTGAAGAAAGAGATGTTCTGGCCCTGGTTCTATGTGCCACCATGGTATTTTAACCATCTTACCCTTCTGGTTGCCAGAGTGAGGATAACTTGTTAATGTTACTGGCAGCTTGGATGCTTTCTTTAAGAGTAAGAAGAAAATAGGTTTATCTGAGCCCAAGAGAAATAAATCCACAAAGCCAGTGGAGAAATATCTTATGGGCTAATTTCTTCATTTTTTTCTTCTTAATAATAACTTACCTCTTAATAATAACTAATAATAAATAAGGGTACCAGAAGCCTGGAACTCAGCTTGGGTCACTTTCTGCCTGAGCTCTTTTTCCACTTCACTGTGTGAAAAGTGTTACTGAGACCCCTCTCTTTACTGAAGAGGAAACCGGGTCCCAGAGTTGAAGGCACTCAGGATGCCAGAGGTAGCTGGCGGTTGCGTAGGTGTTGGTCCCTGACACATCTTAGGTCTTGTCTCTCTCAGTGCTGAGAATCTCCCACCAACTTCCCTAACATTGACTTGGGTCGGCACGCTCTTTGGGAACCTTGCATCTTTTCTGTGAGACCAATGGCATCTGAGCCTTCTCATTGGAGGATGCTCTGTCACCCTAGTACCTCAGAAGGTAGCTTGTGTGGTTAGCTTAGCTTTGTTTTGTCAGTAAACTTGGCCATATCTGACATAAGAAGCCATGAAAGGCTTTTCCCTTCAGGCTGGGCATTGCTCGCTTGCCAAATAAAATGCGTACACATTACAGGTTTTACCTCCAGCAAGTTTCAGGTTCCCAGGTCTGTGAAAATTAGTGACAAGGAGACTCTCCTGGGAAACTGTGACATGGAAAGCAGTGCATTTAAGAAGAGTTAAGATTCTATTATCAGAGATTTTTTTTAAAATTTGTGTCTAAAGAGCATATGCTCACTGGCATATGTGAGATTTACTAGAGCTCACCGTGTGCCTGTTGGCAAAGCAGATGAATGGGCCACATTTCTCCTTACATCCAAACCTTTGCTGGTTGGAGAATATTCTTTATTAAGGAAATGAAAAGAAAGGGAATGAAAAGTTAGGGATACTTTCATCAAGTATCCCTCAACAAATCCAGTATTACTCAATCCCCAACTGTCAGAACCAAGGTTTAAACACAAGTCTTTCTTCCTCACCACTCTCTCATCTATATTCCATATGACACAGTCTTTGGGTCACACAGGCAGGAAGTTCGTCAGTAAACTGTTCGCTCTGACCGTGGCCTTGTTAGATAGCAGTGTCTGCTTTATCGTTGGAGGTGCGAGAAGGCCATAGTTCATGATTGATCTGAGTACCAAGCACTTGCTGCTTCGGCGTATTCAATCAGTTTTAAAGGTTGACTCATGAACCCATACAGAGAAGCATATTCAGTTTCATATTGCTGTATAAGCTTTTCTTCAGTTTGTATTTGTACTCTCATCATGTGTAGCTTTGTCGGGCCAGAAGAGAATATATCCACCATATAAAAGACTCTTGTTCAGTCGCTACATTTCTGGGTAGGTTCTGGACTTCATTTAGAGGGAGCAGGATTGCTGGGATAGACCTGTGAGGGGTGTCACAAACCCCCTTCTACTATTCCCAGTTTGGCATGTATGTGTGAGATGTATGCCTGCCTTGTATTTACAAGAGGAAGTATCCCATTTAATTTTATTTTCACACTAAAACCGAAGTGTTAAGAGAACATAGTGTTTTAACACTCTCTTGGTTATCAGCTGCAGAGCGGAGGTTGCATATTGTCACATACAGTTTTCTGAGTACATTTCTACATTTGTTACCTGGCAACGTTGCTGCGTCGGCACATGAAGATGTGTCGGTTTCTGCCAGTTTCTCACTCTCGGTACTGTAGAAGGGAGAATAGCTGCTTCTCTCCGTGGATGGAGAACAGGAGAAGGCATGGAGCTAACGGGCTTACAGAAAGTCTCCTCGTGCAGTTCATTGACACAGCCAACCCAGAGGTTGTCCGTCGTTTTCACCAATGCCTTGAATCTTGTACTTCTTTCCTCCCGAGTTAGGTGAGCGGTTTGTGCCAAATCACCATGAATCCTTGCTGCTGATCTTTGATCGTCTTAAACTAAAACCAAACAACAACCGCCTCTTGTCCTCGTCGTTATATGACTCATCTGGACCTTTTTAATACTCTGACGAAGATATCTTTAATTGCTTTCATTTGACCCCCAGCCTCCTGCCTGATGTAAACTCTGGTGTTGAGTACCTCTGAATTCTGATGAGGAAGGAAGAAATCCCACAGTACGATGAGAGCCACTTAGCTGATCATAGCTGACCAAAGTGATTTTGCTTGCCCAGAACACTGAACTTACATAGACTTGGAGCCCTAAAGTCGGCCATCTTTGTGCTCTAGGAACATCACACCCTACTCCTCATTTGACCAATGCCCTCGTGTCCGACCTCTGAAAACATTTGAGTTGAAATCCTTGCATTATGGGTTTAAAAGTCTTCCTAGTCTGCGCTGTACATTCTAAGATTCAGGAAAAGCTTCCTGGGACCAGCAGCACCTGTAATGTTGTCTTGAAGGATGATCCACTAGGGAAGTTTCCATGGTAACAGTGTTTAAAACAGTCTGACAGCATCGACAGGTTAAGCAAGAAGTCTTCTGGCTCATGGGCACATCCTGTAAGCACAGCTCCTTAGAAGGAAGCCTAGCAGAGTCTATGACTGAGCCCAGGACTCAGCCACTGGAGGGCCGGGCCAAAACAGGCCAGGCTTTAGGGCCTATTGGTTTTACAGCATCAAGCTTGTTGGTGTCATCTTGTTTGTGGGAGGCCTTTGTAGCCTACTGCATTCTTACTGTCTTGCCTGTTAAGGCAAAGAAAGAGAGACAGCTGCCTGTGTCTGAAACGTAGTTAGAGCCCAGCACTTAGCTGGAAATCTTGGTCTCTAATACTAGATGTAAGGTTTCAAACCTGGGACGAATGGCTGAGGTGGCTATATAACATCCCAGTGCGGGCCTGGCCTGGAGGTTCTTCCTGGGTCACCTCAATCCTTACTTGTTACAAGGCCCCTCTTGGCTGGCAAACCCCACCCTCTAACTTAAATTTCTCCAGTCCAGGGACTGGGGCCACACTTCCCTGTATAATCCAACCTTTTTGGTTGCCTGCTCTTGTATGTTTGGGCCTTGTGGGTGATGCACATGGCTCTCCTCTCTTCCCTTCACCCCTTTCCTCAAACAGTACCCCTCAGTTTAGTCACATCTCCTCTGGACTCTCCCAGGTATACTCTAACTCACTCTACCTATGCACTCCCCCTTCTTTTTATCTAATACACTGTCTCCTCCACTATATCTATGGGCACTCATGCTTGCTTGCTTTTTCCTTTCTATTTCTTTGTTCATTCACTCATCTCCCTGTAAAAACTCCAGGAGCTCACTCTCCTGAGGCTCTGCTGTGGATGCTTACCCTCAATTTTTTTCAGTTTTCATTAGGAATGGTCCTAAGAGGAAATCCCAAGATTTTTCACCTGTTTTTGTTGCTGTTGTTTTGTTTGTTGGTTTTAAAAAAAAAAAAAATCCAAAGATAACTTGCCCCAAGGACTCCTTGCTTGGCCCTGAGTTCCTTTTAACTATGAAGTCTGTATCCTACTTTTTAAACTTTAAGCTGGTTCCTAACTGCATTAGAGTTGCCAACCAGAAGGCCAGGGCGAACTTTAAAGAAAAACCAGGTCATGCTGCATGTTTTTGGTGAGCACAGGAATCAACAAAGAGATGTTACATAACTTCTATTTATGTCCTCCTTGCTCACTATCTGCAGGCAGGCAAGAGTCGCAGTGCTGGGATTTAATGAGCTCTCTGGGTTTTGCTCACCTTCCTGAGCTGGTAGGAACCAGCCTGTTCTCAAAATGCGTCAGTAAAGAATCAGGCTGTGGGTGGGCGGCCAGGGGTAGTAGGTGGACCACATTGTTGCCATGGTGTTGTTTAATTCCCCTGTCTCTCAAGGATCCTGCTCTCCCCTTCTCTGACTCCCCACCCCCTTCTTTTCTTTTCTTTTCTTTTCTTTTTAATCCATGAGCTTCCTTGTTTCTCACGCCCACTCGTGATTTCTTGGAGCTGCCTCAGGAAACAGGAATATTTTCCCTCCCTTCCACAAACACCCCCATTGTGTAGCCCCAGGGCCTCAGAAGAGTTTTTCCTAAGGTGCTCTTTTCCCACCCTCCCCTGTCTATTTTCCCGTGATTTTTCATAGCCACTCCCTCCACTGCTGGGGCTTCTCCTCCCCTGTGGCTGGATAGAGGCTTTCTGTCTCCTGCTGGATTGCTCCGGAACCAGGTGGATTCCGTTGCTCCTAGCGCAGCAGTTTGCCTGGGAGGAGAGAGGTTGTTTGTGTTTCCCTGCATCCTGGTCTCTGCTCTTGCCCTGAGCTGAATGACATCTGTTCCCTCTAGCCATATTATTGTGAAATAGAATCACACTTTATAAAAGAGATTCGTAGGAAAACAAGGGAAGTTTGTCCCACAATGACAGGTGTGGGTGACCCCTGTTAACCTGAAAGTTACAGGTTGAATTAACCCATTTAAAAAAAAAAGTCATGTGCTAGAGAGTTAGCTAAGTGGGACAGTGTGTACTTGGCACGGGTGAAACTCTGGGTTTGATCGTCCGTCTGTCTCTGTCTCGAGCACAAGCGTATGTGTATGTGAGCGCACATACACGCGCGCGCGCGCACACACACACACACACACACACAACAACAACAACTCTGATTTATAACGAGAAAGGTATATGGCTGAGACCCCTGTGGCTGCCAGAGAGTTCTCCCTGTTCCCTGCACCTTGGCTGAGAGAAGCCACCCAAGTTTCTGTGCTGACTTTGTGTTGACACTCTCACCAGAGCGGAAGCTTTTAACTAGTACAAAAGAATAAGTTGAGATGAAAAACTCCATGTGTGTGTGGGGTGGGGGGGTGAGGGGGAGGAATAGTTCCAGCAAAACTGGTTTAAGATTTTTAAACTAAAAAAATTTAAAACGTCAAACCCACCCCTTCATTGCTTATGAGTTGTGCAATCCTTAATAGAGGTAGCCTGTTTGAATAATCAAAGGCCGGCTGACTTCCCTTCGTTAACTGGAGCTGCAGACATCTGCATAAAACATCCCAGATTCCAGACTGAGTAGGTAATTTTTTTTTTCCCCTCTGAGTAACTTGAGGGACTTTCCCTTTGGAAACCTTCCAACAGAGTTAAACTTCATGGTTGAGACATTTTTCTCTTTCTCCCTGGTGCTGAGTGTAGAACCCAGGGCCTTGTGCATACAAGGCAAGTGTTCTCTACCACTGTGCTTGTGCTGGGCCAGCCCTACAGTGTTTTGTTTTTGTTTACTGGGCTAGGCAGCAGCTTGATCCTGGCTATGAAGCAGTGCAGTCCCCTCAGACACAAACCTGGAGCCCTCAGTTCGGGAGCCCAGCTGACCCGCAGCTCTGCATCTTAGTGTCGCTTGCCACTTTGGAGCCTACCCACACTTTTCTTTCCCAGGGTCCACTAAGATCCCCCTCTGAAAGTGGCTCTCCGTGTTTTACCAGTTTCCTATGCTTGGATGTTGAGCTTGCTTCATCAGTGTGGTTCAGACTCTCAGGGCTGCGGTTCTGTAAACCATATGAGTCCTTCCGCAACTGTTCCAAAAATCCAAGACTTTAAAAGGGGAGGGTGTGTGTGTTGGGGGGGGGGCACTGTAATTGAAGGAAGGTGTGGTGGAGTCACCCTCAGCAGCCGGTGTTTGAGAAATGTGGCTTTATTAATGTTCTTGCAACATGACCCCACAGACTGTTCAGCCTGGAGTTTGTAGCTGTCAAGCCTGGGGAGCAAGCCAGCTTCTGAGGTGGAAGGCCCACCAAGAATTGCCCTTCCTGCTCCCACGTTAATGATGATGCAGGCAGCTGTGTCTCTGAGGCCCTATTGGTTAACAGTTAACTGGGCAGATTAAAGATCCCCAGCCAGGCTGAACCTGTCCCAGAGTTAGAAGCAGAGGCCTGCTAAGTGCCAGCTCCATACCTCCCTTCAGCCAGCTCCCCCGAAGTGGGACACTTCCCCATTTAGTGGGGACTTTGAGCTTTCCCATACCCAGAATTAAACCTCAGCTTAAGGTGTTTGGAACTGTGCCTCCCTTAGGGTTGTTATTCATTCATTAAAACAATAAATACTGAGTACTGGACAAAATGCTTGTGCAGATTGGGGCAGGGACTTTAATAGTACGCCATCCGGTGGGCGAGCCAGCTAGGAAGCCAGCAAACGTATAAAGTAGAGCAAAACTGGTAGAGTGAGACCTGAGGATGGGGAGGGCACTGCTGGAGGAGATGCTGATGCTGAGACCTTTCTGATGGAGGTGGGGGGGGGGAGTTAAGAACAAGGGTATACTGGCCCCAGGGCTGGGTGTGTTGGCATCGCTGGGGAGGCCAGTATGGTAGGAACACCATACAGGGCGGGCAGTAGCATGAGGTGACTGCTCAGCTTTGGTAATACGCCTGTCATCAGGTGGGAGACTGGGTTAGATGATCTCCACGCTCTCTGCCAGCCCCTACTCAGTACCTCTAAAGGGCACCAAGTTGGCTCGGGTCAGTGACCTGCTTGGATGCGTACTACTGCTGCCAGGGCTGGAATCTATTGCGTTAACAAAAATGAGTATCGTGTAATTTCAACCTGACCATCTCCGTCGACTTGGCTATCTGTACATGTCACTGTCAGATTTTTTTTTTTTTTTTTTTTTTTTGGCCATGGGGACATCACCTGAAAAGCCAACATAGTGAATGGGCCTGCTGGGTTGGGAGATGGGATGGTCTCACGGGAGTGTGTCTGAGGGTAAGGTGAGTTGGACAAGTGGTCCAGGGATGACTGCAACAACTAGATTCCCAACAACTAGACATTGTTTTTGTCTTTGGCATGAGAGAGGGTGTTTGTTTTTCTTTAAATTTTATGGTCTAGTGGACTTGTCCCAGTCACGGACGGGTTGGAGGGGATAGCATTGACTCTTGCCGGGTGCCCAGTGTTGCAGAGGTTATCACATGTATTTCCTATTTCCTCTCAATAAACCTCTCAGATCGTTCTTAATCTTCCTCTTTCCTCCTGAAGATGAGGAAACTCCAGCAGGGGTTTGTCGAGAGAGACCTGCCCAAAGACATCCAGTTCCCAGATCATCCCCATGCACACAGCCCTGCCTCCCTAAGGATGTAGGTCATAAAGCTCCTTCTCAGCTCCAGGGCTCCACAGAGACACAGAAAATGTGTGAACAAAGGGTTATTCTTGGTCCCGCTATAAATTTCCAGGCAAGGTCCCTGAGAAGCTTGGAGCTCTGAGTCAGGAAACTGGTCTAAGTTAATGAATGGTGCCCTCAAGAACACAGAACAGATGCATGACCTCAAGGGTCTGCTCTACAGGCTGACTTCCTCACGCCTCTTTTGTAATATCTCAGATCATCACAGCCATCCATGTTGGAAAGAACCGTGGTCTTCCTCTTTCCAGGGTGAAGACTCCTTCCGCAGACCCCTGGAGCTGATGTAGACTGCATTGCTTTCTGTTGAGATGCACTTGCATGGATGAGGGCTGTGTCATTTCGTCCTGCCCACCTTTGGCCCTTTGCTTCCTTTGGCCATCTACATGTTTGACCGTGGGATACCTTCGGGGCCTCAGGATGATACCTGAGGAAGAAGCTCATCGCAAGATGGGTGTGAGGACTTGGGAGATGGGTGTGTGCGCATTTGCTTGGGTAATACTGTTAATGTCCTAACATGTGCCTTGTGGTTCTTTCCCCTCTCTCCTTCCTTTTTTGACAGGGTCTCACTGTGTAGCTCATGCCTTCATCTCTTAAGTGATAGGACTTACGGGTCTCTTGTAACTCACTCAGTTGAGAACACATTGCTGTTTTGTTTTTTTTTCCAAGCGCTTCTTACATATTTCTTTTTCGGTGTCCCAGTGCAGGTTGGAGGTCTGAGGAGGAGACCTCCATGCACTCCCCACTGCACATCACACTGTGAATCTGTGAGCAAGCCAAAGCAGGACTTGAGAGTTTCACACAAACTACTGAAAGGAACTCATTGCGTCATGGCTGCAGAAGGAGCTTCTGGGCTGGCTGACGCATACATGCCTGCTGCAGCCCCGGGGCCATATCCGGGGTGTTGCTCATTGCTGCCTTCTCTGTTTAAGAAGATAGCCATGGGTTAAGACTGTGAGGCCTTAAATCCTTTGAATAGAACTCTTCCCTTCTTCTGAGATTTACAGTAATTAATAAAAGGCACTATTACTGACTTTAAAACAAGGCTCATACTCATTCAAAGACAAACCACAATGCTTTTCTTACACAGGTGGGAGGTTAGCAAAGAGACTCCTACCTCATCTTGCAGTTCTTGGCCCACGTTGACTTCGTTGTCTTTATGGATTGTGCTTCGTTTTCAATCCATTGGTCATCATCACTTTTTGGGGTTTTTTGTTTTTGTTTTTGTTTTTTTCCTGGAGGATTTACGTTTTTCTCTTCATGTCTTTGGCCAGAAATCACACCAATGTGTTCCCACAAAAGATACTGACCTTGAGACTCTGTAACAAGGTCCAGTAGTTAAATCTGGAGAAAAATTAGTGCAGAGGCATAGGGTTCTCCAAGGCAACGGCTCCCATCTCTGAAATCCTTTTGAGAGACTCTAAAATCTTAGTGGAGAGTGATTGCTGCTGGTATACTTGAATAGTCAGGTCAGGTACTTTGGAAGACACCTCGTTATTATAGACAAGTTCTCACTGTGTAGCCCAGGGTGATAATCTAATTTTGTGGGGAAGTTTTTCCTGCCTCAGTCTACTGAATGATGGGATTGCAGGATTACAGTGCTTGCTACCATGACTGCCCGGCCTGATTTTTTTAATTTTGTTGGCTGAGATGTTGTTGATGAATATGTATGAAACTATTCCTATTCTGATCTGCATGGTGATCTGCATGCTATGCTCTATAGATGGGGCAGAATTTCCCAGCAGGTGCCAGCTCCTGTGGGCATTGAAAGACAAATGAAGAGCACATAACACTTCCTGCCTCGGAGAAGGCATGCACCTCAGAACAGAGTTGTAGACTTGGCTGCTTGTTAATAGATGAATTCTTTTACTTTGAAAAGCATCTTTGAAAGTCTGCTTTGTCCTTGACCCTGAAGTCCCGGAATCTAGTGAAGCCAAGCTAGGGTATCCTTATCTCTGCCCCTTTCTCTGGCACCAGGAGTCAGTGATGGGCCAGAACATGCCCTCTGTCCATTCTTGGTTAGCAGAGTAATTGAAAATGAGTGTACATTTTTAAGCCATCAGAGGAAGCTCCACAGTTCAGATGAGGCAGAACCTCATTTATGAAAAATGATGTTGAGACATTGATGATTTTCTGGATACCCTTGGTTTTCTTATTGAGTCCCCCCTTCCCATACGGCAGTTGATTTCTGAATTCATTAAAGCCTGAAACAGCTGCAGCAAACTTGATTAAGTGAGAACTACAGGTGTTTAGGTGAAACCCATTAAACCTTACAGCAAAAACAACAACAACAAAAAAATCTTTACCTTTTTTGGTTTTGCTTTGTTTTTGTTGTTTTGTTTTTGTTTTCTTCCAAACAGTCTTGTATATTGTGGAACTCTCTCTATAGACGAGACTGTCCTAGAGCCATAGGTAAATGCCTGCATTTACATCTTTAGTGCTGGGATTAAGGGCTTGTGCCACCATAGTCAGCTTAAAACTTGACTTTTTTTTTTTATTGAGTTTTGGTAAGTTTTGCAAAGGGAAATGTCCTCTTTTCTTATACGTCCATCTTGTCCCAAAGTCAAGAGTTGGAAATACAAGAGAAAAGCTCATGTAGAAAAACAAAAGTGGCTAGAGAGATGGCTTAAGGGTGGTCAGATGGCTAGAGAGTGGTTAAGAGAGCAGAGGACCCAAGGTCAGTTCCCAGCAGCCGTGTTGAGTATCTCTTACCCACCTGTAACTCCAGCACTCAGAGGCCCAGCATTCTCTTCTAGCCTCCGCAGGCCCCTGCACCCATGCACGGATACTTAAACACAGAAACACACATTCACACAATTCTAAATAAAATCATTTTTAAAAGAGAGTGAGAGAGACACAGAACTGCCCAGGAAGGCTGGCCTGATTGAAGGCATGTATTCTAGCTTTGAAGATATTTCACTTTATGAATTGGAAGCTCAAGGGCTTAGCTCTCTGTCTACAGAAATCAGAATGGCTTCTATAGCTAGTAATAGTCTAGACTGGTTTTACTGTTATTCCTTACATCGTGACAACTACAGGGGATTACCATTTACTATGTTTTTGCTGTCAATTTGGAAGCTATCTTGAGCTACCAATACCATATGGAATTGTCACTGGCTGTTACATGAGTAGGAGATTTTGATCCTTACATACCACCCACGGAGCCACCTATCCTACATCCAAGTGTCTTTCCTTTGACACAGGCATTACTTTTAGATAATAATACCATCATGCATTTACATCAGGCTCAGTAGGAATCAGGTCGTTTTTCCACACTGTTTCATAACTGCTACCCTGATGGAGCCCTAACCTCTTCTATGTGATGTGGGCCAGGCAGGTTGTACAATCTCATTTTCTCAGATAAGAAATCCTCAAGACACAAATGAGGATGAACTACCCTAAGACCACAGGACTGGCTAGTGAGGAGCCAAGGCCAAAATGTTAATTTCTGAGTTCCAGTTCTCCAGAGCTGGTGTGCCTAATCAAGTGTATTTTATTGCCTTGTGGTTTCTGATCTTTGACTTGTGATCATTACACTTGGTGCCTAAGAAAAAGAGTCAAGTCCTACAGTTACTGTGTGACAGTAGCTTTGTTGAGAGCTTATAAGCCCCAGCCCTGGCAAGCCCCCAAATACCATAAAGGGATTATTTGGGAGTTAGAGCTAACACATGTATTAAGTATCCTTGTTTCCTGTAGAGGTGTGTTTCTTGGTACATTTCATAGTGATTCTTTACCAGGATAGTAGTCTGTGTTTGTATCTCTGACAGAGTTGGAGGATAAGCCTGGGGTGGCTTATCAAAAGCTGTAAGGTATCCAGACTCTGACAATCTCTTCTTATTCCACAGAGACAAATTTAACAAAGCAGTAGTTGAAGGCTAGTGTGTCAGAAGCACGCCAAGCTAAGTATGGGGGCAGCACCAACAAGCACTAGTTGTATGACTGGGCAACTTATATAAGTTGTTGAAAGCTCTGTTTCTTTGTAGAGATAATAATGGCACCTACCTATGGGTTGGCTGAGGATTAATAGTGTGTAGCCCATACTTGGGTGATGCCTGGCAAATTGGCACCTTTGCTGTTGACCGTGATATAATTTTCAGAAAGGGTCCCTAGGAAGTGGCAAATTCTCAGTTAATCGCAGGTGCGTGGAGAAAGGTCATGTGTGTCACCCTTGCCTTTACTTTGCTCCACCGGGGAAGACAGACATGGTTGTTTGAGTTACGATGCCCCTCAAGTCCCAGAGCTAGTGTTAAAAAGAAGAAAGCAAAGAGTAAATTTAGACTCTTCATCAGTGCTTGGAAACACCAGTGTTGGCTCACTGCTCAGTCACATTTTTCAGATTCTCGGACTTAGCCCGAAAAGACTTAATTCATTTTGCAGCAGATAAGTGAACCACGCCAACTGAACAACGTCATGGCTGTATCAGTCAGGGTCATGTCCTGTGAAAGCAGTCAAATGGAAAAAAAAAAAAAAAAAAACAACTCACTTTCTGGATTTTCTCAGGGTCCAGGGTAAGTGTAGAGGAGAGCCCAGTGACAGCATACAAATGTCCCCCCACTGTTCTGGCCCTAGGCTGCTCCAGCAAGGAGCCATTTTGGATCACTGGCATCTCCACCTCTGGCCATCACCCTATTCCTTAGCTGGGATACCCACCAATGGGCTCCCTCAAACTGAGAGATCAGTGCCTGGGCAGGTCCAGGCCGGCAGCTCACTTTCCAGGCAGCGCCTTGAGAGCAGAGTCCAAGAGCCCGCCTGTCTTTTGCTTGCTGACCTCCAGGTCCTCCTTTCCGATGAAAAAGATCTCCGCCTGCCATTCACTTCTTTCCTGGCTGTGTATCCAGGTTACAGGAAAGGCCTCTGTCTCCCGCGGAGATTTTCTCCAAGACCTCAGGCCCACGGGTTAATTAGGGTTGTTGTCTCTTCTACTTAAAATTTTAAAAAGTGTCCACCACACTACAGCTGTCTTCCCACTTTCTGCAGGGTGCTTCCACTCTGTTGGATGCTAACCTCAGGGCACCTCTGGTCATAGTATAAGCCAGGCTGCATGTCTTTGCAAGGTCTCTTTCAGGTGGAGGTAGCAGGTGGCCAACAGGCTAATTAAGCAATAGTTCATTTCCAAGATGGAATAGCAGGTAATTGTATTTATTTTGATTTGAGACCCATCCCACAGGTTCATCAGCACCCGTGACACTCAGTCCAATATGGGAAAACTGTCCACAAAACATAGAATAGAATCATCAACTAGGACTCTGGTTTCAATTAACCACAAGCTGCTGTGGTCCCAAAGAACTGGACTGAGCAATGCCATAGTTTTGTTTCTATTGCTGGAATGAATGCCATGACAAAAGGCAACTTGGGTAGGAAAGGGTTTATTTCATCTTACCCTTCCATGTCATAGTCCATCACTGAGGGAAGTCAGGACAGGAACCTGGCAGCAGAAACTGAAGCAGAAGCCATGATGGGACGTTCCTTATTGGCTTGATCTGTTTGCTTTCTTATACACCCCAGTACCAATGTCCCAGGATGGCACAACCCACTGGGCTGGGCCCTCCCATATCTATCATCAATCAAGAAAATGATTCCCCTTAGACAACCCCATCCCTGTTATGTGATTCTAGCTTGGGTCAAGTTGACAAACTAACCAACACAGGCAGTAAGGAGACAGGGGTCTTCTTGTGCCCCTCACAAAATCCTTTTCCTGTGTAAGCTCACTTTCTTCATTTGTAAAACATGAAGTGGGTAGCTAAAAGGGTCTTTTGTAAATCTGTGAAATAGGTCCAAGAGTTTGTGTGGTTCTAATGCCATCTCAAAGGGATCCCTTCTGCCCGTGTCTCTCTTATATAAGGTGTCTGTGCATCGAATAGTATTTGGGGAGGAGAGAGCAGGGTTATTATGCTGTGCAAGACACTGGGCCCTGCTGGTTCCTCCAAGCTCCAGCTATAGTAAGTAGCCTATGATCTTGCTTCTCTTTTCCTTTGTTTTGTTTTGAGCCTTGGCTTATAATTGCTGCCCTTACCCCACCCCCTACCCCATACCCTTCACCGCTGCCTGGAGATGACTGAGGCTAGCAGCCACTTCCTCACCCTACCCTGACCCCACTTCCTTCCCTCAAGCATGTCATGTGCAAACCTGCCATACCTCGTGTCTCAGCTTGGTGGTGAATGTCTGCCTCCGAACAAACCCTGTTTCCTCTGCTTTTCCAGCCTCTGTTCATGTCTGCCCACCAAGGCTGTCTTCCTGTTGGGCAAGAGTTTTCTGTGGCACTGCCACAAGCCTCTGACCTCCCCTGACCCTAGCATGCTTGTGTGCAATGTACTGGGTTTATGAACGATGCTATCTATCTTGGCGATCTCCTCAGATGCTGATGAGACAATATGTATGAAAAGGGTTTTGGCATCCAGCATGATTTGGAGATAACAGAAGGGTGAGGACAGGCCAGTGAGGGGCACAGGCAGATGCCATTCCCTCGGGTAACCAGAGATATTCTGGAAGTAGCCTCATACATATATGTTACCGAAGTTCCCTAGCTTTCTGGAACCAAAACAGGCTTGTCTCATCTGTAATACGTACAGATTTGTAGAGTGGAACTTGATTAGATTTTTAAATGTTTTTACACCTATTGTATGGCTACAATAACAGATGACCACACACCTAGAGGCCAGCAGGGCTGTGTTCCCAGCTGGAGGCTACAGGGTCACACTCCCTGACTGGCTGTTTTCAGCAGCTTCTTACCTGGGCTCCCAGCCTCCACCTTTAAACATAGCAGCAAGGAATTGACTTCTCCTACCTCCTAGCTGCCTTCCTCCATAGTAAAGGGACCTTGTGATATCAGTGGGCCCCTGTGCTGACCCAAAGTTGTCTCACTGTTAAAGGTTGGATAATTAGCCATCACCCCATCTGCCACATTAATTTTTCGTGTAAGATGCAGTGCACATTGGCAGGGCACAGGGATGAGCATGTGCACATCTTTGAGAAACCCATTGTTTACGACATCTGTGCAACTGCAGCTCTCATCAGGATGGTCCTTCACTCCAGAACATTATCCCCTTTTTAACCGTACTTCCCATCACTACCCACGGAGACAACCGCCATTTACATTTCTATTGCCATCTAGTGTTTCTTATCTTGGGGTAGCTTTATATTGAAGGGTTTGCTCGCATCCTGACAGGTGGTATGGAGGAAAAGATTCTGAAAAAGGTAACATCTCCCTGGGACAATTCTTGACTTAGGGGCAGACACCATTCACTGAAGTAGGTTCAGTGAAGAAAGTGGGCATGGAGCCAGGTCAGGCTGAGGCAGAGGGGCTGTGCACCTGTTTGCTCTGGTCTTCAGTCCCACAGGGTGTGACAAGCCATACTGCCTCTCCCTTCCCAGTTACCTCAGAAAGAAGTTTGATGAATGTGAATAGGCCTGTGAGGAGGGGAAAGGTCCCAGTCTCTTAATGTCTAGATCTCACCATGGAGGAAGCAGGTGAATGGCTCTAATAGACTCCACCAGGTTGTTCCGGAGCCCTGTGTGGCTCCAGATCTGTCTTGTCCACTTAGCACACCTCATTGTATTGTGAAAGGCTTCTTCACTCGCTCCATCATCAGTACTCATTCCTATCCTCGTGGAAGATGCCATGGCCTCCTTCCAGAGACTGGATGTCTTCCAGCTGTCTTTGTTGAATGTGGTCTTTCTGAGAGGCCAAGCCTGTGCTCCATTGTGCCCCTACATCAGTGCACCTACAAGTTTGTGTCCCTGCCCCGGGTGACCTTCTTCTTAATTAGTGGCAGTGTCCAAGGTATGCTAAGTATTTAACCTGTCATATTTTTTAGGGTCCTGAGAATTTACAATCAGCAGGCACTTGGTTAAGATGCTGCTGCACAAAGGATTTCCTCCCGACACCTAGTAGGAAGTCAGTGACCTGGACCTACTGTGAGGGTGGCTCTAAGTCATCTCTGTGGGCCTTCAGGTTCCCCAGGAAGTACTACCACTGTACTCCTTTTACAGATGAAGAGAGTAAGGCACCAGAGACGTATTTTCTATGGTGACCCTCCATAGTGAAGCTAAAGCCCAGCAGTGGGCATGCTCTGTGCACTCCATGGGCAGTGGCAGCCCTTTCGCTTGGGTAGAGAGAGGTGGGACTGAGACCAGTGCCTTCTCTATGAAGACCCTCCCTTGAGACACCCGTTACCTTCAACTTTTGATGAGAAAAATATAGAACTCAAACAATTGGGGAGGGGGCACACACGCAGCTCTCTCATCTTCTGCAGTCACTACCACCTCCTCCTTGCTCTCTTCCTAAAGGACCTTCTGCTCCATGTCCTCGAGGAGCTGACCAAGGTATAAATAATGCAAAATAAACAGTGGCTAGTTGCAGACACATAGACAGAAGTCTCTGCCCTTCTCTCATTTCAGGAGAGCCTCCCTTACCCTGGAGGTGTCAGCTGACATCAGCTGGGCTTACCCTCCCCTTACCCCCCTGAACACTGAGTGAGCCCTGTGTCTTGCAGGAGACTAGCTAGCTGTGTGCCACCTCTCCCTGTTGGGGGAGACAGATGACAGGCTCCATTTATTTATCTATTTTCTTAACCACAGTACTTTGTTTTCTCAAATGATCAGATTGTCCCCCCCAAATACTTTTAAAGTCGCCCCATGCTGGGATGTCAACTGTGCGGGTTATCCTGAGGATCTGCCTTCAAGTGAACCGCAGCCGTGTCCCTTAAGCAAGCAGTCTCTCCTGTGACCCCTGGGTGTGAGAAGCTGTTTTGTGGCCTGTGGCCCCAGGAAGGCCGGTCTGGGGACTTGGAACTGGGGTTTGGTTCCCCATCTTCTTATGGGTTATTTTATTTGTGGTTGTGTTTGGTTTTATTTGTAGCTGTGTAATGGTTTGAGGGGAACCATTAAAAGTTGGTTTCTGATATTTAAGCAGTTGCTCCACAATTCATTTATTTGATGGCCATTTATTTTCATCAAGTTCGCTGAATGTAAGAAGGATCTCATTGAGGGGAGCTAGTCAAAAGGAGATGTAAAACATTAGCTTCTTATCGATTTGCTGTCAAATGACTATGGAATGCCTGCCATATGCTGAGCCTGATCAAAGTGCTATGGAGGCGGCTGTCGGTCACAGGGTTGAGACATTTGCCTTCATAGAGCTTACACTTCTGCACAAGGCAGTGAGCAGCTGGACAGTAAACACAGCAGTGAGAGCCACAGCATCTTGCTCTTGTGAGAAGAGAACTGGGCATTTGACGAGAAGCAGTTGACCTGGACTTCGTTTGGGAATGCCTTCATCAAGGCAGGAAGTCACCTGAGTGGGGAGACAAAAAAGATGAGGAGGGCCTAGCTGTGTCAAGACCCAAGTGGTGGCATTGAGTGGCTGCCACAGAGCCGTTTGCCACAAGACTCTCTGGTCTTTTTCCTAGGGATGAAAGAAGGAGTGAGTAAGATCGCTAGGGTGAGTGCCGACTCACTGTGCCGTCTTCTCACCACGCTGTCGGTTTCATGTTGAATGGGGATTCAGACCCCTGTGTTCTTTCCTGGTTTTCTCATCATACTTGACACAGTGCCCAGCTCATGACAGGTGCACAGTAGTAGGTGGGCGAGTGGATGAAATGGGAAGAAGCCATAAAGAAAGTAAAAGGCAATAAAGGGCAGTGGTGGGGACTCCAGGTGTAAAGTCAGTTGAAGAGTCATGGTCTTAGAAGCCTTAGTGACCACACAGTCAAGAAGATAGAGATGGGCAAGGAGTGATTGCAAGGGAAAGGTCAGAATAGAGGGTATGCAAAGGAGCGGCAGAGCCTGTGTGGTCAGGCCCAGAAGTCAAGATCCATGAGCAAGAAGAAAGGACATGAACAAGAAAGTATAACATAAGCAGTTGTTGGACAGATGCTGGGGTTTATCAGTAGATGGAAAACGTGGCTCTGTGGGGCAGGTTACTAAGTTGGGAGATACACACATAAGAGCTAGAGGAATTAGGGGGTGTTGCAGAGCTGCAAGGGGGGGTTATAGTTCTTTCCAGCATTGGAAGCCTAGGCCGTCCCTGTAGGAACTTCCATCTTGCCAGAATCAGGTACGAAACTGATCTCCTGAGAGAAGGAATTATATTGTCTGAAGCTTCATCTCATTCCTTTGGAAATGACCGTATTGTATTTTTATGTAAATAACTCACAACAGTGTGGTTCTTGCAAGGGGGTGAAAGCGAACACTCGTAAATGAAGTAGAGACACCATATTGTGTTTTCACATCAACAGTATACACTATTGCTTGCAGTGGGGCCAAAAACAAATGCACATCCTACAGGAAAACTACCTGGTAATTCCGAACATCATCTAACCACTCCTAGCTATGGTGCAAGGCCTTATTTAAAAATTACTTTTTTTCTCGAAGCATTTAAGTTTGCTCCGCCCACTGTCACTCTTAGCTAAGCTCCTGTCCTATGATCCTACACCTTCCTGAGCACTTTTGGCTCTCAAACCTCAGCCTGGCTTGTAGATAGGTCACGTTTACCTATGAACATTCCCTGTGGAGTAGACAGCATATTTCCATTCTATTCGTAGGGATGTGCACAGGAGCATGGAGAAGACAAACGACCTCCCTAGAATAATCACTACAACCATTTTCCATTTTTGTCGTTTGTGGAGTTATTACATTCATTGTCCGTTGATATGAGAGGAGAGAGGTTCTTCCTAGCTGAATCACAGTGAGGGCAGAGGGGTGCTTCTCCAAGCTCAGCTGCTTCTTTGAAGTTCTCCATGTTGAAAAGCTCAAGTCTTAAACTCCCGGGAACGAATATGTGGAATGGTCGATCATTTGCAAAGCTTATGGCCTGCCCAGGATTTCCATTTAATGTGGGGATCTTAATTGCGACCATCTCATGGGCTTTCCTTGGTGTTGAGAATCTCTTCTTCTCCATGACAGCACTCATTTTTCTGCCGGCTGACAGAAGATAAGAAATCAGAGAAGTTCTTCAAGGTCTTTTACGATCGAATGAAGGTGGCCCAGCAGGAAATCAAGGCAACGGTGACAGTGAACACCAGTGACTTGGGAAACAAAAAGAAAGATGATGAAGTGGACAGGGATGCCCCATCTCGGAAGAAAGGTAATATGCTTTGGTCCATTGGACTGGAGCTTGCAGAGCAGCCCTGTGTTATGCTGCATGCTTTTCATGACTTCCAGGTTCTAACATACCTTCTGAACAGGGCCTTTAGAAGAAAGCTACCACTCTGGTTATGTCATCCTTTCAAGTGGCCAAAGCCCTGCCACCTCGGAAGGTCTTCCTGCTTAATAAATTCATAAATATCCTTATGTATGCACAGTTCTAATTAGTATGAATTACATTCGATAATTTTCTTATTTCTGTGGCAAAGGACCTGAGACACAAACGACCTAAGACAGACCAGGCTTATTGCAGAGCACACCCTTAGGTCATAGTTCTCACAGAAGGAAGGCCTGGTGGCAGGGATGTGAAGCAACTGGTCACATTGCATCCACAGTCTGCAAGCAGAGTGTGATGAATGGATGCTCGGCTCCTTTTCATTCAGTTCTCAGCAGCAGCCGGTAAAATGGTGCCACTCACGTTCGGGGTTGTTCTTCATACATCAGTTAACCTCATCAAGAAACTCCCGCACAGACAAGCTTCAAGTTGTGTTTCCATGCCAACACTACATCTCATCAAGTTGGCAATCCAAATTAAGACCCATGGTTTTTGTTTGTTTGCTTGCTTGTTTTTGCTGTGTTTTTCTGATTATTGTAAGAGAACATTGAGAAAATAGTGTACTTTTAGAAGTCTTGTCTGTCCGTGTCAGGTGACTTTAGTTTCCAAACTGCAAACTTTTCCTCTATAATCTCTTTTCAAAACAAAAAGAAAAGTGCTTGGGGTGAAGGGCTGAGTTTAGGAGTCAGACAGCCCTGAGCAAATTAATTAACCACTCTGAACTCAACTTCTCAAGGTTAGTACTAGATTTGTCAATCAAGTAACTGTTGACATTTGGAGAATGTTCCTTGCCGAGGCTATAGGATGTTGAGCAATATTTGTGACCTTTAGCTTGTCAGATGCCATTCACACACACGTATGCCCAACCAAAAATGTCTCCAGGCATTTCCACTTAGCTGCTGGGGAAAGTTAGGGACAAAAAAAAAAAAAAAAAAATCACCACTTTCACTACAGTTTGAGAACCACTAGTGTAGAGGGGGTAAAAAAAGGGGGCGGGAGAAATAAACCTACCAAGTCCTGCTGAGGGCTGAATATGAACCAGGTGTACGCTAGCCATCTTTCTGCAATAATAAATACCTGAGACATATAAATGTCATAAATGTCGGGCCAGAGCATTTCTGTCTAAGCTCGGAGTAATTGAGGTTGCAGTCTGGTTGCTCTGGGACCCACCTTGGAGCAGCACATACCTCCTAGAGCAGATAGAAGAGGGCAAAACTATTCACCCATGGCAGAGAATCAGAAGAAACCAGAACGGACCTCGTTAAGGACACACCCCTCCTACTAACCTATGACCTCCCACCAAGCCCCACCTCTTGAAGGTTCTATCCGTTCCCATACCACTAAAGGTGGGGGGGGGGGGCAAAACCATCACCTATGGGCCTTTGAAAGATGTTCTTAGATCCGAACTGTAAACAGCTATTGTTCAAAGTTCTTTACCTATCTTTGTCAATTTATGTACTCCTCAAGTTAACCCTGTACTTAGATAAAATGGCTATCTCTATTTTACAGATAAGGAAACTGAGGCACAGATAGAGTAGTATGCCACTGAGCCAGCATCAGAGCCCATGCAGTCCATACCCCCACCCCTGCCTATGATGTCATAGTTGTCCCATAGGGTTATTCTTCAGAAAAGATAAGATAATACACACAAGTGCTTACTCATGGTACCTTGGCACATGCCAAGGGGTCAATTGCTGTTGTCATTAGCATTACACCAAGCCTCTTAGAAGCCTTCTAGAAGTCACTCATGTGCTCACATTTTATGGAGGAAGAGGCTGAGGCTCAGAGCCACAGGTTATGGGGTGAGCAGAGCCTGTACTAAGGGGTCTTGCTCTACAGCATAGCACAAGCCTCAATGGCATGCCAAAAACACTATAGCGTTAGCAGGACTAGGCTTTACATTCCACCTATCAAGAGACTGAGAGGAGATGGTGGCTTCCTGGATTGCTTTTGCCAAGTGTACTGATCTCTCACAAATGCAGGAATCTGGGCTTCTGGCTGGCATATAGAATATAGAAAATAGAACTTCTGAGGGTGTAGCAGTATTGACTGTCACAAGTTTGCCTTTTAGCCAAAGAACCCACAACACAGATAACAGAAGAGGTCCGGGATCAGCTCCTGGAAGCATCTGCTGCCACCAGAAAAGCCTTTACCACCTTCCGGAGGGAGGCCGACCCTGATGACCATTACCAATCTGGAGAGGGCACCCAGGCTACAACGGACAAAGCCAAGGATGACCTAGAGATGAGTGCAGTCATCACAATCATGCAGCCTATCCTCCGCTTCCTGCAGCTCCTGTGTGAAAACCACAACCGAGATCTGCAGGTGAGAGACTGGGCTGTGGGGACCTGGAGACCTGCAAGAGGAAGGAGGGGTCTTGGGTAGGGGGTGTAAATATTCACAGGTGGGAAGCCAGACTGTGGGGGCCCTGGGGCCTACAGGAGAGGGTTCTGGGTTGGGGAACCTGACACCGGCAGGTGAAAGCCCAAGGTTGGGGGACCCTAAGATCTGCGAGTAATTGACTGAAGCACAGGAAGCCCCAGCATTTGTAGGTGAGGTCCCTGGAGACCTCAACACCTACAGGTGGGAGTGTGGGGTAGGTTGGGCCATGGTGTCCTGCTTCCACTCATGTCACTTAGGCCAGCTTGCCTGAATTGAAGATCCAACACTACAGACTTTCTGGGTGACTAATAAAAATATGAATGGGTGATCTGTCCTTTCATGTCTTCACCAGTGTCTCCACAAGGTCAGACAAAGACAGCCTCATTCATTAGGGACATTAACTCCATATCTAGTTAGTGTGCATAGGTACCTATGTGCATGTCTTATAGCCTGCTACTCTTTGCCATCAATAACAATAGATATTCAGGTAATAATTGAAGAGATGAATAGGCTGTTAAATATATTAAGTACATGAGATTTAAAGACATTGTAGGGTTTGGCAGATCATACATACACTGTAGGCCCAGATCCCCTGGATGAGACTCTGTTCAGGCAGAACAGAGCATTCCTCTCCCAGAGCTCCAGAGTCTGGGTATTGTCTCACTGGCTGGTATTCCTGTGTCTCAAGATGATGATGTCATTTGTCCCTCTACCTTATAACAGCATCATTGGTCAGAAGGGAGACTGACTAAGGGACAAGTGAGTGATCTGTGTGAATCTAGGCCCCAACAGCTCATTGGTAGCATCTTTGTGCTCAAGGCTCCCTCTGCACTGCTAAGCATAGGGACTGGTATTCTGTACTGTGCTTCCATGGGGTGTCCCTGACCACCACCAACTTTAGGCTCCCCAAAAGAAATGGGTGGCAGCAGTTCCTGTTGTGCACACTGGAGAACACATATTCAGGAGGCAGCACTAGTGGTGACCAGACCTCACTCATCCCCCAGACCTGAGTGTGTGGAGCAGGAGGACTGGGACCAATCAGAGATTGCAATACAACGTGCTAAGTGCTGTAAAGGTCCGCACAGCTAATATTTGCTGAGTTCCCGGCTAAACACCCAAGGATGACTTGAGTAGAACACTCTGTGCACATCACAGGGACAGTGCTGATAGATAGGTTCTGAGCTGGCTTCTGGTTTCGTGGATTTGCCCTGTCTTTCTTCTTCCTTTCTCCTTCCCCCTCCCCCATCCCCAGGTTCCTAGAGTAGGAAAATAGAGCCGGGCCCTAACTGCACAAGTTCATAATTTCTTGCTGGAAGTCTTCAGAATTATAGTCTTAGACTTTATCTTTCATGTAACTCTTCCTCTACCTTACGCCCTTGGGATCCCTGGAGAGAGCGGCTTTTAGTGAGGTCTTTAAACTGCTCTAGGGAGAATTGGGGGTGAGGGCAGCGTGTGTGTGTGTGTGTCTGTGTCTGTGTGTGGTGTGTGTCTACACATGTGTACACAGGATATACTCACATATTTTAAAAAGACCTAGCAGCGCAACATTTGAAGGTATATGAGGATTTTCCAATTAGGTGGTTCTAAGCAACTTTTTTCTTAACCATAGAATCCTTTATTTGAAGACATCTTGTGCAGAAGTGGACTCAAGCTGAGTAGAACAGAGCAGAACTGCCCTGCTGAGAGTGGACACTAGAGAGGCCCAGTGCCTTCTTCCCCCAGCCCTCATCGCTAGGAGCTCTAGAGCATAGGGGTCAGTCCTGGGAACTTCAAGTGTCTTCAGTGCCCTGCTGTGTTCCTGGATCCACTGGTTGGGGGAGGCGGGGAGGTTAGAAGCATCTTTCAAAAAACTCTCAAAATATGTATGAGAGTGCAGTAATGAGACTCATCTCTTGGTGTGGTCGTTTTAAAAATCAATTTTAAGGAAGAGGTATGGCTCCCCACAAATCAGGGGGTCACCTGCACCACTAGCATTCTATTTGAGAGACACTAGTTCTGAAAATGACAGGAAGTGGGGTATACCTACTCAGAATGCCACCCTTTGGCAGGGATAGTGGGGCACTTTTGTACATATCAGATGAGTTCTTAGAAGATGCTTCTAACCTACTCCCTTCCACCAATGGATCCAGGAACATCCCAGGGTCTTACAGACACTCAGGGTCCCCAGGAATGACCCTCAGTTTTTCTTATGACAGCCAGGCAGGGGTGGTTGGCTCCCTGGTGCAAAGAAACACAGATCTTCTCAGACAGAGGAAGCCCCAGCCTTCTGAGGCAGCGGTCTCTGGGCTCTTGCCAGTTTCGCATCGTATTTATAACCTTGACTTTCCTGTTGGTAGATGTTCCGTGGAGAGAAAGCCACTGAATTTGGCCTTGCCAAGTGGGCCATCACTGCCTTAAGCAAGGCCTGCTTAGTCAAAAACCTGATGAAGGACTGCCCTTTCACCAGAGTGTGGTTTTGAGTGTTTGCTGAGCCCGAGCTTCCCCATCCCCAGGTTAAAGACCCAAGGCTACATGAGCACAGGCCTGAAACCTTTCCCTTCCTCACCCATCTCCATCCCCCACTTCACCCTCCCGAAAAGACCAGAGTTTCTTCATGCTGAGGAGGCAATGTGCTGTGTGCTAAAGGTGAATTGACAAAGCTTCCCTGGGCCCCTCAGTGAGAAATGTGTGTCTGCCTGTGTCAACGATAGGAGGAAATAGAGCTGAGTTTAGGACAAGGGAGATTCCAACTAGACACTGCAAAAACCATGAGAGGTGGCCCTCCCTGGGGAGCCACATAAACTGATGGCCTTCTTTGTTGTCTTTTCTCCATATGTTCAATTTAATTCAGGTTATTGCAATCAGTTTTGATAAGGCAGCTAGTTAGTGCCAGTCCTGTGTACGCTGCCTGCAGCACTGAGCTGGGGGATGTTTTCAGTGGTACCGAGGGACCTCTCCAGTGTGGAGCCCACGCCGCCCACCTGCACTGAAAGCAGAAAGGCATCCTATAAGGCTCCTGTCCCATAACATGGGGGTGCTTCAGAGGCAGACAGGATTTCCTGGACGAAGTGACTTTCTACTACATCCTAGAGGAAGAGGAGTCGGAGGAGAGGCCAGGAATGTGTCAGACAGAGGAAATACTGTGTGGAGCCCCAGAGGCAAGAACGTGAAGAGTACTTAGAGAATATGAAGTTGATCGCTGCTGCCAGAGAACACTGTGGTGGAGGCAGTGACTTCACACAGCAGAGAGGAACATACTGGGAACAGTGATGTCACTGTGGTGGGCTGCGCAAGGGATGCTGGGAATTTGCCTCTTAAGCATCCGGATCCTTTCAATGCCTGGGCTGAGGACCCTCTAACCCTGTGTGTTGGGGGCCCCGCCAGGCCTTTAGACAGGTTGCACCTTCCTTTGGTAGTCACAGCAAGGGACTGTGTGTGTGAGTGAGTGAGACCCTTCGCTGCCTACCTGTAGCCCTGAAAAACTACTCACTTACCTCAAGAAAGCCCACAGGGTAGGACAATGAGTAGTCTGTGCTTCCTCTGTCCTCTTCCAGAACCTGGACCCTCATTATTGAGTGAAGAGGGCTGAGGTGAAACTGGGGAGCTAGGCATGCATCCTGATGAGTTAGCAGTCTGCCAACTTACCCGCTTTCAACCCGTTCTTTCACGGTGCTTCAGCTGTCATGACAAGCATAAATAAACCTTCTTCCTCGCTTTTCTAGTGACAGGAAGTATTCAAATGAAAGAGTTATATCTCGTCTGTCCACAGAGAACTGTCTCCCTCCTTACTCTATTTAGAAACATTTGGCACAAATTTAAATTACACCGTAATCTGTATGATTCATAAAACTACTTTTTTGTAACCTACAGTATAACTTAGAGCCCTTTCCACGTTGGTGTGCCAGGACCTACTCAAGGACTCCAACTGATAATATGGAATATTATGGGTAGATTGTATTTTTTAGCTATTCCCCAGTCGGTGGGGATTTGGGTCGTTTCCATTTCTCTGCTGCTGTAAACAGTGCTATCATGAGTGTCCAGTAAATACTCTGTGAACAGAAGTGGAATCACATCAAAGCTCATGTCCACGGTACATTTCTGTTGATGTTATCATTTTTACTTCCCAATTTCTACAGTAAACATTGCCCACTTTCTAACTCTGAGATAACTAATATTGTCGTTGATTTTCTTTCTTACTACAAGACTCTCAGACAAGTGCCTCTTTAGCAGAATACCCAGCTTTGCTAGACCACCTAGATGTTGCTTTCTTTATCTTGTTGAGGAAGGATCTTGTTTTGTTTCTATTGGAGAATACAGTCAGACACATATGCATGAATACACACCCCCACACCCCACACCCCCACACCCCTACCCCCCCCCCACATACCTACTCTCACCCCATACTTTAGTAAGAGAAATGGTCATGAGCTACAGCCAAACTCTGTGTGCGTGTGTGTGTGTGTGTGTGTGTGTGTGTGTGTGTGTGTAAAGTACGGCAATTTTTTCAGTACCAGTGATGGAACCATGGACATTGTGAGTGCTAGGCAAGCTCTCTCCCTGTGAGCTAACCTCCAAGCTGTTAAGCCAGACTCTAACATCTCACTTTGTGGTGTCTGTACTAGTCTTGTGTTCAGCACATACAACCCTCTAACCACCCAATAAAAAGATGATACACAAGGGTAAGGGAAAAGGTAAGCAGAGAGGTTGGGGAGAGGGATCCATTGGTAAATGGCTTGTTACGCAACTAAAGACGAGAGTTCAGATCTCTACCACTCATGTAAAAGGCTGGGCATTGCAGTGCATGCCTGTAAACCCAGCACTCGATGGTCCCTGATGCTCACTGTTCAGCCAGCCTGGCCAAGCTGATGAACCTCAGGTTCAGTAAAAGACACTGCTCAATCAATAAAGTGGAGAGCAATGGAGGAAGATGCCTAGCATTGACTACTGGCCTCCATGCAGATATACATGATCACGTACACCTGGAAGCCTTCATGCATACACACACGTAAACACACCCACCACATATACATCGGTACCCAGATTAATTTTGTTAAAGGAGTAAATGGAAAAAATGAAAATTCATACCAAAAGAACCTGAAATGGATTTTTTTCAAGAGAATTGCTCCTTCCCTGAACCTCATATAGACATACTGGAGAAAAAGCCAGTATGGTAGCCATCGAGCAAGAGCACTGCTTGACCATCCCTGGGCCATCAAGACTCTTGTAGCCCATATTGCACCTGTCCTCATAGCAGCTGGTCATAGTCCTGATACCAGGACACCAGCCTACAGCCTAGAGACAATCAGAGCAGCAGAATCAGATGACCTTTTTTTCCTCTTTATTTCCACTTTGTTCTTACACGCCCCATTGCAGAATTTCCTTCGTTGCCAAAATAATAAGACCAACTACAATTTGGTGTGTGAGACACTGCAGTTTCTGGACTGTATCTGTGGGAGCACAACTGGGGGCCTTGGTCTCCTCGGACTGTACATAAACGAAAAGAATGTAGCACTCATCAACCAAACCCTGGAGAGTCTGACTGAGTACTGTCAAGGGCCTTGCCATGAGAACCAGGTAAATCCGTTTGTACTCTGGGATGGGAGCAAGATGTATTTATTATTTGGAAAGGTTTAACAGAGGACAACCTGAGGACATAAACCACCTGCTTGCCAATCTTAAGGAGCTCCTAAGACAGGAGCTCTTTCTCCAGCAGTGGAGAAGTTTCCAAGCTGCTTTTTCATAATCCAGAACTCGACCTTGACCCAGTGAATACGTGAGGTTGACCTTGTCCTCTGGCTCAGTCTAGATTGATTTGGTTTAAATGTCCAATTGTAACTGACTTTTAGGGGTAAGTAAGAAAGTTACAGTGAAAGTAGCACCTGAGAAGAGTAACCTATTCTAAACACTAGAAAAGGTCAAAAAGTGATTCCTTGAAACTCCTCAAAGCCCAGCTAAGTAGAAAACACCTGCTTCCTGTGAAAATGCGTGGACTCAGAGGAGAACATTTGTAGTTGAGATTTAACACCATGGTCTTCTGGGAAAGGAAAGACCGGCTAGCCTTGCCCAACCTCACAAGAAGTGTCATTGTGGAATAGAACCCAACATCTTTTTTTTTTTCCTTAAGCAGAATCCTTGCTTTCATATGGCATCTGGAAGATTCTATGAGTTTGCTTTCATATGGCATCTGGAAGATTCTATGAGTTTGCACTTCAAGGCTAGAATGACTGATTTTTAGCTCCAGACGGTAGCTCTTTCCTGGCTGGAGAGCTGGCGGGTGAAGGCTTGAAATGGTTGGTTCTCTACTCCATAGGCTGGAAAAGTATGAGGTGCAAAGTTAGTTAGGGGAGGCGGGACCTGTACCCCAAGGAAAGCAGCTTAAAGTAGATAACTTACCATCTATCTGTGAAAAACGGTAGTCTAAGTGTGAAGGCATTTTTTTGGTAGATCCACTTCCTTCTCCTGGAAGGAGATGGTATAGGTCTAGTTATAAGAAAAAAAGAGAAATCCAGGGATTCTGGAGATATGTGTGTGAGTTTTCTTGCTACCTCCAGTTTATTTTCCTGCTACACCAAAGCTTATTGAAAGGAACAGGCTAGGGTAGCTTGTGCTGCAGTCAAGGATCCTAATTGGAGGAAACCGTTGCATTTTGATACCATCCAGACTGAGCCAAAAGCTTGCTCCCCAAGCTTAAGCCTTAAGCAGAAGTACCAAATTCACAAGATGAGTGGTGTAGACAGAACGGAACACAATTTTAAAGGGGAGAGGGGGCTCAGATCCCGGTATCAGTCACACACCAAATTTTCCTATAAGAACAAAGCCGATTGCACTGCACTATTTGGATTAGACTCAGCCAATTTATCAGTTAGGGTGTATGGGGACTTTCCTACTGTTTACTGTTAATTCTGAAACTAGAGATCTTCATCTGTCTTTTATTTTTACCACTTTCTCACGGAAAATTGCACTCTCCCCAAACGACATTACTGGGAGTGGTAAGCATTGTGTTGAAATAGCAGTTTAGCCTGTTAGCCTTTGACGTCTGATTTATGGCCAGCGTTTGTGTAAATGCCTGTGTGTGTGCCTGTTTACACAGAACTGCATCGCCACCCACGAGTCCAATGGCATCGACATCATCACAGCCCTCATCCTCAACGATATCAACCCTCTGGGAAAGAAGCGGATGGACCTCGTGTTAGAACTGAAGGCAAGTGGAAACTGAGAGCTAAAGGAGGCAGCCTTTGGGAAAAGTCAGTGTACGCTTTGCCTGGCATGTGACACAGTTGGTATTGTGAAACTGAATACCAAAGACATTCTGTTTAACTGATCAAATGACCCACACTGTACATTCTGACCTTAAATGCAGATCCTCACTCTTCCCAAAGAAGGGCCTCGGGAGTATCAGCTTCTCAGGTCACCTAGAGTGAAGAGCTTGTCACCAAAACTGAGAAGCAAGTTCAGAAAGAATAAAAAGCTTCAACTCTGAAATCTACTGGGGTTTGAAGGGGACGAGAAAGGCCATTTCTCTATGGTTTCTGATCTTACTGCCTTTGGGGGAAGGGGCCTGAAGAAGAACCGTCCAACTGAGCCCTTCCAGTTACTCAAAAATAATAAATAAATCAATCAATTTTTACTTAGTTAAGGGACACCTTTTCCCGTTCTGTCATTGGCTGTGCAGAAGGGTGGCTGATAACGTTAGCTTAAAATAAAAATGTGCCTCCAGTCCTCTGTTGAGTTCTTCAGATTGTCACAAGTGGGAGACCACAGCTGCCAACCCTGGAGCAACCCTAGCATTTGATGCCCTGTGGAAACAGCTTTATGGAGTTAAATGATGGCTTTAAGGCGCTTACTCTATAGGGTTTACTAGCTGACAGACCATTCTTGAGGGTCTGTGTGTGCTGCCCCAATCTCTTGCCCTTGTCCTAGGGCGTGTGTGTGTGTGTGTGTGTGTGTGTGTGTGTGTGTGTTAGGGGTGAGGGGAGTTCCAGAGATTGCCAAGGATTAAAAAATAATAATAATAATAAATCCAGTTGGAGAATTGACCTTGCAACCCACCCTGGTGTGGGATGCTGTTTGGAAACATGTTAGCATCTCTAAGCACATTTCCTCTTCTGCTGTTCCCACGTTAGGACATGTTGAGATCTGTGCTCTCTCTTATACCCAGAGGCAGCAGTAAGGGCTTTATCATGACTGGGAAATAGCCTTGAATTACTAAGGTCAGCTGAAAAGCTCATCTGTATTGACTGCATAAAAGATGACAGAAGAAGGCAAGGCCTTTGGAAGATGTTAACACAGACTTCTCCAGGAACAGCATGGTTAATTTTATTTTGCCTTTAGTGTTTAGAACTGAGAGTCCAAATGCATGGTTGATTTGAACATATGGTTTAAAGGGAATTTTTTAGCACTTTTTTTTTCCTTCTGATAAATACTTTATACTTGACTTGAATATCAGTCAAGCTCTCGTATGGCTACCATTTATCAGAAAGTACATGATGAGTATCTGAAATAGACTGAGACATGCATGTGTTCCTGGTTGGCATTTCAAGTGCTTTTTCAATAAATTTAGCCATCTGAGAATTATGCTAGAAAGATGGAGAGCACAGTAAATGGACTGAACTTCTATTGACCAAAAATGGGGAGGAAAACTGATCTCAATTTCTAAACCCTAGAAAGAAAATACAAACTTTTGAGGCCTATCTACAAAGAAGAATATAAATTGCAGACCTGGGACTGCCAGGTGTGGACACATGGACATTATTAACGTAATAGGAAGTTATGCCTCAGTGGATGTGAAGTGTTCCTTTGGGCCACTTTTGTTCACAAATATCATATGTACTCAAAATATTAGGAAGCATGAAAGTTGATGGATTTTGGACAAGGAGAAATTACATTTATTGCCTGTCATCTCTGTCCACCAATATTGAATAACAAAATATTTAGGGAAGAAAGGTTGTATCTATACTGAAAGTGTGTGTGTGTGTGTGTGTGTGTGTGTGTGTGTGTGTGTGTGTATACCTTTGACCTTATTCTTACTCCCCAGAGAGTGTAGTCTGAGTGTTGATGCAGCATTTATGCCATACCAGGCCTAACAAATAATCCAGAGATGAAATAGACAAAGAAGATACATAGATTATATGCACATGTTATTCCCTGTGGATACAATGAGAAAACCACACCTATCAGCACCCTTATGTAAATTGCCTATTTCTGCTAGAGCTGCTGTGGGGTTTACTAGCTAACAGACCATTCTTGAAGGCAGTGTCTTTTTTTTTTTTAAGATTTATTTATTATTATACATAAGTACACTGTAGCTGTCTTCAGACACATCAGAAGAGTGCATCAGATCTCATTTCAGGTGGTTGTGAGCCACCATGTGGTTGCTGGGAATTGAACTCAGAACCTTTGGAAGAGCAGTCGGTGCTCTTACCTGCTGAGCCATCTCACCAGCCCGAAGGCAGTGTCTTAAGTGTGCTCCTAAACAACCTCTCATCCTGTTCTGGGCTCCAGAGATTGTCAGAGATTCCAAAAATGTAATGCATGTCCTAACAAATACAGGCCTCTTAGTCTCAACTCAGGCTATGCCCATATACTTCTAAGGTTCCCAGGAGCATACCCTCTGACTGGTGAAAGTACTGTGCAATGCACACCCGTTCAGCTGGGCACATATGTCCAGGCAGCTGCCCAGGCTTCTCCTCCATATTTCTTCCCTTGGTTCTCTCCATTTAGAACAATGCTTCGAAGCTACTCCTGGCCATCATGGAAAGCAGACACGATAGTGAAAATGCAGAGAGGATCCTGTACAACATGAGGCCCAAGGAGCTGGTGAGTTGTCACCCATCCCTTGACAGGAGTACCAAGGAACTCAAAGCAAAATTTGGGACAGAATAATGGACCTGCTTCTTTGAGCTTCTGAAAACATTCCACAATAATTTAATCCAGCCCCATGACTGCATAGAGAAGTACGGCAGTGGACATGGGATGTTTCACATTGACCTATCAGCACAGTCCACGTGTGGAAGCTTCCCTCCCCTTTGCTTGATCTCGGAGACCAGTGTGCAGTGAGTGAGTCTTGAGTTCATGTCCATGGCTTGTTCTTTTGACTATGTCACCGTAGTGAGCTCTCTGAGCCGCACTCTCCAGATCTGTAAAAGAGAAGGTAATATTACTTACATTGAAGGGTCATTTTAAAGTCTAGAACACAAGAGTCCCATCAGACTTTTAGCATGGTGCCTGGCATATAGCCCAGTGTGAATTGAGGTCCATTTTCCTCTCCATATTCATTATTAGGCAAGCGTTCTACCACTGAGCTGCATTCCCAGCTCTTGATTTGGGGCATTTTGCTTTGTTTTTGCAAGAGGGCAGGGGTAGGAATGAGACATGGTCCCATGTAGTTCACGCTGAGTTCAAACTCACTGTCCAGCTAAGGCTATCCTTGAACTCTGGACTCTACCTCCACCTCCACAAATTGGGGTTATGGGTCTGCACCACCATTCCCTGACAGCCTTGATGGTTTAAAATGATGAATTACTGTACCCCAGCTTATGATCCCTTTCATACACTGGGATGACTGGTGTGTGCCACCACACATACATCGCCTACTGCCACGTCTTTTAAAGACTTATAAGTTCACATCTGTTCTTGCTGCAGTTGTCTGAACAACAGGAGAGTCTATTTTGAATGTTGGTGTTTGCTTTTTGTTTCCTTGAAACATGACCTGGTTTATTTTCCAAGGGTGACATTTATGATAGACTGTGACTCCCCATGCTGGGAGTTGGTGGTTTGAGCTGTGAAAGGAGCAGTGTTCAAGGATGGGTGATACGAGCCGAGTCTATTTGGACTTTGCCCCATGCAAATAAACTGTAACCGACAGGCTTAAATGAGGGCATTAAAGCATTTCTGCCTCCTGGTGACCTGGATGTGCACTAGAGGCCAGACCAAAGTCCCTTTATGTATCCTTTAAATAAAAGTTCACAGCAGCGTGGTTCTTTGATCCCTGAGGTCAGGTAGTGAGTTCTCTGCAGAGACAGGATTCTCTGCGAGTTTACATAACAGTTTATGTAACTGGGGGTAACTGGATAGCCAAGGGTCATTATTTAGTAGGGTCAGAGTGGCCCTTGCATAGAACCCATTTCAGATCATATGAATTAAGAATATGCCCTGACTCTTCAAGACTGTCATGGGTAGAACAAGTGCTACGAGCCCTTGCTATAGCTCCACCAACTCCTGGGTTGCCCCCTTTTGGTTAGAGAACATTATTCTGGATCACAGAAAGGATCAAGTCTTCTTGTAGCAACCAGGGCTCTAAGAAGACAAACGGGAAGGAAGTTTGAAAATCCAGAACACATCCGCATGTGCACATGTATGCATGCATGCACCTATGTGTGTTCTCTGTGTACATAACATGCTGTGTTTGGTTTTAGAACTGCTTGGAAAACAAGCTTAGAGAACGAGGGTCTCGTCCCTGAAGTTACATCCAGCAGCTGAGCCACTGTCAGCACAGAATATGTAGCTTTCCAAATGCCTCCTGGTGACCTCTTGGATAATGAGAAGGTCCCAGATAATGACCAGTGGCAATGAAGAAGGTGCCCCAGGCTGAAGTACCTTCTGAATCATCCAAGGAAATGATAAATTCTTAGTATAACTGAACATATTTACTCTCAGTGTTTGAATTATTAAATTCTGAATGACATGTTTACTTAGGAAAGCTTGGCAGGGCATTGTGCCGAGTGCCACGGGGAGGGTTTAGATGCAAGCAGTCCCAGCTTCTTCACCCTGGGAACCAAAGTGAGTGGGAGCAGTCAGCAGATGGTACAGTGCTCTAAGAAGTGTGCTAGGAGGTTGTGAGGAATCCTAGAGTCAGACAGGCAGCTGTGAAGGGTAGTGGCTAAGTTCAAGTCCTGGTTCATGAACCATGACCTTAGCAACATTCTTTTGTGTCTTTATTTCCACATCTATAAAGGAGTAGGAATTTCTGAGACTTCACAAAATGTTTGTTAGCATGACATTTTAACAGAAAGAGATTGCACTAATTTACCAAAAGCTAATGGATTTCTTACTAATCTGCACTCCCCCTCATCAAACCCCAAGGAAGCAGTGGGATAAGGAAAGTTTGGGGTGGGGAGTGTATCACATTTTGCTATTTTCAAGGGTTTGGGTAGTACTGGTGGTAGTAGTGCATGTCTCTGTGCATGTTCATGGCGGTGGTGGTGTACATATAGAAATCAATCACTGGCTCACTCTTTCTACTGTGGGTTCTAGGATTCAAACTGAGCCCTTCTGCTTGCATGGTAATGAACCATTTAACCAATGAACTATCATATCTCAAGAACCCTTTGTTACCCTGTTAGTATTTTTTTTTTCACCATCGACTTCTAGTGCAGAAGGATATGGGCCAGCCATTGAATGTATTGGTCCAAGTAGAGTGAATGAACTTCTCTCATGAGGGAAGGTGGTACTTACTCCTGGGATCATTAGAACTAAAGAGTCTGGGCTGCATCCAAGCCTGATGGGATGGGCTATAGTCCTTGGTGAGCAGTGTCTGCTCCAGGAGTAGAGACTGCTGTCTAAGCTATAGATGACAGTCTTACAGGGGTCAGCCCTGAGTCAGGAGATGTATTCTCTTGTCTCTACCCAAAGGTGGAAGTGATCAAAAAGGCCTACATGCAAGGCGAAGTGGAATTTGAGGATGGGGAGAATGGTGAGGATGGAGCCGCCTCCCCCAGAAATGTGGGCCACAACATCTACATCCTCGCTCACCAGGTACAGCTCTCTCTTTCTCTTGACCTTCTACACATCACAAGCATGCTAAGCTGGAGGTGCCCTGAGACTGACTCTTCCGGGAAAGCTTTCTTCTAGCACTGGTTGTACCCATGTGAACATGGCTTGCAGGTGTGTTTGCCCACCTGCCTTGAGGGGCTGAATTCCAGGACACTGCCATTTTTACAGTATGTTAGGTCAGGGACTTGGAAATCCCCATGCTCTCTATACACATCTACCCTTGAGCAGTGATACTGAATGCTTGTCTGGAGCCGCTGAAAAGGAGTCTTGGGCATTTTATAAATACTAATGAGTTTCTCTTAACAACCTAATGAAATAAACTTGAGCCTCCTTGATTATCACATTTGGAGATCTGTGGGAACCTGTCCTTACAGTTTCCTTTTGTTTGCCTTTCTGGGTGATACTTGCTTCCCTGACACCAACATGCCGTATTTCATAATCTCTTCCCAAGTGTCTGGGTTTTTGAAGTGGCTTCTTCGGGTGTGCTAGTGTCTTCAGGTGTTGGGTGGGGATGGGACAGCTGAAGCCCAGTGGAGATTGGCATGTCCTTTCCTTAGCCTCTTTTAAACTTGGGTACAGGACCTGGGCATAACACAGTGAAGGAGGCAAGAGGCCTGGAGTTACTAGGTCCCTGCCCCTGCATACATACTGAATGATTTCAAACACTCCCCTGTCCCACATCGCCTCCATACTCAGCGCGTAGCATCCAAAAGGGTTTCTGAAGAGCCCCAGAATGGAGGCTTAATAAGGTGCGAAGAAAACTTCATGTCCCTCCTGCCTAGCTTAAGAAATCAGAGCAAAGGTGTATCCTGCATGGGCATGAACTGTCCACTCTTTCATGCCAGTCTCCCAAAATAGTCTCTGGGCAAAGCCTCTCTTTAGGTACCTTGGCCTTTGGCTCACTGCTGGTCATTGTGCAGTTTTTTTTAGACTCAGTTAGAAAAGCTGGGTGCAGCTCAGTTGATATAACATGCAAAAAGCCCTGGTTGCAGCAGTGTACATTCGTAAAACCGGAATTCTGGAGGAAGAAACAGGGGAATCAAAAGGTTAAGGTCATCCTCAGCTACATCACAAGTCCAAGGCCAGCCTGAGATACATGAGACCCTGTCTCGAAGAAAGAAAGGAACCTAGAGTTTAAAACGCTCTTATAATCCTTGACTCCCAGTGTCTCTTTGCTTGTGTTCTAGTTGGCTCGGCATAACAAAGAACTTCAAACCATGCTGAAACCTGGAGGCCAGGTGGACGGTGATGAAGCTCTGGAGTTCTATGCGAAGCACACAGCACAGATTGAGGTATGAACCAATCAAGCCATGAACGGGGAATGCTCAGGCAGCAAGGCCTGGACCTGCAGTGTTCTCACTGCTCTGAGCAATAAAAACGTTGAAGTGCTTCCTGTTTGCTAGCTCCTCCCATTAGGTACCAGATTTCCAGTGCTGATCAAAACAATCCTGATTACTGCTTAACATGCAGAGGGGAGACATGCTGATCAGATCCATATAGATTTGATTACAACTTCTGGCTGGCTCCTAAAGCAAGTAGGTAGGGCTGAGGAGACAGCTCAGTTGATAAAACATTTGCCATACAACCACAAGGACCCAATTCAGTGTCCAGAGCCCACAGAAAATAGCCAGACGTATTATCATGCACTGTGGTCTCAGTGCTGGGAAGACAGAGGCAGGCAGATGACTGGGTTTGCTTGGCCTTCTTAGAGACAGTTTGGTCAGTGAGAGACCCTGTCTCCAAAAAGGAACAGGAGGGAGAGAGTGCTGTTGACTGATAGATACCAAGGTTGACTCTGGCCTCTCTCTGTATATGTATACCAGTACCCACCCGCACATATGAACATATATACACATGAAGTCTAGCAGAGGGACCTGTAGCTTATAGGAGGTCTGTTCTGAATGAATGGAATCTAGATACAGAGTGAAAGAACACAGGACTGGAACAAGCAGTTCCCCGAGGGAGGAGCTTCGCTGACCTCTACAAGGAAGACAAGGTAAGGGGTGTGCAAGAGAAGGCATGATGGCTGGAATGGAGTGAATCAAGGTGAAAATGTGCAAGTTAAGGAGAGGAAATAACACAGAGAAGTCGAAGTGTACACACTGTCCTGGAAAGATGCCTACACTTGATCTTCAGAGCGGTGGAACTGCTAGCATCTCCCCCACCAGAACCCCACTCTGCTCTATGCATCTTAACAGGGCAAAACACTCATTGACCTCCTCAACTACATAGCATCATCTCTACCTGGAAAATAGAGGAGCTCTCCACTAAGTTTCCTCACTTTCAGGCTCACAGCTGGAGTATGAATCCCAGGCTGTCTGACCCCCGATCCTTTAGATCACCTGCATTGTCTCTTAGTATCTGAAAAGAAACATGTCTGGCTCCAGGGTCAATAAACAGGATAGTGTACCTTGTTTTGCTAATGGATTTATCATAATGTCTGGAGAGGGATTTGATAGACATTAGAGACTGGTTGGGCAGAATGACACGTTCAGGACAGAGACTCTTGGGAGTCTCTTCTTACCTGCTGTCTCAGCTCTCCAGACCGTCCTGATGACATGCTTCATTTGACCAACTCAATCAGCCATGCCAAATGTATGTGAACACATAGTCTGGATTTATTGATCCTGGCCAGAAGCTTAGCCAAAAGGCCAGCTCTGTCTTCTGCATCCTTTAGGAGACAAGCTTGGCAGTGTAGAAGGTTAAAGATGAATAGAATCAGGAGGGTATTGTCCAACTCTCTGGCCCAATTGGGAGGAGACTGAAGCCTGACTGAGATGAAAGGCATGAACAAAGTCTCTTACTACTAGGGATAGAGAAGAAATGCTATTCTGTCCTCTTGATTCCCACCCACTGCTAAATCTGCCCAAGCAAGGTAATTTTAAAAACTGTTCTAAGCCTCTGAAGCTGGCCCTTGCCTGGCCAGGATCCTCCCTTTGATTCCCCTATGTATGCAGATCCGAGGTACTGTGTCACAGCTGCTTGGGGCTTCGCTAGCAGACTTTGGACCCTTCCCTCTTCAGCCATAGAATGCAATTCTTGCCAGAAGTCTTCCTCTCTCCTCCCTTTTCCTGCTGAAGCCAGCTGCACATCTCTTTTATGCTTGAGTGAAAGAAGGGATGGTCCTAATGCTAGTCTGTATGAAGCAGGTGGCCACTTCACAACAAATATATAGAGTAGGCCCATGAGCCTGTGTCCCAGCCCTTGAGCCTGTGTCCCAGGCTGGTTCTAGGTATTAACCACACACTGTGCTTCCAGTTAAACCAGTTTGGCTTTGAACCAAAACCATTCTGACAGCAGAGTGATTCTGAGTCCCCCTACCCCCTAAAGCCTGAGCTCTAGCTAGATTCAGGAGGCCCTTGTACTTATGGAGTCAGCTGTGAGAACCTGTCTGACTTCTATAAGAGTTTCCCACTACAACTGGGCCTGAGTCATCTCTCTTGCCCCATCAGGGAACAAAGGTATTGAGAGAGGGAGCAAGCTCTTCCTGTCAAGGGCGTCAGCCGTGGGCTTCACCTGACCGCCTCAGCTTCTGGGGAAGAATGCAGGAAGGCCAAGAGGCCATGTCTCTGGTGTGCTGCAGCCTGTGACCTTTCAGAACTCTCTGCCCTTAAAACTGTGAATTAGTACAGTGTCTTGAAATTGGAAACAGATTACTCTGGAGATGGAGCCCATCTAAGGAGGAAATGGAGGAACCCTGCAGCCCCCCCCCCCCCCCCCCCCCCCCCCGCAGCACCACAAAGCCAGTTTAAGGAACACTGATGCCCTCCCAGGGCCAGTGGGCCTAACGGTCCATATATCATGCATCCTGAATATTATGACAAGATGTAAGAAGTCATTGCAACTGTGGTAGAAAAGCAAAGGTCTGCTCTAAAAGTTCCTTTTCAGAGTTAACCCAGTTCTGCTCTCTGAGGAAGAATAGTAGGTGAGGCTTATACTGTGAATGAACATTGTCCTATCTAGCATGATAGCCATTAAGCCGTCCCTGTTAAATCAAAATTAGGTGCGAGTAATTATTCTGTTGCTCGTTTGCAGTAGCTGCATGTGCCTAGTGCTTAGTGGCCTCTGTGACTAGTGGTTGTCCTCGTGGACACACCAAGAATGGCCCCATCATTGCAGAAAGTTCCATTGTACAGCACCAGCCTCCGCTGAATGTTCTGAAACACGGTATAAATTGTTCCAGATGAAAGCCGGTCATATCTAAAGGAAAATGAGAGATGGGTTTCCCATCTGCTCCTTTGGATCAACTAATTTTTATGCTCTACAGTGTCAGTGTCTGTTGCTGCTGAGTCTTTAGGCTGGCTGAGCTTGTCAGCTTGTGAAATCGAGCTGGTTGTCTTTAAGCTTATCAGTTGTTCGTCCAGACAAGCACTTCAGCAATACCCAGCCATGGTTGTACATTGTTTATCTACAGTCTCACAAGAGCATCACTTTAGAGTACCTTGGGGGTATGTGGAGTGTAACTATAATGCTTTCATGATCCCAGTGACTATTTTTAAAAAAGAAATATCCCATGCTACAGTCACAAAATTCAAGCCAGTATTTAAAAGTGGAGAAGCATTCAGATATTAAGGGGGGAGGTTGATCATATTTAAATGAATGGAGCATGAGGTTAGACAAATTCTTACAGACTTAACACAACTTTTATGTTTGGAGTGTGCATGCACAAACACACACATGCACGCAGCTGAGGGCTTTCAAATCAGACAGATTCATATTATCCTGAGCCTCGAAACCCAAGTTCACTGCCAAACTCGAAGCAAAAGAGTCTGCATAAAAGACTTAGAGAGTAACCACTTACCCTCCATTTTAACCCTAGATTGTCAGACTGGACCGGACAATGGAACAGATTGTCTTCCCCGTGCCCAGCATCTGTGAATTCCTGACTAAAGAATCCAAACTTCGAATATATTACACCACAGAGAGGGATGAGCAAGGCAGCAAGATCAATGACTTCTTCCTGCGCTCCGAGGACCTCTTTAATGAGATGAACTGGCAGAAGAAACTTCGAGGTGAGTCATAGTGCCTGGACACGCTCTGGGAATGTACAGCTCCGAGGCTTCACACCTGGCCAGGGGAGTGTGTGTACCTCCAAGAACAAGCAAGTCAGGAACGGTTGGTGTTGGTGTCGCCCTCTGAATACAGAGACCTTTGGTAGTTCAATATCCAGGCCCAATCTAAGGGCCCTAAATGAGCTACATTCACGCTATGAAATGGGCTTCATGGATGGCTTAGCGTGCCGGCTTAGGTGTTTCCCTGTGGAAACTAATTAGGCACAGAAAAGACTCTGCCCCCCCCCCCCCCAGGATG
Source organism: Mastomys coucha (assembly GCF_008632895.1). Taxonomy (NCBI): domain Eukaryota; kingdom Metazoa; phylum Chordata; class Mammalia; order Rodentia; family Muridae; genus Mastomys; species Mastomys coucha. Next base: position 101,740,774 of record NW_022196903.1, read on the forward strand.
GTTCCCTCCGGCTGGGAGTGCAGACTGGCACACCTGTTCCTGAGACCTTCTATCTTCCCTCTGATGGAGTAGCTCAGGGTCAGAACTCCCAGGCATTTATAGGCGGTGCAGTTGTTTGCCATATAAGATGCAGCATGGCTCACTAGCAGGTCCCATGACAAAGCCAGCCAAGTCAAATGAAGATTACTTGTCTAAGGCGCATTTATAGTGCTTCGCCCAGAGGGCTTCTGGACTCCCAGTTTTCATTAGCGTTTTTAATGTGATCCTTCAGCACCAGCAGTGAGCTTGGCAGCAGCTGTTGTGACCAACTTTAAAGGATCATGCTTTATTTGTGTGCGAGTTGGGTGCCAGGGTTTTTTTTTTTTTTTAATTTTAATCTGAAACTCCAAAGCCAGACTCTAGTTGAGATCTGCCAGGCGTTTTGCAGGGTGCGGCCAGGGTAAGAGAGAGCACGGTTTCCGGGACCTCTTGTGCTATCTTTGGTCCTTGCCAGCCTGAGCAGAGCCAGGCCTGCCTTCCTCACCAGGCTTACCTTGTCTGCCTTCCTCCTCACTTCCCTTGCTCTCCTGGGTTCACACATGGCAAAGAGTTGTGCAATCACAGTAGTAGCAGGTCCTCAGTACCAAGGAGGAGAGCTCCTAGGGAGAAGCGCTCTCTAGTCCACCTCCACCACCCACCGCTTCTACGCACTCAGGCAGGCAGCTTACCCATTCCCAGACCCTCTGGGAGCTGGTGGGCAGTAAAGATTCATTTTCTCCAGAGATCCTGCCTCATCATTCCAAGATTTTTAGTGAAGTATAGCTAATGTCTTCTCTTATTTCAGTCTTCCTGGCTTTTGCAAAGTAGTGTTTGTTTTAGGGAAGTTTAAAGACAACAATACTTGTCATCTGAAAATCTTTAATTGCCTCCAAAGCTACGTGCTGAGAGAAAAATGGAAAAACAATAAGTGAATTAAACAACCTAAGTACTTAGGAAGGGGAGAGATGTACTCATTAGAAACAGAATTAAAATAGAACACACTGCTTTTCACTTTCTGCCAAGTGTGCAGAGATTTTTCGGTCCTGTTGACAAAGCTGGCTTACCTTTGGCTGAAGTCGTGAAGGTTGTGACGAATGTGATGGGAAGCCAGTAGGCAGTTCTCCCTCAGTGTCTGTCTACTGATGTGAGTGTTTTGTAGTGTTAAGAAATCAGTATAGGGCTGGAGAGATGGGTCAGCAGTTCAGAGCCAGAGCTACTCTTGCGGAAGAGCTGAGTTCACTTCCTGGCACCTGCCTGGCCACTCACAACCATCTGTAACTCCAGTTCCCAGGGATCGGACACACTCTTTTGACCTCTGAGTACCGGGCATCATGTGATACACATACATACATGCAAACTACATGCCCATGCATATAAAATAAAGATCAAGAAATTTGATTTGCTCCTCGGAAACCCTTTCCTGCTTTCTTCTTGAAAGATATACACACACCCTTCTATGCATACACATACTTTCTCGGGCTGTCCCTTTCTGACACCTGAAGAACTTCTGTCTGGTGAAGAGAAGACTCTACGCTGTGTAACCCAGACGACAGAGCAAGAGGAAGCTCAGATGGAGTTGCTTATGCTGACTATTTCTTGCTTGGAATTTTCCCTCGTGCTTATTACATTAGAGTTAGCATTTGCTTGTGTGGCATCCTAAGTCATCCAGAAAAGCCCAGTTTCTTTAAAACAAACCAGGAACCAGCGTGACCAAGACATGCCCTGGATGCAATTACTTAAATAGCTTCATCTGGCTCAGGTGCTAGCGGTCTACCACTGTGCTGGTGTGTGGCAAGTACAGCACTTCTCCTAAGTCACAGTCCTTAGGGAACATGCTGCAGGGGGACAGTGGGGGATCCGGCAGTGCGCATGTTTCCTCCTGTGGGAACTAACGCTCCGTAAGAAGACCGGCGGCACAAGCAGATTTTGAAGTGGCTACAATATGAAGCTGATTATGACCAGGGATATAACCAAGAAATGACAGGTTACAGGAGTATGGGGAAAGACTTGAAAGAAGAGGATGAGTGATGGTAACGTCTAGCAGAATTTGGATGGACACAGCCTAGAAGATTAGGGGATGGGGAGGTATGTTCTGTTGCCTACTGCTGCAATATCAAACTCTGATGCTTACAAGAACATGAATGTACTATTTTACCGTCTGGAAGTCTGGAGTCTGGCGAGGTTCTCACTGAGTTAAAAAAAAAAAAATCCAGATATGGATAGGATGAATCTTCTGCCTCCTCCTTTTACTAAAATTACTTTGTCAGTCCCTTTTGTCATGTAACATAACACATTTACAAGCTGACAACTGAGGTTTCAGACATTTGGACATTATTTTGCTTATCATAGAAAATATGTTAATTGCTTTAATCATTCACAAAGCACAATGACCTAAAACAGCAAATACTCATTTTCTTATAGTTTTCTGTTGGTCAGGAATGGCTTAGCTGGATAGGTATGGCTCAGGGTCTTTCATTAGGTAACCGCTGAGATAATGTCCAGTGCTGTTGTCATCTAAGCTCTTGCCTGGCCCTGATGAGCCCACTTCTTACTGCTCTCTAATAGCTCTGAAAACAGGGCATTCCTTTCTTCCGCACATAGACCTTTCCAATGAATTTGGGATATCCTCATGACACAACAGTTGCTTTCCTTAGAGTAAAGATTGAAGAGCAAGCATGAGGAGAAAGCCACAGGGCTTTTATGACCTGCCCTTAGAAACTCCATGCCTGCATGTAAAATGTCCTCTTCATATTAGAAGCATAGCATAGATAGAGCCATACTCAGGACAGTGTGATTAGCTGCCCCTCTCATGGTATTCCATCAAAGGAAGAGTTACATCAAAGACTGGGGCATGTGCTGTATCCCAGCAGAAAGAGAACATGGAAAGCACCACATGTTTGTGGGAACTACCACTAGGTGAGGATGGAGAAGCAGCTTATATGGAGAACTGAGAAGGGAGAAGGTTTTGGAGAAGGATGGGACCTGGTTCCATGTACCACTGGAAGTGTGAAGATATTGTGGATCTTTAACCATAACTTTATACATGTATTAATAACTAGTTGACCTATAGAACTGATTATTCATTCAGATTCAATGAGATTCAGATTCAGATTCAGAGAGTGTAATGAATATTAGCTTTGAAAAATTAGATTTATTTGTCAGCTATGTACCCTAGTTAAAGACCACTTATGGCAGCTGCACCGAAGGGGATGTGTTCCCATGCAAGGAATTCTGGCTTCCAAGGACCATCGCAGATTTCTGCCAGCTTCTTGTATTTTTCCCTGGACATCTTATGAGCTCTTGATGCCACACATGAGTGTGCAGAGGGTGCTGCTGTCAGTTTTCCTGAAGCTGTCCCTCAGCCTCAGCACTCACCAGCGTTCAGCCATTCATCTCTCCTGTTATTTTCAGGCGTTTTTGTTGTTGTTGTTGTTGTTGTTGTTGTTTTACATATACCAGAGGTATCCACTTCAGAACCCAAGGAAGTGCCAATAGCTGTTACAGTCAGACAAGATGAATTCTCATCTCCAGTTTGCTTCAGCAGGCTTGGGGTGTGGCTCGGTTATACAGTGCTTGCCTAGCATGCGTGAAGCTCTGGGTTTGATCCTCAGCACCATATAAAAGACACAAGTGGCACACAGTGTGCTCAGGGAAAAAGAGGTGGAGGATAAGAAGTTTGAGGTCATCCTAACCTGTGTGGTTGGTTCTAGTCTAGCTGATACCACATGGAACCCTGACTCAAAAAAAGATTTCATTTTTGTTTCACGACTATTTTACAAAATATTAAATTGCCACCTGGCAGTTGACTGGATTTAGTCAGCTCCTCTATTGAATGGTGGCGTTAGCCATCTGTCTTAATCCCTTTTACTGACTCCAGATGATCACTAATTGGGAAAACAAGATCACAAATACTTCCTCCAATGTCTGGGCATTGGTTTCTCTTCTTTTTGGAGATGAAGAGTTTCAAACTAGATGATTGCTCATAGCTCTGTAACTCAGCAGTTTTGAAACAGTGCCCATGACCAAGTTCCAACACGATTATCAACGGTTACTAAATTAGCAGAGACCTCTTTAATTGTGCCATAACTCTCTTTGGATGGATGTTTCCAAAGGCCTGGCTGCTGTTGCAGGCATCATTACAGGGTCTTTGGATTTGTCATTGGCTGCTGTCCTAAAGTTTTACGAAGAAGATTTCACTGATGGGGAGGTGGGACACAATAGAGATCCTGTCTCACATATCCTGTGCTGTGCTCTGAGGCTGTCTTTTGGAAGCTGCCCCCTGCATGGCCACATCAGTATAAACTTATAGCTTTGTGTCATATCTCTTCTCTCCTGCAGCTTTTGGATGTAAACTCCAATGCTGACCATGGCCAGCCCCATGTGGTTTCCCCAATTTCTTGGTTTTGAGATCAACTATACGGCTTGAGGGAAATGGCAAGGGAGTCGATGGTGAAAAGTGGGTAACTGTCCCACACAGGGGAAATAACGGGGCGTTTAAGTGAAGAAAATGGTACCAGGCCCAGTCAGAGGCTCAGCTGTGCTAACTCTGAATGTTCTGTCTCCCTGGCATTTCTAAAAGGCTAATTGAATTCTTGGGTCTCTCTGGGCATCTCATCTGGCACTGGAGGTCTGGGAGAGAACCAGAATCTCAGTATGTGAACTCTGAATAACCCTCGGATTCCATAACTGGTGGAGTTGACAGGGCATGAAGGACTTTTAGATGGCCCAGCTTTTGCCCTTCTCTTTTCCCTTGTACCCCAATGAAGCTTCTGTTTGTGAGTTCTCCAGTGACCTGATGTCATGTCACTGTGTGCCAGCTCTGAAACAAATTCTCGCTCTTACTGTTGGGATCAAAACTGGGAACAAGAGTGGACTTGTGGGGATCTAGCCGAAGGAAGGGTCATGGTAATCTCTAGCCCTCTGGCGTGCAGTAGTCAACAACCTCACCAGCTTCATCTGTCTCCACAGCCCAGCCTGTCTTGTACTGGTGTGCCCGAAACATGTCTTTCTGGAGCAGCATTTCCTTCAACCTGGCCGTCCTGATGAACCTGCTGGTGGCATTTTTCTATCCATTTAAAGGAGTGAGGGGAGGTAACCATACCTTTCTTTCTTTAAGTACTCTGCCCTATCTTTTGGAGACACGGTCTTGCTGTAAGTTCAAGCTAGCCTGGAACCCAGGCTCTTCTCTCCTGCTTTAGCCTTCTAGTGATAGACTGTCTTACTTATTTTTCTATTTTTCTATGGTTTCTGTTGCTGTCATAAAACACCATTACCAAAAGCAATTTGGGGAAGAGGACTTCTACATCACAATCCATCATTAAAGGAAATAAGGGCAGAAATCTGGAGGCAGGAGTCAAAGGAAGCAGAAACCATGAAAGAGTGCTGCTCACTGGCTTGTTCCTCATGGCTAGCTCAGCCTGCTTTTTGATTTTGCTAGCAAAACGTTGCAGAAAAACAGACTTGCACTTCATTTTGAGATATTCTTTTCATAGATAAATTAAATACTAAGTAATCCCATTGGTGTCCAGTCTAAAATAAAATGTTGTTAAAATCTTATTTTTAAAAAGCAAAATATATATATATATATATATATATATATATATATATATATATATATAAAGCCCGAGAATCCTAATTTTGAGTACCCAGGACTACTTGCTCAGGGATCAAATCACCTACAGGGACCTAGGCCTTCCCACATCAATCATCAATCAAGAAAACGAAACATGGGCTTATCCACAAGCCAATTAGGTGGAGACACTTTGGCAATTAATGTACCCTTTGATTCTAGAATCATTCTTTCCAAATAATTCTAGCTTGTGGGAAATTGACCCAAAACTAGCCCATACATGGGCATAGCTACCGTAGTTGGTTCAGTATCTTTAATTTCAAAGAAATAGCTGATGACACCAGGAAGGCTGTGACTTGGGTCTTAAATCCTATCACTGAAACTACTGGTGAATCCCAGTTATCCATTTGCAGATAAGATGAAATACTTGCTTTTACCCAAGCAAGATCTAGTTTTAAATTAAACTTAAAATAGTTAGAAGGAGGAGGAGGAGGAGCTATTGAGCCTGTCAGAAATTGTCTTAAGCACCATGACTTACAATACGGGGAAAGCATGTGTCCAAGAAGTTGAGAGAGAGAACACACCAAGCCAGTCAGGTACATAGCTGATCTTACAGCATAGACATAAATATAGACAAAGGTAGGTTTTCCCATACCATGGTTCTGGGGTGGCTTTCAACTGAAGACTAAGAAACCTCTGGAATGTTTTTTTTCCCCCTTTTGCAGGTCAGGGGTAAGGCAAGTCTTGAGACTGTAGCCAGTACTCCTTGAGTGTTTAGTCTGTGGAGAACTGCCTGCGGCCATTCGTGGATTTCCCCCACCTACCATCTCCTTCCAGACGCCCACATGCACCTTCAACATATTTTGATGAGAAAAGGCAAAGTTTAGGACAGCACTTCTCTATTGGGAACCCTCAACGTGATGGCTGGTGTTTCAGAGCCATTGGCATTGGGGGGTTCTGGTGGCAGACGTGAAAGGCTCGTCTTCTGTTAGATATTCATGTCCCCTCTCTCTCCTCACCTTGTTAGGATACAATCAAAGCCTTCATGCATGCAGGACAGGTGCTCTAGCATGGAACCTTGTTCCCACCCCATGCAGCCCAGTTTCCAGGAAGATTGATTGTTAGCTAATTTTTTTTTTTCAGAGCTTTTTGGCCTACCAGTTCACCTTTAGATATAACAACCTGCCTCCTGTAATAAAGAAGGAAAACACTGAGAATATTTGAACTGAATATCACAGTCATAGGTCTAAGCAGCACATGTGTAATAAAAGTATACTTAAGCACCAACTTTAAAGTGATAACATGTTGTATAATGCCATATATTCTTTCAAGGACTTAACTTTTCTGTTTGGACTTAACTTACATGGAAGGCACCATTTGAATGGCTACTTCTTCCCCAAAGCATGATTTAAACATAGACCTTGTGTGTGTGTGTGTGTGTGTGTGTGTGTGTGTGTGTGTGTGTGTGTATTTATTTACTTTAAATGCCATGTTAGGAAACTTGAGGGTTAATATTTGAAAAGATTTGATCAGAACACAGGCCTACAGTTTTTCCTCTGGGGAGTTATCTCCCTTAACAAAGATTCTAATCAGTAGAGATGAGAGGAGTTAGGGAGTCAGTACAAACCTCTTTTGGTGATTACCCGGTCTTCTTCCAGCTCAAGAACCCAAGAAGTTATGTGTTCCTCTCAGCAGATTATCCACTCATTTCTTTGGATCAGCTCTCATCTGCCCTCCACTCCTCTAAAGATATTTCGTATAGATTTTAATGATTTACCCCAACTGTTTTCTTCACCAGTCATTTGCACCAGCATCCACACCATCTGGAGACACTGAGTTGACACCCCTCACCTTCAGTATTAGCCTTCATACTGTGGAATTCTAGCCATGGGTTTGCTGGTCACTGCTCATGCAACTCCGTGCAGACCTCTTTGGTTACTTCTGGATGTTTCCTGTGTTATAAGATGCTGACAGTGAGGCTGTTGAGGCTTTGATGTGGCTTCAGAAATGCCTAGAAGGCGCTGACAAAATAGTTGTAGAAGCCTATCTCTTACCAGTCAAATCTGAGACCCCTTGAATGAGGTGATGGTTGAGATCTTTCCAACTCTATGGTCATACACTTTGGGTGTGGCGCCCACCTTTATTAGCCTGAACATCACAAGATTTCCTTGTCTGACTATGGGTCTCGGGCTTTAGAACTCCATACCAATGGATTTACTGGAAAGCAGTATCAGAGCTCCTGGGAATGAAAAGAGGCTGATCTGACCTGTGAGTCCCCTTTCACGATATGGACACTGCCGTTACTTTGGAAGCAACAGTTCACCATTAGAGTGAATGCTTGCATTTGTAATATGTGTTCTGGAAATTTTCTGTGCTCAGCACCAACTGTTTTCAGGAAAGTGGTTGTTTTCATACTGTTCAGAAAATGTATCTGGTTAATTGGCCTGAAAATGCCAATGTGAGATCAGTATGTGTTAGACTCTGTAGGTGCGGCTTAGTGGAAGGATGCTTGCCACGCATGACCAAGACCAGGGTTTGAGCTCCAGCACTTCCAAAATAAAATGTCCTGTGTGTATGTTTGCATCACAGAATCTTTCTAAAAACAGGATTGCTAAAATGTACCTCTTAGATGTACATAACAATCTAATTTTGTACAACGCTGTGGTTCCATGGCTTCCATGACCTTTGCAGCCAAGAGCAGCAGTGGCCTTAAAAGCTCCTTTTCAAAAGCATCATCCCAGCCCACTGAGCCACCTGTCAGAAGCACAGCCCTGGTGCAAAGTCAGATACTGCTCAGTCTGTGAGCATGCCACAATGGCTCAACTTAAAGACAGTATGACTCCTTAAACTTTCTTATTATTGAAATGTTTTTAACTTACTCATGAGTAGAAGGAACAGCATGACAAACTGCCATGTACATCAGCCCAGCTTGAACAATTAACATTTTGCTAAACTTGTTTCCTCTAGCCCCCCACTGTATTTTTGAAACATTTTAGAGAAGTTTAGACATTTTGTTGTTTTGACCATAAATATTTCAGTGTGCCTCTAACTTATAAGCATATTTTAAAATATATATAACCACCAGGCCATTATCATATGTAACAAAACTAACAGTAAATCTTGTAATATTCCAAATTCACATTTCTCCAGCTGTCTCCAAGATTTCTTTCTAGACCCAGTCTCTTGGAGTCTAGCACTAGTTTTCAGTACTGTGTCAATAGCAGGGAAGGAACAGGTTCTTACCTTGGCCTCTTCAGGCCTTGGATGCAAGTGTTGTGCTGGCCACATTTATGGTTAAGACATTGAGAATCTTTTGAATCTTTTAAAAGCCAGGCTTTTGGATTTTTTTTCTTAAATCCCAGCACATAAAAGGCAAAGTCAGGCAGCTCTCTATAAGTTCAACCCCAAAGAGTTCTAAGACAGCCAGAGCTACATAGTGTGGCTACATAGTATAGCCAGAAAAAAGAAATCTGTTTAAAATGTTTAAACATTTATGAAATGAAAGGTAAGCCAGAGAATGGGAGAAAACATCTCCAAAGATTAACTCACTATATCAGAACATAAATGCAGAATATGAACACATAAAACACTGCAATAGAAAGACCTATCACATTAAAAGAATGGGCAAAGTATTTGCTCTAATAATTAACAAAAGAAAACCCAAGTAGGTACTCGAGAAGATAGCCAATATCTAGAGTTATCATTAAAATACAAATTAGACTAGTGATGTATTTCTATAGACTTGCTAAAATGGCTGAATCACAAGATGGTTAATATCAAGGACTAATGAAAGGTCAAAAAAAAAAAAAGTGTGATTGTTTTGGCTGGAAAGCAGTATGGCAATAGCTCACGAAATTGCACATTCTGTGTAAGAACTAGCCATCTACTTCTCTGTGTTTCTGCACAAGAAATGATAACATCATTTCCACTCCTAGATTTGCCCTTGAATGGTCTAGTAGCAACATTCTCGGTATGTCTGGGATGACCACAAACAGCCATTCATTTATTGAATGAATAAATAAATTATAAATTGCTGTACATCCACAGTATGGACTATTATTCAGCAGTAAAAACAGTGAAGTAGAAGTAGCCACCATGATTCTTAAACACTTCTTTGTCACACAAAAGGCTACCTCCTAATACAGTTATTTCTCCATTTTCATGAGAACTGCAAGATTATAGTAACAGGAAGCACACTCGTGGTATCCGGGAGTGGGGGTGGGGCAACACGTAAACTGCAACGACCTCTAGGCAGTCTGTCAGGGTGAGCACATTCTGTGTCTTGATTGTGGCAACAACATCCTGTGATGGTCATATAACAACAAACTGTCAAAATTCTTGATCTGTGCACAGAGTGAGTTGATGCTTTTATTTTAACAATAGCTAAAGACTATTAACATTAGAGGCATGTACTTCTTCTAGCTATTTCCCAAGTCACTTTGGATAAAATACATAAAGACGGGGTTGCCTTTAAAGTAGGGATACTGCACCAACTTTATAGGTTGCTGGAGTGGGCTGACTAAATGGTAATTAATGAGAACAGGAGAGACAGCAGGATGTGTGACCATTGTTAAACATGCACAAAATGGTACATATGCCACCCAGAATCCACATTTTTAGCTTCTATAAAACTCATGTGCCTTTTTGTTTTCTGTGAATACGGTGTATGTGTTCGCATGTGTGTGAGCACATGTGTGTGGAGATTCAATATTAACATTGCATGTGTTGCTTGATCATTCTCCACTATGTATATCGAGACAGGGTCTCTCACTTGAGCCCAAGCACGTCTACCTAGTTAGCTTGCTCAGGGGATTGCCTGTCTCCACCTCCTACTCAGTAACATTACAGGAGAGCCACCACACCCACCTAGCATTAACACAGACAGTGGAAACCTGAACTGCCACTTTGTGCCCATTTTAACCAGCCTTTCTTCCTTAAGGATGTTGAAAGTGAAAAAAAAAAAAAAAAAAGGCAAGTGGCTGGCTCTAGGGGGACAGTTGTTGAAGAGAAAATGTCTCGGGTGGCTGTGACTTCTTCGCTGGAGAAAGAGCAGCCACCTGCATAGGTGCCTCCTCCTGAGCTGGGCTACACTCCTGGCTAGTCTAAAGAAGAAAAACTCTTTTATATAAGTGTCCTGAATCATGTAGCACTGCTTGTTTACATCCGAGGGAGACTCAAAATGTGACAGCATTTGCAATAGGGGTGTTTTATTTTTTTTAATGAGTGTTTTACAGAACTGTATTTTTAGCCACGTTGGCTCATGTTATGTAACCAAGACATCTCGTGGGACACTCTAAATAGAACCTGAAATAGCAAGAGATGACAAAAACTGGTAGAAGCTCATTATCTACTGGGTTAATCTAACTGTAGATGATGCTCAAGAGCTGGAAGTCGCCTTCTTCCTTCCCTTGAGGAAATCAAATTGAGCCATGGAACCTGCAGTTTTACTTCACATTTTTCAATATAAGTAAGCTTAGTCTTCCAGTTCCTCCTTCCCCAGAAGCAAATTATGACCTGCGAATGAGTTTTATTTGTTGAATAAGAATCCAGTGTCTCCTCTGTGCCATATACTTTTCTCAAGAGTCTAAACAGAAGACAGACACGTAAAATGATGGTTAGCAAAAAGCAGCATTTGAGGTTGGGGAGATATCTCAGATGGTAAGAGCATAGACTGCTCTTCCAGAGGACCAGGGTTCAATTCCCAGCACCTACATGGCAGCTCACAACCATCTGTAACTCCAGTTCAGGGGGATCTGGCACCCTCATACAGACATATATGTAGGTAAAACATGAGTGAACATAAAAATAAATCTTAAAGAAAGAAGGAAGGAAGAAAAGAAAGAAATTAGTAGCATTTGATCAAGGAGTATGGCACTGTGGGTAGAGCACTTCCCTAGCATGCCAGGCTTATGGGGATAACCAAGAAGTATGGTGGCATAGCGTAGGGGAAACATTTTGCAAGTTCTTTGTGAGTAGGTATGACTTACCAAAAATAGTAATGTCTCAGCTAAACCCAAAATACACAGGAAGACCAGAGAATTGGGGGGCAGGGGGAATACATAAGAAACATGAATCTAAAAACATTGAAACTGAGAATTTGAGGTAAAAAAAAAAAATCAGAACATCGTTTAGAGAAGTGACTGAAGAAAATGTCCTTACTCTGTCACCTAGATGTCAGAAAAACACAAATTCCAAAGACGTCTGTATTGTCTTTCCAGGAACACTAGAGCCGCACTGGTCAGGCCTCCTGTGGACAGCCATGCTCATCTCTCTGGCCATTGTCATTGCTCTGCCCAAGCCCCATGGCATCCGGGCCTTAATTGCTTCTACAATCCTACGACTGATATTTTCAGTTGGGTTACAACCCACACTGTTTCTGCTGGGAGCTTTCAATGTAAGTATGAATTGCTTTATAGTAAAAATTTTTTTTTCAAGACAGGGTTTCTCTGTGTAGCCTTGGCTGTCCTGGAACTCACTCTGTAGACCAGGCTGGCCTTGAACTCAGAAATCCACCTGCCTCTGCCTCCCAAGTGCTGGGATTAAAGGTGTGTGCCACTACCACTGGCCTTATAGTAAAATTCTTATATATGAAAAAATAGAAATGCTTTCCATTTGGTCCCTAGCATCTTGACTTTGGTTTTCAATCTAGAAAAAAAAAATGCTTTTAGACTGACATCTTCCTTTGATCTCTTCAGGGTAAATTGAGTCTCCCAGGGCATCATTTGGGCCTCAACATGACCTTTCCTCCAGAGTATCCCTCTCAAGAGCTAGACAGGGACAGTAGCAGCAGAGGAAGTTTAAGTTAGTTTGGCCAGTCTGACCAAAGGTTTGTTTGGACCATAGGTTTTTAGCCAGCAAATCAAATGATCAAATATTAACATAGCACTCCGTTCTCAAAGGGCTCACATAGGAAAGAGGGGAGAGGTTAGAGGGACTGTTCATAAACAGACAGAGCAAGTGGTGAGGGAAGAAGAAAATGATGGATGGCTATTTAGATGTCAGTAGAGGCCAGAGGAGTGCTGTCACTAGGGTTGAAGGGATGCCAAGGGTCCTGAGGAAATAGAGATGACTGAGGGAAGGCTGTAGGTGGCATGGGACTCCTGCATCTTGGGACTCTCAAAGTACCTTCCTTTGGCTTTGGTTTCTATGCTAATCATGTAAGAAAACTGAGGTGGCTGTACAAAAATGGAAGCGTCATAGAAAAGTACGGGTGATACCTAATTGCGTCTAGGTATTCTGATCAAAAAAGCATCAAGGATTCTGGCAAAATAAGCTCAGAGAAAGGCAGTGGGTTTGAAATTGTGTTTTGTTGACTTGGTTTTGGTTTGGTTTGGGTTTTAGAAATATTCTTGCTGTAGAGCCCAGCTTAGCCTTGAACTCTCTTTATCTCCCAAGCGGATCTTCCGTTGATGATGTAGCCCATGCTGACCTCAAATCTTCCTGCCTCAGCTGTCCAGAGTGATAAGATTACAAGCGTCTGCCACCACACCTTATGAAACTGTACATGAAAGAATAGAAAAGGTGAGGCCAGGAAGGGCAAGACTCAGGAAAGCATTTTGCTTGTTTTAGGCTTCATAGGCCTAAGTGGAGCAGTAGACCAGACAGCCGAGTTTAGGAAGGGAACTAATCCTGGAACACTGAACTCTGGGAGAAGTCCACTGGACATCTTCTTCCAAGTTCACTTGTATCTCCAAAACATCGTTCCGTGGTGGGGAATGTTAGATGGGGAATTGAAATAGAGGGTCAATGACAAAATCCATTAAAAGTGTTGTAACTACAATACTTTTCAAAGACCTGAAGAATAATTACAGGTCTCCGAGAAAGGAACCTACATGGCAGATGCGTCAGTGGGAATAATGCTGGGCTACTCTGTTCACCTTGGTAGGAAATGCTTGCAGTGTTTTGAGCCAAGATGATCTTTTCAAAGGCATTCTAGAAAATTCACTCCTCCATGTTCTGTAGACTGGGGTGGGAGGCACTGTAGGCAGGGAGGCCTTTGGGGCTCTGCCAGTGCTTTTGATCAGGTGTGGTAAGGCTGAGTCACAGTGTAGACATAAGACACAAGCTGCAGGTGTCTCGGTGATGAAGGAAAGAACACCATGGGGTAGGCAAAAAGGCAGAGCCATATCCTTGACAAACAATGGCGAGGCCTTTTTCTTCAGAGCAGAGAAGCAGAGAAGTATTATTGTCTTAATTAGATGGGCAGTGAAAGGAATAAATTTATTTTGTGTATTAGTCGCATTTCTGTTGCTGTTACAAAATACCATAACCAAGGCAATTTAAAAAGCATTACATTGGGCTTTCAGAGGGCTCCAGTCGATTAATGGGGGAGCTAAGGCTTGGCAGTAGGAACGTCTGAGTTTACATCTTGATCCCCAGCCAGGAGGCAGCAAGAGCAAACTATGAGCGGCTCTAGTCGTTTGGAAACCTCAGATCCACTCCCTACCGCCAGCCCACCGCGAGGTGACACACTTCTTCCAAGGTCACATGTCCTAATCTTTCCCAAATAGTCTACCAACTGGGGTCAGGAGCCTGTGGGGGCTATTTTTATTCAAACCACCTGGGTCTGGGACTGGGGTTCATGTGTGTACATGTGTTTGTACCAGTATGTATGGAGGCCAAATATCAATTTTAGTGTCCTTCCTCAGGAGCCATCCACCTTATGTGAGACAGAGTCTTTCCTTAGCTTAAGGCTTGCTGATTGGCTAGGCTCACTGACCAGCCAGCAAGTACTGCCTCCCCAGTACTGAGATTACAAGCACACGCCACCACACAAGGATTTTTTTTTTTAATGGATTCTGGGGATGAAACTCAGGCTTGCACAGGAAGCACTTTAGCAACTGAGCCATCTCCCTATCGTAAAAAATACAAATTTAATTCTAAGTTTCCAATCATGGGTGGCTGGGGCAAGACTATGGCCAGCATCTAAAACAAAATGATGCAACAGTGCATTCTCATTGTTCACTTGTCATGTCTGAGGTGACAAGACATGCCATTACTGTTAGCTCTGGCAATTATCAAACCAAGGGCACAATGGCAAAGAGAAAGAAGTTCTAGAGACAATGGCATAGGTGTCACATGCTGTGAGAAGTTTCAAAGGGAAGGCAGGATGATCAGATGATGGACAGGATGAATGGAAAGAAAATATATTAGTTCCTCACAAAGGGTGACTATCTGCTTCTTTTTGTTCTGTCCTTTGATCATTCCACAGACAGCACACCTTTAACACAGACCATTTTCAAGGAATATTCAAGTTAGACAATTGCCATTTTTTAATACATTGGCTATGGAGGCCAGCACAGCTATCATAAATAGCCACTTAAGAGTTTTGTTTTGTTTTAGCCAGAGACACCACTTAGTGTATATGGAATAAGGCAGAGTAGCTGAACAAACAGGAGAAGGCTAGGGAAAGAGGCTAGAGTGCTATCAAAAGGATGGCGCACTGGGGTTAGGGGTTAGAACAAGCTCATGAGTCTCCTGCTAGAGGAAGCCAAATGGATGTGCTCGGAACGTAAGACATGGTGTATACTGACAGCATCCCTTAGAGCTAGAGCAGGAAGCTAGATCAAAAGTTGGTCAAGTTGTTCGTGTGGAGTAGGGGCGATAGACTGACTGAGTCCATAAACAGGAGATGCTTGCTGGAGAAGCAGAGAATGTAAAAGAGAAGAGCAAGTAGGCTGAAGTGGACTGTTGGCCTGTTCAGATTTTTAAAACTTGGGTGTGTAGGAGGTTCTATGGTGTCAACCGGACTGTGATCATCTCTCGTTTCTCCAAACCCCTCTCTAAAACTCCATCCAGAGTCAGCCATGCTTTACTGCCCTATGAGGGACTCTTACCCACAGGGTCAGAACTGGGAAACCTGGTCTATTGTACGTTGAGCGTGCTTGAGAAAGCTGGAGGCTCTCTGTGCTGGTGTCCTCCCTTATCTGATTGTCAAGGAGTTCGCTTACACTAGCCTACAGATTAGCTGGCAGGATGGCTATGGGCCTGATGCCAAGGGAACTAGAATCGCAGAAGATGGTTTTCCCAAGTGCATTCAGAGAGTCTTCTCTCCAGCTTTTCTGTCAGCCTGTTAATAGAGATGGATTTCCAGGCCCAGGGTGTCTGTTTACATACAAATGTATTATCTAGTAGATAAGTTAGGGTCCCTTCAAAAGTAGGTATCATGAAACCAAAGCTAGCTGAAGCAAAGAGGAAATGCATTGGTTCATTTTGTCATAGAAAGCAAGAGCCTGGCTTTGGGTATAGCTGAATATGGAGGCTTAGGCAGTGGCATCAGGGGCCAGTTCTTATGTCCCCTTGTTTGCCTCTGTGTCCACTGAACTTTTGTGACTTTTATGGTCCATGATGTGGTAAGAAGAGGACAGTAGCCCTAAAGTCATATTCCTTCAGGTTCAAGGTAAGTAGAAAAAAAAGAAAAACCAAAATTGTCTTTTGCTATAATCCCAGAAAAATGCCTCCTGGGTTTTATTGGCTCATTTGATCACATGACAATCCTTGAACAATCATTATATCTAGAAGAATATAATGTTGTGATTGTCTGGATGAAGCTGCTTCCAGACCTCGGGAACTGGTTCTTAGAAAGGGTTGGATCTCCATGGGAAGGTCAGAAATCATTCCCCAAAAGAAGTACAGGACAAAGAGCTCATTTTGGCAAACCCTATTTTTGTTTCTTAAGAAAATGTTCAACTTACTTGTGAATGCAGAAGCAAAGAAAGTTGAGAAGTGTCCACTTCTCATCTGCCCCGTAGTGTCTGGACTGGAGCCAGCTTAGATAACAAGCTTTAACCATGCTGATCACAGAGTTCACGGAGAGAGGTGACTTCTGCATTTGACTGTATTCTCATATAAGAATGTTAGAAATGGTTCATTTCGAAAACCATCATTTCAGTATGTGTTAATTTTGTTTTTGCCGTACACAAGTGCTTGATTGCTGGTGCACATGAAATGATTTGACTACCGTGTAATTTGTATTATGCCTGAAAAGCAGAGTGATGGGATGACTTGGAGTCACAGGACAGTTCTGAGAGAGCTTGGTGGGCATTCGGTGCTAAGGCTCCTGACAAGTTCTCACGCACAGTTGAGCATGGTCTCTGCCATCTGACTCTTCCCACCACCGTCTGTTCTCAGGTCTGCAATAAAATCATCTTCCTGATGAGCTTTGTGGGCAACTGTGGGACCTTCACCAGAGGCTACCGAGCCATGGTTCTGGATGTTGAGTTCCTTTATCATTTGCTGTATCTACTGATCTGTGCCATGGGCCTCTTCGTACATGAGTTCTTCTATAGTTTGCTGGTGAGTACCAGGGGCTCACATGTTTCACATGTGGAGAACTGTGTCATCTCTTATCACAGACCCCACCTTCTAATCGCAGCTACTGTGCCTGGTCCTATAATATCAAGCTCCAACTACATCTGGTCTTGGGAGGATCTGGGGGGAAAATGACATAGGAAACAGGGTAGCTCCTGGGAACCTGGCAGTTTATGATCCCTTTGTGTCCTGTGTGAGGCACATCTGTAGTTTCTACTCCTGGCAGAGGTGTCTCTGCGGTTCAGATGTTCCCTATGTAAGTGTCCATTTCTTTCACATGGGAAGCACTTGCCAAGAGGGATATGTTTGACACGATCATCTACAGTCCTCTGGGATCTGTTTCTCAGTGCAAAGGTGTAAGGATCAAAGTAGGAGCAACTTGCAAAGCCTCAAGACCCAGGGCCGTGAGCTTGCTAGGTAAAAGTGATTTTTGTTCCCATAGAGCCAGGGTGTTAAGGTCTTGAGAGTTGGTGAGTTGGTTGTGTCCCTTTCTTGGGAGCAAGAATAAGTTAAAAATCAAATAATGATTTCCTGTTCCAAAGTCAAAAGAAACCTAAATCTATAAAGTTGGGGATAAGAAATTTCAGTGCATCTACAGAACATGGCAAGAAGCATAAACTTTTATCATGAAAACACAAGAAATATAAAAATATGAAGATCAAAAAATAAGAGGAAAGGAAGGGAAAGGAATGAAAGGGATTTAGAAAATGGGGACCGTGGAAAGTCCTTTAAGGAAAAACTATGGTTTCAAAGCTGCTTGCATTTGTCTGTGCCGTCTGTCCCTCAGTTTCCTTACTTACAAGTTGAGAAGAATGTTTTCCTCGCAGGGGTGCTGTATGGATCATATGTTACTGTTCATGCCAGCATCTTAAACAAGCATAGCCACGTGACGGTTCCCTATTCTTATCTTTATCATCCTTTATTCTCGACACACACACACACACACCAAAAAAAAAAAAAAAAAAAATCATAAAGAATTCACCATGATTAGCTCTTTCCATTAGTGGTAGATATTGGCGGGCTAAACGGAATGGATTATTTTCTCTAGCTTTAGAATCTGTCTGACTGTACTTTGAGCTTTCAGGCAAAGGGGTGGCAGGGTGTACTTGTGAATGCTATTATGTGGCCTATTTTGGTCATTCTACATCAGAGATCTTTAGAGCCCCATGTCTATTCTGGAACCTTTCTGTATCATGCATGAACATCCCTGGACAGAGATCTAGCATGTGAGTCAAAGAGACCTACATCTACCAGTCCAGCACAGGCCTGTCCTCCCTGGGGAGAGTGGCAGAGGTCAGGGATTGTCTCTTTTGTCCCTGCTTATGGGGAGGAGGGGTCTCCCCAAGAGATAGGAGCATGCCTTTTGTGCCCTTTGTGCCCTTTGACCTGTGACCTCTCCCCCTGCAGGAGTGTGACTCTCCTTGCCACTCTCCCTCCTGTTGATCTTGTTTCTTTCCTTCTTCATTTTCATTCTCTGTTTCTTTGGTCTTTTTGGTTTTTGAGTCATTTTTGGAGCTAGCCAGGGTCCTTCCTAAATGCAAGGGACAGTGTGAGGTGAGACCCACATTCCTTACCTCCCGGCCCCACCATCAACAAGATAATAGCATCTAACTCTGCAAGTGTGTGCTTCACTCTCGCCCTCCTTTTGAGGGAGATGATGTCTTCAGGTTTCAGCTGAGGACTCTGAGGCAGGGTGCAATTAAATTAAGTAGCTTGTGCCCTGAATCACACAGTCACTTGATCTTCCAAATCTAAATGGCCTTCCTCCGAATCATGGGCAGGCCCGTGCCTCCATGAAAGCAGCGTCCCATGCTGCCGTTCACACCAGGTGGACTTTCAGAACCCTCACCTGTCACAGAAGCACAATGCCAGGCAGTCTAGATCAGGGTGAAAGCCGCTCCTGTGTGCATCCAGGGGTTTTATGAGCCTCGGCTTGCCTGTGGGATGGATCCTTTTCTTGTCCAAAGAAGTACTGAATGTGTCTGATGAGAACTCAAAACACATTAATCTCACAAAGAAAGAAAGCCTCCCATAATCAAAACAAACCTGAGTTTTCAGTAAGAGACAGAGACAGACAGACTTCCTGAAGAGAAATCTAGCGTCCTCTGGGTGATCAGAGCTCCCTTGGCTTTAGCTGTCTAGGAGGAAGGAACAGTAATCCCTTGGCCTAAGGTGCCGTGGCCCCCAGGAAGCATCTGGACCTGGCCTCAAGCCCACATTCCAGTTGTATTCTTAAGAAAATATTAACACCAGCGATGAAAATGTACAAAGTTCCCAAACGGCGGCTGACAGAATGAGGGCTCCAGATGGTCACTGGACGGGGAGACGGGTTCATCCCTGAGTGCCAAACCAAGGCAAGCTCATTAAAACACCCATGCTCTCTGAGTTTAACCTGTCGCTTGAGAAAAGGTTAGAAAGCACGCTAATTCCTGGTCTGGGGGCCATGGGGACCCAGTGGGTATAAGTTGCTGGTAGTAGCAAATATAAATGGATATAGCATGCTTGAATGGCTATAGGCAGCACTTTTCTATTATAACAGGAATTACAGATTTCTATTTCTGGAAATTCATCAGAAAGTCATAAGTAGACAGATGTGCATATAAGCACATCCAGAGATATCCATCACAGAAGCAATTCTGATAAGACAGTTGAAAACATCTTGACTAGTCACAAATATGGTACTGGCTATGTTAAGTGTATGTATTTCTATATAACACTAGGAGATCATTTTGACATGAAATGTTCCTGAATGTTGTCTGGAAGTGGCTATAAGTCAGTATTATAGTATTTATTAATATTATCTACACATTCCATTTTTAAAAGGAATAATATGTAAATGTCTGTAGATGATGGAATGAAATTATTAAGGTTTTTTTTCCCTTTGTATTCTATCTTTTCCAAGGTCATATACATATATGTGTGAGTGTGTGTGTATGTGTGTGTGTGTGTGTGTGTGTATATATATATATATATATATATATATATATATATATATAAAATGTAATTTATTGTTTAAATTTTGAAATTATTTTTTAAAAACCATAAGAGAGTCTCTTCCTGGTGTGATCTGTTGATTTTGTGCCCCCTGCCTACAGAGTCTCTCCTGGTGTGATCTGTTGACTCTGTGCCCCCCTGCCACAGAAGACAAGTACCCTTTGTTCACTGTGTGATTTGCTCTTAGTACTTCAGACTGAGTTGCTAGAAAATATTTAACCAACATTAAAGCAACATAGCCTTTTACTCCCTTTTGTGGATTAAATGTCAGATCCTTGCTTCCTTTTAAGGACCCTACTCTGCCCAGTACCCTCTAGGAAACTAGTTTCAGGATACAGGTTGGAATTAAGTAGGGAGAAAGCTAATTGGCCAGAAAATGGCCTCAGATATAAAACTCTGAGCTGGAAGACATTGAGAAACCAGCTCTGTCCACTCATTTTACAGATGAGGAGATGGAGGTCCACAGAGGCTCAGTCGGAGCGGAGAGCCCACCTGCTTTCCCATGACCATCTTCACTGTGCACAGTTTCCCAAAGCCACAATGAATACCAAGCCTTTTGGAACTGCCTAGACATGGGGACAGAGGCAATATTAATTAAGACACAAGCAAACAAACCAACACTAGCCTTCAGCCAGGCTGGCAGCAAGTGCCAATAATGCTAGATGATTAAGAAGCTGAAGCTGAGGCAGAAGGGTTAAAAGTTTGCTGCCAGTGTGGGCAACATAAAAAGACCTCCTTTTTTTTTTTTTCTTTTTGGTTTTTCGAGACAGGGTTTCTCTGTATAGCCCTGGCTGTCCCCGGAACACACCCTGTAGACCAGGCTGGCCTTGAACTCGGAGATCCGCCTGCCTCTGCCTCCCAAGTGCTGGGATTAAAGGCGTGCCGCACCACCGCCCGGCTAAGACCTCCATCTTAAAAAAAAAAAAAAAAAAAGTAATCAAAGTTTCTAAGTCCAAGAGTTACCCCAGAGCTTTCCCCTAGTTGCTCCCCAGCCAAACGATTGCCTAGACTCCGTGGAAATCTACCTGTCGTTCTCTAATGCCCACGTGCACCTTGAAGGGTCCTGCCTCTCTCATGAAGCCCACTTCCTGCAGAGAGCATGTCGCTTGGTTAGGGGTTAGGCCCAGCCTATGAAGCGAGTGTGACCCTCAGGGGTCGTTCCTATACTAGGGGAAGAAGTTAAGGGGTAAGGCTTCCTGGTGTCTCCACTACCGACATCCTTCAACCACGCTCTGAGGCTTTGCTCCAGGGTCCGCATCAGGGGATTGGTGATTACCAGTTAGTGTACCTGCACAGTATCTAAGTATGCCTGTGTGCTAAGCACTGGATATGGAATGCTTGGTTAGTCTTCATATTCACTCTCCGTCTTGGCATCTGCAGATGTGGAAACGGAGGCTAGAGGCTAGGGACAGAAGGAAGCCCAAGATCCCACTGGCTATCAGTAACTGAGCTGAGATAGGGACCTCGGCAGTCCAGAGATCTTGCAGCTTGCACTAGCTAAGTGCATCTCAACCTTCCTAATGCTGAGACCCTTTAATACAGGTTGTGGTGATCCCTCCAGCCATAAAATTATTTTTGTTGCTATTTCATAACTGAGATTTTTCTACCGTTGTGAATCGTAACGTAAATATTATTGGAGATAGAAGTTTGCCAAAGGGTCATGAGAACCCTTTGAGAACCATTACAACTGTAGCATGTCTGCCTTCTCCACTAGACACTGGCTTTCCTGGAGGCAGATACCAGAGTACACGGCCCTTTGGGGAAGCTCAGAAATTAGATGCTAAATGGATAGGATCCAAGACCCTCAGTTCTTTCTTCTGCCTTGTTCTCTGAAACTCCTGTTTCTATTTCTGGAACCTCTAACCTGTTTTGTGTGTGGTTTGAAGTTGGTACTGATTGCCACCCCCTCTTCTGTGTTTATTTTTCCTCCTTTTTACCATCCTAGTTCTCACTGTGAAGACAGGCAACATGGAACGTGTTAAAATTATAGAATGATTCTGAATTTCCAGGAGAGTAAATGATGCTGATATAAACCAAAGCCCTTAACAACTCTTCTGTCGTCTTGTTTTTTGAAGCTTTTTGATTTAGTGTACAGAGAGGAGACTTTGCTAAATGTCATTAAAAGTGTCACCCGCAATGGACGGTCCATCATCTTGACAGCGGTCCTGGCTCTGATCCTCGTTTACCTGTTCTCCATTGTGGGCTATCTGTTCTTCAAGGATGATTTTATCTTGGAAGTAGATAGGTTGCCCAATGAAACAGCTGTTCCAGGTGGGTTTGGGAATTTGTCAATGTTAACATGATTATAACCAGACTAGAGTAAATACATGACCTTACCAGGCAAGTATGTCTCTAACACCAGAATACAAAGTATGAACACAGGTCATCATTCTTGTGTTATTCAAAGGGTAATGCTGAATACTGTGTTGTGAGGGCCAGTGACTACTCCATGGACTGAATTCATTCACTAAAGCCACATATGTTCACTCACGCTCTGGTATAAACTCTCAGGAGGCTGAGATTGGTGTAGAGGCCAGCCTAGGCCACACATAGCAAAGTTCTGCCTCAAAAATACTCAGAAAAAGGCTAACTTACTAATGCCATATTTTCAACACAGCACAACTTTTTCACAAAGCATTTTGACTGTATAAAGTGAAAGCATCTGCTTGACTTAGGGAATCTACTTCTGGTAACTTATGGGGAAAACCTGCTGAGTGTGTGTAAAAGCAGGCATGTCTAGGAAAATGGGCACTGCATTGTGAAGTTGGGTGCAATCCAAATATAACAGGGCACTTCACTGGACTGTGGCCCACATCTGTGGGGTGGAGTACCCCACACATAGGGTGCATCCTTATAAGCCTTTATGGACAAACACTGATAACATGAGAAAATACAGAATAATAATAGTAAGATCATACTTTAGATTAAAACATTCACATGGCTATATTGTTTTGTGTTTGGAGTTTTGTGAGACAGGGCATCATATAGCTCAGGCTGAAACTCACCACGTAGCCAAAGAAAACTTTAAGCTTCTCTTCTTCCTGCCTCTACCACCCAAGTACTAGGATTACATTCATATATATACCACACTTGACTATCTGTATAGTTAATATATAAAGATAAACCCACACACTTTGCAGTGGCTATCCTTAAAGCTTTATTGTTTAAAAAAAAAAAATGTGTGAATTTTACCGTGAGCTCCTGTATATAACAAAACTGGAAGTGATTTCCTATTGGTAAATGATAAACAATGACCAACTGTTTTAGTCATTCTTAGATGATGCCAAAGCATTCTTTCTCAGAATTGCTATCAGTACTTACTGAAAAGCACCTGATTAAAGGTAGTCAGGCTGCCTGAATCCTAGGGACAAACTCGACCTTGTATGACGCACCAAGTTTGGCCGCCTTCTCCCGAAACTGCATCTTGATGTGAAACTTCATTCAACCTTCAGTTGACACCAAGTGGCACTTAGTATCACCTACCTTCGAGTTCTAAACTGAGCCAGCTTGGGCCTTGGGGTTCCATTCATGCCCAAGTTGCTTCATGCACTGACATGATCCAGATCTTGATGGAATCTGTACACCCAGTAGTACTTCTCTTCGAGGATGAGCTGTTTGTCTTTAAAGTCAAGAGAGGTGCTATTTAAGTGTGATACTGTTAGTAAGCCTACAGAACTTGACATTTCTGGCTTTTTCCCCATCCAGCTCACCAAATAAAAGTGTAAATTGCATCTGTGCTTTGAATTTATATGCAGTATTGGAGGGTGTTATTTATGTAAAGGGTTGTTTAATCAGCCGTGAACTGGGGACTTCAAACATTTTAACCATATGCTGCCAAAACTCCCTTCTCTATCCCAGAAACTGGCGAGAGCCTGGCCAACGATTTCCTGTACTCTGATGTGTGCAGGGTAGAGACTGGGGAGAACTGCACCTCTCCTGCACCCAAAGAAGGTAGGAGGACCACACGGCCACCAGCCCCAGGTGACTGTCAGACCCCTTCAGTGACGTACGTGAGGCAGGTGGCATTGGAAGCAGATTAAAGTGGAAACTGCTTAGGAAAAAAAGCTAGCAACGAAAGGGGAAAGTTGGTTGGTGGGGGGTGGAGGGGTGGACGGGCAGAAAAGGAAGCCACGTGTGATGAAGCAAGCTGCTAGCTTGAGGCAGCCAATATTTGAGTTCCCTCTGCGGACCAGGAGACAGCATGGGAGGATGGGAGGGTGGGGTAAATGAGAGCTCACATAGCCAAATGCCGCTTCAGTAAGGATGCCGCTGTTTAGAAGATAGGCAGTCAGCAGAGTACTGTGGTAAAAGGTCCCGCAACTAAAACTGAGGACTCTTAGGCAAAGGAGGGAAGGAAGGCATTCTAAAGGCGTAGTGGTAAAAGTCCTTCAGAGAGATAACAGGCACGTGCAAGAAGAGCAGCCAGAGGTGATTCCAGAAACGGACGGGTCTCTATGGCTCTGTGTCAGGCTAAGCAGGTGAACCATTAAAGAGACCCAGAAGGTACAGCGGCCGGAATGATGCTGGAGGCACCTCAGTGGGAGAGCCCTTACCTCATCTGTGTGAGGCCCAGCCAAAAGTACAAAATACATAAATACAAACAAAAGGGTAAGAGAGAGGGATCTGGGCTTTAGCAACCCAGTGAGAAGGTAGCAAGGCAGGCTGCAGAGTGTGATAAACAGCTTCTAATACTAAATATCTAAAGCCAAAGACCGGTTAAGGTCCAGACAAGCTTCTGTCCTCTGAGCATGCCCAGTTGGGTTCTGGCATAGCTTGAGAAGTTGGTGGGGTTTCGAAGTGGGAACAGCCCTTTTCGACTCCTGAAGCACATCTCTGACTCGTAATTTCTTAATTTTTATTTCTTGGGCTGCCAGCTGGAGATGGCATTTGGGAAGCATCCCTGGGGAATTGCAGTGCCTCTTTCCCCCCTCCTGTCTTAACTGTGTTATTACTTGCCCTGCTCACAGAGCTGCTCCCTGTAGAAGAAACGGAACAGGATAAGGAGCACACGTGTGAGACACTGCTCATGTGCATTGTCACTGTTCTGAGTCACGGGCTGCGGAGTGGGGGTGGAGTAGGAGACGTGCTCCGGAAGCCATCCAAAGAGGTAATAAACGGATCCCAAGGGAAAGAGGGGTGCGCACAGGGGTTTGTGGGGGCGGACAGCGGGGACGCTCCATGGTGATGCTGAATGTAAACTGTCAGTGTGGAACACGAGCTGAGAGTGTGACAAGCCATTGTGCAGAAGCCAGTCAGAGCCCCTCCCCACAAGAACCCACTAAGGCATGTTGGGGCCCCAGGGCAACTCCTTAGAGGTTTGTTTAATATTAGGTCTGGCCACCCCAACATCCTGACAGGATCTTCCCCGTTGTGTTCCCCCAGCACTTGAAGAATTCACAGTATAGACAGGCCCAGGGGATTAACAGGAGGCTTAGTGGGGAATTGTAAAGTTTGATGCTCAATGTGACTCCTGCCCAAGTGGACAGCAGTCCAGCTGGAGCAGGGCTCTGACCTCTGGAGAGCCAAGGGCAGCGAGGGCCCTGCCTGAGGGCCGCATCTCTCATTTCCAGGAGCCTCTGTTTGCTGCAAGGGTGATCTATGACCTCCTCTTCTTCTTCATGGTCATCATCATCGTCCTGAACCTGATTTTCGGGGTCATCATCGACACCTTTGCTGACCTGAGGAGTGAGAAGCAGAAGAAGGAAGAGATCTTAAAAACCACCTGCTTCATCTGTGGTGAGTGTCTGTCCCACGCGGGCAAGCAGGCCACTGGCCAGCATGGCTGAGCACATGGACACTTGGCAATGGAGTAGGTGCATAGCAGTCTCTGGGCTGGGACATTCACGTGGTTCAGTCCCATCCCTGCCCTCTCTTGGCAAACAGCAGGCTTCTATTTGGTGCCCCCCCTTTTTTTTTTTTTGCTGGAAAGTGTCTGGAAAACCAATAAACTCTGTGCAGTTGTTACTAAGTTTGCCTTTCGGAATTAAGTTGTGAAGAGTAGAAATGTGACCACACATGTAAGACAAACGTATCTCTTGTCTTCTTGTGTCTGGGCATCCTGAGAGTCCCCTGGTCCAGTCCTAAGTTAACTAGGAAGGAGAGCTGTCATCCATACAGCCTGAGAATGTCTTCTCCAATGGCAGGATGAGGCTGCAATGGAAAAATCTCATTAGAGCCGAGGCGGGATGATTGCTGTGAGGTCAATGCCAGCTTGACCTGAGCTACCCAGTAAAACCCTGTCTCAAAGAAAAGAGAAAGAGGAGGGCTGGAGAGATAGCATGGACATTAAGACCATGCAATGCTCCTGCACTTACCCCAACTTCAACTCCCAGCGCCCACATCAGGCAATGGCTCACTCACATCACCCGGTAATTCAGACCTCTGGTCTCCATGGGCACCTGAACACATTCATGCAAGCAACACGAATGGACTCAGTAGATTGTATCTACATACATATGCATATAGACACCATGCATTTGAGGGAGCAGACAATGGTATAATTGTATTTTAATACTAGCACTCAGCCGGGCAGTGGTGGCGCACACCTTCAATCCCAGCACTTGGGAGGCAGAGGCAGGCGGATTTCTGAGTTCAAGGCCAGCCTGGTCTACAGAATGAGTTCCAGGACAGCCAGGGCTACACAGAGAAACCCTGTCTTGAAAAACCATTAAAAAAAAAAAAAAAAAAAAAAATTCCTAGCACTCAAGAGGCAGAGGCAGATAGATCTCTGCGACTTTGAGGCCAACTTGGTCTACATAGCCAGTTCCAGGACAGCCAAGGGTACATAGTGAGACCCTATCTCAAGAAATACATAAATCAATGGATTTATTGTATTTTTTAAAAGAAAGAAAAAGGTCCATTTAACAGTCAGGTTAAAGGCTTGGACTTGGTGCATGAGCCCCTGCTTCTGGACCAGCCTCAGCTGCTGACTGGCCATGCACTTGCGCTCAGTCATTCACATTCACCGAGCCATCTTCCCCACCTGTACCCGTGGGTGGTGTCCCTGTGCACTTAACTGCATCCCTGTGAGAACTGGGAGTGAGGACTTGGATAAGCTCCTGACGGCCCCATGCCCCACCCCCAGCCCCACCCCCGTCACATCACGCTGCAGGCTAAGTGGGAAGTGCGGCAGGAAACAAGTGCTTGCACCTATAATGCCAGCATTCAGGAAGAGGCTGAGCCAGGAGGATTATGGGGTTTGAGGCCAGCCTTTGCTACATGAGACCCTGTCTCAAAAAAACAAAATCAAAATAGTTTCATGGGGTTCCAAAAATGTCACTAAAAGTGTAACTATAGGAAAATATATGTAAATGCAAACTAATCATGTGGGGATCTGGAAGCTGAGTAATCATATCAGGATTATTCAGAATATGGTTACTAAATTTATGAACTCCTTCCCGATATGGAACGCTTTCTTTTAAACATCTAAATTCTTTAATTTTTAGCCTCTTAAAGACCTACTTTTTAAGCTTTTTATTTTGCTATAATTTTAGTGGCAGAAAAGTCATAAAACTAGTACAAAGAGTTTCTCCCAGCTCTTAAGATTCCCCAAATTTTAATTTTAATACTGGCTTCCCTTTCCTTTATTTATACACACACACACACACACCCACACACAGTTTTTCTGAACTGATTCAGTGTCAGTGTCTGACACGATACCCTTTTGATCTTCAGCATTTCAGTATGTATTTGCTGATGGCAAGAACATTCCCTTACATGGTTACAGTATAGTTACTGGGAAATTAAAGACAAAGCTATCTGTCTATCGGATTTTAAAAACTCACTCTTCATTCTACTACCGCCCTTAGAAAGTTCCAGGCCATGTGACATCCTGCATTTGGACTCCTCTTAACTCCACAGGCATTTTTTTTTTTTAAAGATTTGTTTACTTGTGTATATGAGTGCTCGATCCACATGTTTGTCTGTACACCAGAGAGGGCATCAGATTCCGTTACGGATGGTTGTGAGCCACCATGTGCTTGCTGGGAATTCAACTCACGACCTCTGAAGAAGCAGCCAGTGTTCTTAACCACTGAGCCAGCTCTTCAGCCCCTCCACAGGCATTTCTGAAGAACATGAGGCACTTGCTTTGAAGGGAGTCCTTTGATTCAGTTTCTCTGAAGCTCCCTTACGTAGAGCAGAGCTTATGCATTTTTTTATATGAATACTGAAGACACATTTTCTCACCTTCTCAGTGTGCCACACCAGGGACACATTAAGCCATAGCTTAATGTATATAACTGCTGATACTCACTCTCTTGGATAATGACATATTTGGTATGTTTCACCCAAGAAAGTCACTGTATGACAGGATGCTTGGGAACATTGTAACCTTGGTATTCCTCACCTTGGAATTTTAGCCCCAGCTGATGATTCTTGCCTTGGGAATTACTTTCCATATTTATTTATTCAGTTCATTAAGTTTGGGATAGCATCTTACCTTAATTTTGAAGTAGTGTAGGTTGGCCTTGAACTTGTAGTCCTCCTGCCTCAGCCTCCCAAGTATGGTGATGTGCCATTGTATGCCACTCTATTTTGACGATCATTTTACCCTGGGTTTGGCCCATGAGAACCCTTCAGACTGTCTTTTGTGTTCTGCCATGCCATAATCTTTTTTTGTACTCTATATTTTTCTGGCAGCTTAAGAATTCCAGTCTCAAACTTTTACTTTCTCTGACTCAGCCGTACAATCAGCCATTTCTTCAGTTGTTCATAGTGAAATAGGCATTTAGTAGACAACATCTAAGTGTTATCATGTAGGTAACAAAAAGATGGCTGCCTCTCATTCTAATTCAGCATTTCGGTGTCTATATCATCGTCCTTACTCTGAATATTTGTGCTCCCTTCTTTTAATATGAGGAATCCAAATCCTACTAATGGCCTGAAATATATTTCTTTACTCAACTCTAATTTCATAATGGCTAGCCCAGGCCTCCACAAAATATAGTTATTGACCAGCATCTGAAATTGGTTTAAAGTTCTTTTTGTCATGTCCACACTTTGGCATTTACCTGGGTCGAGGGAGCTTAAATTCATGGATCTCCTTCAGTATCTGAGCCTGTCCTCATGTTCTTCCCCTAGAATCCGGAAGGCAGGTTTCCCATGCACTCCTTGGCTAGATGCAACCAAGGCACCTGGCCTTCCCTGTAGTAGGAAGCTGCAGGGCTTTCAGACTGTAAGATCTGCCCATGGTATTGCTTATCTATAAATCTAGCACTCGAGAGTTTGAAGCACAAGTACCAAGAGTTAAAAGTTACCCGCTGGCTACATAGTGAGTTTAAGGCCAGCCTGGGCTACCTGAGACCCTGCTTCTAAACAAAACATAAAATAAACACTGGTGAGTCAGACTCATTGCCTGTGTACTCCTACCATGATGAAAGTGGGTTTTGAGACCAAGACTCCAACTCTGCCTGCAGATAAGTCAAGATGACAGGCTATGTTGACTTTGCTGTACCATGGCGGCTCAGTGGGAATCTGGGATGTTCTGTCTCTCCTTTAGGCTTGGAAAGGGACAAGTTTGACAATAAGACTGTCACCTTTGAAGAGCACATCAAGGAAGAACACAACATGTGGCACTATCTGTGCTTCATCGTGCTGGTGAAAGTGAAGGACTCCACAGAGTACACCGGGCCCGAGAGCTATGTGGCAGAGATGATCAGGGTGAGTGAGAAGGTACCCTGAAGCAGAGTAGCCATGGCAACCTCGGCTCTGTCTTCCTGGCTCAAAGTATGTTTCTGGCACCTGTAGAGGAGCCACATACCAAAAACCTATTGACCGAGACCTCAGTGCTCCGTGCACCCATGTTCCCTGAGGTTCAACTGGAGCCAATTCCGTCCGCCTGTTCTCGAGGAGGGGAGGCTGAGACTTGGGGAAAATGGACTCAGGGCTGTCTAACAACTGCCTTATCCTACCTCAAACTCCACCTCCCAGCTTAGTATCCGTCTCAGTCTGCCTCTTCTTGGTATTCCACATTGTTTTTGTTTGTTTTGAAATCTCCAGTTTCACTAAGATCGGTCCTTTATACACCTGATGATCAGTACGTGTAGTTTTCAGCATAACTTGCTTATTTGGGCTCAGCCTTCTGGGACGTGCTCTGCTGACTGTATGGAAGGGATCACATGAGGGAGTCTAAGCTCCAGATTAATCTTCCTGCTGATGGGCAGTGTATGGTTCTGTGTCCCAGCAAGGCAGAGAGGTAGCTGCTATAGGTTTTTCAGGCAACTCTTCTTCATAGGGCTTTGAGGAGTCATGAGACATGTGCTATGAGAGCCAGCCAGCCAGCTGCCCTTTATGATATGTGCTCTTCAAATTTGTTAGAATGTGCGGGGGGGTGGGGGGGGTGGAAAAGCAAATAGGCATGAACTGTCAATGCAGGGGATCCATTGTGATGAACCTGGGCTCCCTCGGGAAAGGGCCATTGGTTCTCGGAAAGGCTCCGACTGACGATGAGTTTCTCTGACCGAGCTCTGCTGTGGTTTCTCTGTGTTATAAACCCGTTCATATCAGGTCTGTCCCAGTAAGCTAGCAGTGGGTAGGGTTTGAACTGTACTGTGTGCAGTGCCCCAGTCGTGGGGTAATACTTCCTGCTCCCCCAAGTCCTACAAGCTACAAGGCTTCCTGAAGGGGGAACTACCATATTAGTTACTCTGTCATGGCTGTCACCACATACCAGAGGAGAAGCAGCTTCAGGGAGGTGTGAAGGCAGGAGTGAGAGGCATCTGGTCACCCTGCCCACAGTAACGGATGCTCCTTCTCTGCTGCTGTCTCATTTTTCTTCAGCCTAGGACCCTAGCCCACAGAACAGTGCCACCCATTTAGGATGTGTATTCCCACCTCAACTAACCAAGTCTAGGCCCTCCCTCCCAGAGGCATGTCTCCTAAGTGATCTTAGATCCTGTCAGGTGACCGTCCGTATTAACCACCACAGGTTACATGTTTCCCAAATTTGAATGCACTTAGGACTCTTCTGGGGTATAAGTGTCATTCTGACTCAGCACTGGCTTCCAGGATTTTACCACTCCCAATAGGCTCCCTGGGGTGCCAAGGATACAAGTCTGAATCACCCTTTGAGTAGTAGGAATCTAACCGAAAAGGCAAACTACATTGACTTAATCAGTTACCATCCAAGAGCTGGGGACAAAGCTCAGTGGACAAAATGCTTTCTGGGCTGAGTTCCTGAGCCCAGGTTCACATCCTCAGCGCCTATGGAAAAGCCAAACCTGGTGTCACAAGTCTGTAAATCCAGACAGGCATATCTCTGAGGCTCACTAGCCAGCCAGTCTAGGTAACCAGCGAGGCTTCCAGAAGTAAGGCATAGTTGGAGGAAGTAGGTCATTGGGAATGTAGAATGCTGGCAAGATGGCCCAGTGGGGAAAGTCACATGCTGCCAAGCCTGATGACGTGAGTTCAATTCCTCAGACCAACATGATGGAAAGAAAACTGATTCATATGCCATGTGCACACACAAGGTAACTAATTAATTAAATATAGCAAATATATATAAAGTAATAAAATAAATGCAGTGGGTAAATAACTTATTTACCTATAATACTTATTACTTATGTTTAATGATAGAAACATAACAATTAAAATCAATAAACATAATAAGTAAATGAACTTTTTAAAGTAGGATATGGGGCTTAAGCATACTTGCTACCCTTACCTGTAACTCCAGTACCAGGGGACTTAATGTCCACTCCTGGCCTCCACGGGTACCAGTTGGGTGCTCATAGAGACATGCAGGCAAAACATTCATACACATAGAAAGGAAGAAAAAGAAAACTTTTTTTAAAGGGCGGAGAGCAATAGAAGGTGCTTGATTGTGGGCCTGTACGTGCATACATGGGTGACTCACCCATATACACGTGCACACAGAGACTAGCATCAAGACTGGTTATGTGACTGCTGAGGGAAGATACTGCCAATCCTTTCTGTACGTAACTCTCTCCACGTATGAGGCTCTTCCATATCCAGCATTCTATTTGGTTACTTGCATGCAATGGGGAATGGTCTGGGATACGGGAAAAGAAGAGGAGCAGAGCATGCTTCCAGAAAGGATCCGGAGGGAGAGAGTGTAAGGCAAGAGGAGCCAGAGAGGAGCAGTGAGCAAAAGGACATGCCATCAAGAGCAAGTGTTCTGTTGTGAAGGGAAGAGAAGGGGAGAGAAGGGGGGGGGCTAGCAAGTAAAGGACACACTATCGAGAGCAAGGGTTTGTCGTTCCTTCTTTCGTCACTGTAACAAATGCCTGACACAAACAACCAAAGAAGGAGAGGGTTATTTTGGCTCAATTTTAGACACTTTGGTCCCTGGTTAGCCGTTGTCTTGTGTCTGAGCTGTGGTGAAGCACCGCACTCTGGGAGAAGGGTATGGAAAATAGCCGCTCACTTCTTGGAGGCCAGAGACCAGAAAGAGATAACATCCTTTACAGGCAGATTCTGGGCCAGGAAGATAGCTCAGTGAGTGGAGTGCTTACTGTGCAACCATGAGGACATGGGCTCAGATCCCAGCCCCCCTCCCCCATCAAAAGCCAGGCTCCCCACTGATGGGAGCACAGAGACAGGCACCTCCTGGAGCTTGCTAGCCTGGTGGACTAAACAAGTGATGAGAAGCAGGATCAGCGAGAGATCCTGGACAATGTGGGAAGCAATGGAGGAGAAGACCCGGTCTCATTTCCTTTCTGCTTTTGTGATAAAACACTGATCGAGAGGAAAGGGCCGTTTGGGTCATGCTTTCAGATCACAGCCCATCATTGGGGAATTAAGGGCAGGAACTTGAAATAGAAACCGTGGAGAAATGCTGCTTGCTGCGCTCCTCACAGGCTCATAATTAACTGGCTCTCTTATAGCCTAGGACTACCAGCTCAGGGGGTGGTGCTGCCCACAGAGGGCTGGGACCACCTACATAAATTAGTAATAAAAAGAAATGCCTCATAGACATGCCCATAGGCAAACTGGACCTGAACAGTTCCTCAATTGAGACTTCCTTCCCAGGTAACTCTAGGCTGTTCCAAAGTTGACAGAGCTCCGACAATACAAAATGGCCACATTCAGCCTCTGTGTGTACATGCCCAAGTATAGGAGCACACATATTGGGGCAACACAGAGAGAGACAAAGAAGAGGGGGTGGGGAGAGGAAGAAGAAAACAGAGAGACCAAACCGTATAGTGAAATTCCAATGACCTACTTCCTCCAAGTAGGCCCTACTTCTGGAAGTTTCTATAACCTTCAAATAATGCCATTAAAATTATTAACTGATCTTTGGATTAAGCCATTGATTAAGGCAGCACTCATCGTAAAGTCACCTCTCAATGATTTGATATTGCAGTTGAAGGCCAAGCCTTTACCATGGCGTCTTTGGGTGACACTTCATGAATGCTGTAACAGGATAGATGCAGATGAAAGTAAGGCTGGGGTCAGTGCCTGCCTACACTTAGCTTTAGAAGATACTAGGCAGTGTTTCAGAAATCAGTTTCTGTAGCACTTTGGTGGGAGATGGCTGGCAGGGTGCTGGTGAGACCTGGTCAGATGGGAGCAGACTTCTGTATGGGGGGGGTGGGGTAGGTAAAGCAGAGAGAGACAGAGCCAGTTCCCACCGGGGCATGACACTTTAAGAAACATCAGTTCTCTGATTCTATCCCTTCAGTGGTTGACTCTGGCAGATAAGCCCATGTTTTATCAGCCCACACATTGCCCCAAACCTAGCCACATGAATGTGTGGTGACCTGGACTTTTCTCCCCTCTAAAGTGTCTGGCTGTGTCCTATCTTTAAATCTTCCCAGGGCTGATTGTGAAGCTCTGTTAATCGCCTTACATTACGCTCACAGAAAAGTCTGGTGCCCTTTGGAGCTTCTGTCTCAGTCATGGAGACTTACTGAAGTCTCATGAGCAGTCACTTGACTGAGATTAAGAGCAGAGTGACCCCTTGCCTGCCACACAGCCTGATCAGAGTCCTCTGCATTCAGTGCTCTGAGAACCTGGCCATTCATTCTGCTTCCTGTCTGTACCATGTATGCTTGGATAAGATGTCTTTTCAGAAAGCATGAAAATCTAGGGCCTCCAAGGGTTCTTAACTCCGGATGTCAGCACTGCTGGAGAGCGAGGTGTTTTGTGCTATAAAAGAAGCACAGAAGAGTGTTAGAGCCCCTGGCTGAAAGGCAGAGCCTTTTGCCTGTGTTGTTTTTAGTTGCGATTCAACTTGGTGCCACATGAATCCCTGACATGGAGACTTAGCCGTAGCAGGACAGGACCTGAGCACGCTCAGCTTCACCACTCGGGGCTGTCAAGCTCCTAGGCCCTCAGCTGCAGTGCTGCAGGTCACGTGCCTGTGTTGTAACCCCATGAGCTCATGCTGTGTGAAAGCTGCTACTGTCAGGAAGAGACCTCCCAGCCCTCTCCTACTCACTGATTCTGGGCAGGAAACCAGGCTGTGTGGCAAGACAAGCCTTGGAGACTGCTGTTACTGCAGGTGAAGGACAGAAAGGGGATGGCCATCAGGGATGGAAGCTAAAGTCCAGCAGTGCTCACCACTCCTAGACACTTCGTGTCTTTGAAAGAAGGACGGCCTTTGCCTGATGGAGAAGAGGGCGTTTAACTCTTCTACCACTCTCCTTAGTCTGTCAGTTAAGAATCCGGAGTGTTGGGATCTGTTCAGTAACATCTGCTGAAGGCCATGCAGGAGACCAAGAGGAAAGCCTCAGGTGGCCACTCAGAAGGTAAAAGAGCTTTCTAGTAACCTCAAGGACAGCACCTTTCACAGAGGCATCAGGCCTAGAGTATGGGCCTCTACTCCCAAAGCTAGCATCTGGCTGGTGGAACATAATTTAGGAAAAGAGCCCGCTGGCCGTGAAGGAGCACGGATGGGGAGTTGCCTAAGTGCTGAGCATACCCCCTTTGCCTACATTCACATCCCAAAGACGTACTTCCTTTTTTGGTAATAGCCAACCCATACCAAAACACGACAGCCAGGTATGTGGTGGCTCAACCCTGTAATGCGAGCACTCGGGATGTGGAAAAAAGACGGCAGGAGTTTGAGGCCAGCCTCAGCTACATGAGACCTTTTCTCAAAACGAACAAGCCCCACAAGACAGGCTCACTAGGTTAGCTGTATCACCTTCCCTAGTGCAGTCAAGGTAACGAGGTTCTTCCCCTCCATCAAGAACAGTTGTTCGTTTCTTGCTACCCCTAGGGGGAAGAGAAGGAAACTATCTCATAGTTGAGAAATTCCCAGCCATTCGCCCACGAGTTAAATTTCACTTAAGTATAACATGACCTGCATCCTCATCTCTCTTCTTTTTGGTCATCCCCTGTCTTGCTTCATTAATTGCTTTTCCCACAGAGCCCATTCCTACCCAGGGACTGGGTATGGGGACAGAAGATCCTGGTCTGAGTGCCATCTCTGCTCCTTCATAGGCATGTAATCCCCAGCAAGTCATAGGACATCACTGACCCATTGACCATCTGTTATACAAATTCAGGTTCATGCTACCCCACACACCCATCTGGGGCTAGACAGATAAGACCAGGAGTGTGGCAGGAAGGTGTGGAGGGCAACAGCTGGTGGGCAAGCCTAAACACAACAGCCAGCAAACAGAAGCCACAGGGTGACAGAAGAGCCAACAAGAGCTTCCTTGTAATCCCATCCCTGTGGATGGTACCTTGGCTGCCAGCTGATGGTAACCAAGCCGTCTTGATTTTTAATAACATCCTGGGGGGGGGGGGAGGGCGGTATCTTCCCCTTTCTCCAGTATCAGTGGGGTTTCTGTTGATTCAGAGAAATGGTCTTAGAGTTGTGGGGTTAGTCTTGGTTCACTAGTAGACCTGATCCTTGGTTGCAGCCCCGAGGGTAAGTGGTGCTGTGACTCAAAGGTCTAAAGAAACTTGCTTTCCCCCCGGCCCCTATAATACACATGCAGCTTAATATATAGAAATGATGTCGCCTTTGTCACAGGCAAGCTATGACCACAGGGGCCTTGCATAGCCCTGGCAGCATAGATGGAAATTAAATAAATAAATAAATAAATAGGGTTGTATTTTCACATAGGAACTCCCGTCATGGTGGTAGCCTAAGAAGTTTTGTTAATCTGGATCTTCATATGCATTCCCACAACTCTATGCAAGCCCTTTTATATAATTTCTACACCAGTGGCTTTGTTCTGTGCCCACCGAACTGAGGATTTGTGCCTGTCTAAGGTTAAGGTGATGCTATTGGATAGGAATCCACTGTGAATTATCTGTCCAGGAAGATGTAATACTACAGAAGTGGGGACATTAGAGGTAAGAGACAAAATGTATGATTCCCAGAAAGATGCTGTAACCCTTTTTTCTGCTGTATTCGAGGGAGAAGCCTGAATTCTTGAATGTTAGAAGCACAAAAACCATTCAAAGGAAAGATTTTTTTTTTTTAAATGAGCCGGGCAGTGGTGGCACATGTCTTTAATCCCAGCATTTGTGAGGCAGAGGCAGACAGATTTCTGAGTTCGAGGCCAGCCTGGTCTACAGAGTGAGTTCCAGGGCAGCCAAGGCCATACAGAGAAGCCCTGTCTCAAAAAAAAAAAAATCAAACAATCAAACAAAAAATAATAAAAAATGAATGAATGAATTTGTTTTCCTAACTAAGCATAGATTCACTATGTATCTTGAAATTCCACCTCATAATCTTTGTTTGTTTGTTTGTTTGTTTGTTTCCCCCAGAAGTGTTTCTGAGTGAACTGCATAGAAAATGAGGTGATTGGATAGAATATCCTGGGCTATTCTGGGTGCCCCTCTCCTCCGTGGTAGCATGTGATAGACAGGTTATTGCTCTGCCGATGAAATGCGCCAATTCAAACCAGATTAGATCATATATAGGCAGGATTATTGGGAAGCTGCTCCCGGGTGAGTTCACTGGCCCCAAGGAGACAGAGACACAGACAGACAGACAGACAGACAGACAGACGACAAAATATCTGGAATATATAGGAAGAGCCTCTGGGGGAAGGGAAGCTCAGCCTCTACGATGGAAAATTCAAGGTTGCAAGCAGTGTGTGCCAAATAAGGACTGAGGGATAGATACTGGGAGAACCTGGAGGCCAGGTCTACTTTGATATGTAAAATGTGCACCTCAGTCACTTGTCCTGTTATCACAAGCCAAATATGATGGTCATCCAGGACCCAGCAGAGAATGTGTTTCCCCTGGTGACCTGAACGGGTGGATTACACTGGCAAGAGCAGGGCTGATTGGACAACCATTGCCTGCCCTTGGTTGTCATTCGTCGCCCTGTCTGAGATGCACCCTCCATGCAGCCTCTCGCTCGTCCTATACCCAGCAGGATATAAACAGTTCACCAGTGGGAACTCAGCCGGATAAAGCAGCCTCTGCAGGGTCACGGAGCTAGACCAGAGCTGCTGGGCCACAGTTCAGCCTCAGGTGGCCCTGAGCCACGCCTCCAGGTACCCTCGTAAGGAGGTGGGGGGGCGGGGTGTCTGTGCACCTGCACACAGCCCTCTGGGTTGGGAGCCTGCAGCCTTTGTCATCTGGCTGCCTCATCTCCCTAGTGTTTGAAATTAATCACTTTTTAAAAAGGCAGAAAGGCCCCATGAGGGTAGGGAGGAGAGCCTGAAAGAGGATCTCCTAGGTAATGCTGGCTGGCTGATGCATAAATCAGCAGGCCTCGAGCTATGCGGTTAGATGGAGTTTAGTGCTCAAAGCTGTACATAGGCAGCATGGCTCCCAGGTGACCACCTCGAGTGCTAGAGAGTGTTGATATGGCAGAAGTGGCGCAGGAGTAGACGGCTCGGGTAAAGAATTTATCTGAAATATATGATAAACACCTCTACTACCACTTACACGTGAGACACCGAAGCATAGTCCTTGGTGACCAGATCTGGTGGGAGAGAGAGCAGTCTTAAGGGCAAGAGGGTAGAGGAGCTACCAGCTCCTCACCGGGCAGACCAGCTTCCACACCCAGGTGACTCAGGCCCTGAGCGTCACCCAGTGACAGTCAGATGGGAGGATGTCTGCTCTGACATCCCTTAAGCCCCACACTGACTCTTTCTCACAGCTGTGCACTCTTCTCTGTTAATCCTCTCTCAGGTAGTGGAGAGCTACTGCCCGCCCCAGCAGGGGAGGGGCCCTTGCCTTGCCTTCTTGGAAAAGGCTATCCTTAAAAGCCTAATGCAGTTTGTATCAGAAGCTAGGTGAGAATCTTTTTTTTTTTTCTTCCCGAAAAGGTCTGTTCAAGCAAATACATTGTGTTAACAAAGTATGCAGTACAAAAGGTCTCTGAGGGACCACAGTGAGAAAACTGGGAAGCAAGAAGAGAGCTGCCAGCCGGTACCCCGCCC
>NW_022196903.1:101779065-101784554 GCF_008632895.1 Mastomys coucha
TCTCTAGTTGATAAGAAGACACAGGAAGTAAACAGTCAGAAAGCAACTGTTAGCAAGGTTAAGAGATCAGAATGGGAAGTGAGTGCCCGCCTCTGCCTGGGTGTCACTCCCTCCTGTCTTAAAGTAGAACTGGCCCAAGTCTTGCACTTTGAGTGACCTGAAAGGAGTGCTTGTGCTCTGGAGTCTGCCGACCAGGACTCTCCAGGACAGGAACAGTGCTTCACCAAGGGTAGTCCAAGGACTGGCATGGAGACTCTTCATGGATAATAGCTGGATAAATCAAGGCTCTGGATGTCTGTGAAGGAAGGGCTGCCCAGCATAAGGAAATGCATATCAAATGTCACAGCCATCAGGGGGAGACTCCAGGAGGGAAATTGGAATGAGAGCCTTTAATGTTGGAGCCCCTGCTGGCTGTCGTGCAGGGTACATAACTGAGGGACAGAGCCTGGCCGGAGCATGTAGCCAGCTCCACCCTAACCTGTCTTACCTGAGTTTTCACAAATTCTGCTTTATCCCAGCACTGGAAATGTGACACTGACATCCCATTGCTCCCTTCAAGCATACAGTATAGGGCTTTGGACTTTGATTCTGGAAATCAAGGGAGGATGCTAGGAGGAAGGGAGTGTCTTGATAAATTCCTGGGGCATCGATATCAGTGTTTGGGTATCCTCACTGCCATAGCAACCACTTTGCGCCTAACCTGGGAGGCCATATGCATTGGTGGAAGGCCCTTGGCTTCCACAAGTGAGGAGATGGCCTGTGCTGCCCTCTAAATACAATTCCCAGAATGCCTCCTGGAGTTAGCTGACACCATGTCCAAGTTCAAGAATATCAGGGTGAAAGAGAAGCGGAGAGGGATTTGGCACTGCCTTCTCGGTGTCTGGAAACTGTGTGTCAGCACCATTCGGTGCACCTCCCAGCCAGCCAGGCGCTCACCCCACCCGCTGTGCTGGAGCTTGGGTTCCTGTCGGTGGCAGCTGCACAAAGCATTTGCTGAGCTTATGTTTCCCCACCTAACGTCGTAACATGTTCTGTCCTCTGCTGTAGAGGGGGTGGGGCCGCCCCCTCCTTCCTGTGCACTTCATGGACACCTATCTGGTGTTGGGAAGCATTCAGCATCCGGCCTGCATTTCTGCATGAGGCTCTAGCATGCTCTGGATTTTCCCCAGTCTGTACGTTACAGCATCTCTGACAAAAAGTGGAGCCCTAAAGGGTCTAAGATGCTGAAGGGGACCATGGGGAGTGGAGCCACCTGACTGCTCTTCCAGGCTGCAGAAGGTCAGGGTCCTACTAGCAGAGGTTGGATAGAGCCACGGAAAATGTGTTGACCACCCAGGAGAGCACATGCTTATATGCCTACAGCCAATATTGACACATACATCACCCAACAAGACAGATCTAATAAACTAAAAGAAAAAATATATATATACCAAGCCACCCTCCCATTTTTTCACCTATCACACAGGCCACTGGGCTGCCACCCATCCAGGCTACATCTGTAACTCCTTTGCCCTAACTCCTACATTCATTCCTGATGGTTCTAAATACCAACTTTGTCTGATATAGCCACTTAGTATCATATTGCTACCACAATATACAACCATATATACATATACATGATATACACATATGTATACATATGTGTATATACATATATATATGATAAAGAGGTATA
The DNA here is from genome assembly GCF_008632895.1 of Mastomys coucha. NCBI lineage: Eukaryota > Metazoa > Chordata > Mammalia > Rodentia > Muridae > Mastomys > Mastomys coucha. The sequence goes on from NW_022196903.1 coordinate 101,780,741, forward strand.
GAAACTGAACTCATTTCAAATACCCTGAAATGGACTGTGTTTATCAAGTGGACACAATGGAAATTATTTAAGACCTCTCTTTTTACAGTGAATGCCTACAGGGAACATGGGGAAGGGGAAGGACTTGGATACCTCCTTTCAAAGTGGTATCAGGTAGAACTGAGGCTTGTGAGTATTTAGAGATTAGGATAGGTGATTTGGAGAGGATAGGGGAGTCTGGAGATACCCCCCCCCATCTGATAGGTGAGCTCCGGCATGCATTCTTCAGAGGTGGCACCATCCCTGCAAACTACTTCCGGGTCAGCAGGTGCAGACCAGCTCCTCAGTTCCTTGAAAACTGTGGGCAGGAAGAGCAGTAGCGTGTTCCTAGCCTGCCCTCAGAATATCTACAAAGCAGTAATCCTGAACAAAGCTTATCTTGAGTTTTCTGTTCTGTAAACCCAGCCGAGAGAGCTCAGAAAGCACACTATGGTACATGAAACAGCTATTAGCTCTGTGTGTGTGTGTGTGTGTGTGTGTGTGTGTGTGTGTGTGTGTGCACTTGTATGTGAGTTCACATGTGTTGAGACAGGGTCTTACTAAGTAGCCCTAGCTGGCCTGGAACTCACAGATATCTTCCTGCCTCTGCCTCCCCAAGTGCATGTGCCACCGCACCTAGCTATGTGTCTTTGTGTCTGTTCAAAGGTGAATGAATGGAAGGACTTTCCCCTGGTTGTAGGGAAAAGATTTTAGAAACTTAGTTATGAAATTAGGCATCAAAACTAACAAGAAAACACTGGATTCGGTCAACCACGTCAAAGTTGAAAACTCACAGAAGCTAGAAAGAATCAAAACCACTGGAAACCGCCAAGGTCTCCATCTCCAACTACAGGAATGTTCTGGTCAGCTCTTAGCTGGTGGAAAGTGCAAGGAAAGCCGCCTTAGCAGCAGGTCAGAAGCCAGCTTGGATGCTGGATTCCGGAAAAGGGTGACTTTTGCCAGATTGTCTCTTATTAACAGTCTCAAAAGGGGCCAGCCCTGCCTTGCCTGGCACAGGCCACTGGCCTACCTCCTCCTCCCTGACCTCTGGTTTGCTCAACGTGGCAGCCTCAGGTGCCCAGGACCCAGGTGTGTCACTCTCAGTGGTGAACTCTGCCTTCTCACAGTCCCCATGGGTGCCCGGGGAACACTCCACCTGTGGCCCCAGACTGACTTGAAAGAGTGATTCCGCAGCTGGCTGTGGATGGGAATTTCATCAGAAATGGGTGCGGTTCTCTCTGCTGGCACGAGCTGGTCTTTGTTGTGCTCTATCATCCAAGAACAACTATTAACTAAGTCTAGGAAGGGTAACAGGTCATCACAGCCCAGCTGAAGATTGTATAATGTGCCTGTTTCTTTCAGTGATGTCATTCTGAGCACACGAACAGCCAGACCAACATCTCAGCTTGTACGCAGCTTGAGCAAGCCTCTGGTCAGAGAAAAAACAGGGTCTCCAAAACCTTATCCCTCAGAAAGAAAGTACTTTAGGTAGGAGTCTTGATATCTATATTACAGCATTGCCTCTATGTGAGCTATGTGACCTTGAGCAAATGACTTTATTGATTTATAATGCTTTTACACAATACCATCCATCTTAGGGGACACATTCACAGCTACTTGATCCTTATTGTCACCAAGTGCAATAGCTAGTGAGCTCTTAAAGAAAGAAAGAAAGAAAGAAAGAAAGAAAGAAAGAAAGAAAGAAAGAAAGAAAGAGAGAAAGAAAGAAAGAAAGAAAGGGAGAAAGAAAGAGAGAGAGAGAAAGAAAGAAAGAAAACAGAAAGGAAATCCTGAGCTAAATGAGCTGACTCACTCTGTCCGTGTGGATGGACAAAGTCACACCTCTAACTCTACCTAGTTTTTTGATCCAGGCCTTTGCTCTTTCTACAGTCACAAATCTGTGGTAGACATGTATAGAAGCTGTAAAACAGCAACGTCTATGTGGTTTAGGTTGACTGGATTCTCACTGGTAGCTTATTTGAGGTAGCAATGAAATTCCAGGTAGAAGATCTCTCTCTTTTTTTTTTCCCAGTTACTAAACTTTTTTTTTTTTTTGAGCAGTATTAGGTTTACAGAGAAATGCAGCAGGAAGCGCATCTTCCCATATATCGCTTCTCACCTTCCCTTTCTTCCCTTCCTTCTTTCTTCTCTCCAGCTAACCCAATTCAAAGTGTGCATTACTGAGGATATAGCTATAGCTAGGTACAGATAGATCAGCAGCAGCAGACACACAGATAACTGTGATGCTGTTGTGAAAGTCGTAGTTTGTGTTGGTAGGATTGCTCTTGGTGTTTGATCCGCATCCAGTGTTTTCTGACAGCCGTGTGGTTTGTAATTATGGAATCACACAGACTAGCTTCACTGTTCCAAAAGCCGCTGCACCTCATGTGGCCCCTCCTTCCTAAGCCTGTGGCCTCCACTGGTTTTACCAAGTTGGAATATACTTTCGAGGGGTTTTTCATGTATGAATTTGAAAGTCACAAAGCCTAAAGAGCAAATGCACTCTAAAGAGTACTTCCTGTCTTCTTCAGCGTAAGTGACCCAACCTTGCTCACCAAAGGGACAATTGATTCCAAGTCTGCCTGGCACCCGACATGTCTGCTTTGTCAAAATTAAGTATTACCTTCTGTCTCCCTCCCTCGCCCTCTAAGCATTCTGAGGAGTTGAAGCCTGAATGCCAGCGTATTTCCTGGCCTCTCTGTTTGTGGTGTGCCAAAAGACATAGACTTGCAGCTGCCACCTGAGTTGAAAAGATAGTCTTGACATCTAGAATCTTCCCAGAGGGGTTACTTGGGAGCAAAGCAAGAGTTCCACTTTCTAGAGCTTGTCTTCTCTTGCATGAACCGTATGTCTTACCCTTTACCCCCACCCCCACCCCAAGTCCCCATGTTCTAATCTTTCTATAGAAGAAAAAAGGGCTTGGTAAGCAACCTGCTCTACCCAAGCAGGCTCCCTCTGAGGCGGCCATGGAATCTCTGGAGTCTTTCTCAGAACAGCACCTCCACTTGAACCTGGGAAGAAAAAAAAAACCTGCCTCTCAGCATTGGCAACACAGTTCATCCTCCCTTACGCCTGCCTCTGCTCTCCCTCTGCCGGGCTCTGCTCCCGGCCCCACCCGTACGCCCCCACCCCCCCACACACATATACACACTCTCCCTCTTTCCAGTCAAGGACGTGTTGAAGTGGTCAGTGCCACCCCCGTGTCTAAAACTTGAGTGTTTGCCTTTGCAGGGACTTTTCCAACCTTACCTAGAAAAGAACTAACCAGAACTTTAGCACTTGTGGTTAGCCTGCTTCCGGCTGTGGCTTCAGTTAGTCTGTGTGCTCTGACAGAGGAAGTATTTGCAAGTATGGGAAGTGCCTGACTGGATTGTGGGAGGACCAGGGCAGACGGTGCCTCATAGCATTGGCATGTGAGATGCCAGCAGCAAGCTGAGTGAGGAAGGCGAAGAGGGATAGAGCAGACCCAGAGAGTGGCAGATGCCATGTGACGCCCTCCCCCTTCCCACACATACAGAACCACACACATTCCCCACCGTGTGAACTGAAACAGAATGTCATGGTCAAGGATGGCTTTTCCAAAAATGCAAGACAGAGGCATACTTTTGATCTTGAGTAGACGTCAGGGCAAGACTCTGCAAATATGGATGTCTAGGCCTTCACCCGTGGCTAGACGCATGGCTGACAGAACTTGTGGATGACAAGCTAGTTGTGAAATTAAAAGCCCCAGGATTCACATTCTCTCTCTCTCTTTCTCTCTCTCTCTCTCTCTCTCTCTCTCTCTCTCTCTCTCTCT
>NW_022196903.1:101784647-101809939 GCF_008632895.1 Mastomys coucha
ACACACACACACACACACACACACACACACACACACACAGACACCTTCACCATATTGCAATATTCTGAACGTTTCCTTTTCAGGTTGATTCTCCATGTAGATGAGAACCCTCTTGATGAGGAACCCCAACCAGCAGGAGCTTACCCTATTGAGCCACATGCAAAAACCACCTGGAAACGGAGAGAAGAGTTTGGCTAGAATTGCTAATTAATTTTAATTACTGAGTAATTGGAGATTTGACCTAATAGCCAGGTGATTCGTTAAAATACTGGCGACACCAAGGTTCTCACATTTAAGGATCTGTTATTTCAGCACAGAACTTAGATTCTGTTCCAGGAAGCTTGTGTTCTATGTGTTAGGATTTTAGTGAGGTTCCTCCTACCCCAGTTTCACATTTCAAACTTAAGTACACAGTTAAGGGGTCAGAGCCCAGAAAACCCTCTTTCCTATCTTTTCATGGAAGATCTCCTAAGAAATAGAGAATGAAGGGTTATCCCAGGGTTAGAACATATGGCCTTTGATTGTTGTGGATACTAAATTTGAAAGAGTGGTTCACAGCACTTTTTCAGTTTACTGTGATTTAAAGATCCATTATTTCTGTGGGTGGCTTTATGGACTCCTTGAGTAGGGCCTTCATATCCCAGACTCACAGATGTCCCATGTATAGAGCACAGGGGAAAAGAACCAGAAAGAGTAAAAGTTCAGTCAAGGACGCTTGTGTTTTGCATGTATTCAAAGACCTTCCTGCAGTCATTGCTGGGACTGGGGGAAGGGTGGACATCACACATGCTGCAGAAGAAGGTGGCAATTCCTTTTAACACAATCTCATTGTAACCTGTCACTGTTCAGTCATATGTTCCCGTTCCCTAAAGTCAAAGCTGTGTGCACACCCATCCATGGATCTTCTGGAGACTTTTCAAGATTTCACTGACATGGATTCTTTGGAAATCCATCTTCTGTTTTTGTAAAAGGTTTGCTAAGCAGATGAGAACATGGTGCATTAGAGAGCCTGACCTTAGAGGAGTTTACTACCAGCTTGGCCTTGGGGCAGCTATTTGCAGAGCAGTAATAATCGCAAATGAGCCTGTGGCTACTCACTGTGCATGCCCCACACCTAGTAAAATGGACTTTCTTCTCTCACATCTCCTTCCTTTTTCTTTCCTTCATTTCCTGACTCACACCTAGCTCCCTCCTAGCTCCCTGTTCCAGACCCTTCCTTGGGCCACTGGCCAGCTGCAGGCAAAGCAACCTTGCCTGTTTGCCCTCACCTCCATCTCCCGGCACACTGGTAATCCATTCCACCTGGACCCTGCTCTGTGGAGGACAGCCTCATGCTTGCTCCCTTCAAGAGCCCGGTGCTGGCTTCCCTTGGGCCTTTTGTGCAGAGGATGCTCTCCAGCTGGCCACCGGGAGTTGGTTCTGACCGTAATACTCCTCTCTACTGCTCATGTGATTCCGTGCAGCCTCCTCCTTCTTACCTGACACCTACTCTCCTCACTTCCATGGCAGGCACCTAGAGATGGAAGACCCACTTCCTACTTAGGTGTCCAAGGCAAACATACCTGCTTTTAAAGAGGTCCCAGGACCCAGACGCAGTGACCATATCTGTGTGGCCACTGCACCCTGCTCACTGCCACGAATGTGAAATAAGGTTTCCTATAGTTTATGTTGATTTTGCTATACGTTTAAAGTGCTTTCCTGCTTACACACACTTGAACTCAAAACAACTATGAGATGCCCACCCATATACTCTGCTACAATGATATACAAATTTGTAAATACAAATCAATTCCTAAGATCTTATTTGAAAATAGGCTTTAGTTCCGTCTCCTACACCCAAGTCAGAACTACAGTTGGTCATGTCTGTGCTGATGGGATCTGCAACCCCTACTGCATCCCAGCTGGTGGCGTATTGTCAGAGCTTGACAATGACAATAAGATTTGGGAATCTTTCTCCTTCTCTGGGACCATTCTACAAAACTCAGTACACTGAGGCTAGAAATCTAGGGCTTTTTGATGGGTAAGCTGGCCTCTGAGATCCCTCCATCGATTCAGGTACATGACGTCGTCAGCCAGTCCCCACTATCTGACCCCTTCACAGAAGCTAGTTTACCCTGACGAGAGAAAGCCCTACTGCCCAGCAGCCACATGGTTCTGTCTTCTGAAATGCGACGTCCTTTTCTCCCTCAGCACTGCATCCCTTGAAGTGAGATGCTTCCTTGGTGGGAACATGGAGTTGCGTGTCTGAAGGACTGACAGAGGCCTGTAGAGTCGCGGCAGCAGCAGCAGGTCATGGAAACCATTCCATAGATAACACATTACAGGCAGAGAATCACTTCCGAGTTTTAGCTAGTAGCTTTGAATCGTGTGTTTTCTGGGCTGATCTTTTTTTGCCTGTCACTCTGTTGAGAAATTGACTAAAATGAATGTGGGGTGGTATAAATGTTTATCATGGGATATAGCAGGGTAGACCATGTTTTTCTTTCAGCAGAAAAGAAACATTGTAAGCAGCCCATGTTTAACTATTTAAGCTCATGCGTATAGAGTCCATGAAGGATCCCTCCATCCTCCTATAAACATTGACTGTCAGCTTTGGTCTAGTCACTCCATAGAGGTGGTTCCAGCCCCTCACCTTAAAGAGTAGTGACCTCCTAGGAATGAGTTCCTGGACTCCCTGGTTTTTTGCATTGTGATTTGAGCTGGGGATGTAGCTCAATTGGTAGAATGCTTGCCCAGAGCCATAGAAGTGGACATGGCAGTACATAGCTATAATTCTAACAGTCAAGAGATTGAGGCAGGAGGATCATGAGTTCAAGGTCAACTTAGGTACACAGTGAGTTTGAGGCCAGCTTAGGATACATGAGATCATGACCCCCTTCCCCCACCAACACACACACACACACACACACACACACAAAGATGTGTAAGTACATAGCTTGCCTCCTTTATTTTGAACCTGGTCTGTGCATGGCTTCTCCTGAAAGATCACCTTAACTGAAGACAGTTTAATGGTCTCATCTGATCTATCATATCTAGACTTGGTTCTCTCAAGTATCTGAAGATCCTGACACTGCTATTATAAACAAGAGGTTGGCCAACACTAGTCCACAGTCCAAACCCAGTGAGCCACCAGCACTAGTAAATAACGTTTTATCGGCACACAACTGCATCTCTTCTTTTACAGAATGCCTATAGGTACCTTGAAGGGGCAACAGCATTTCTAGCAGAGACCATATGGGTCACAAAGACAAAAACAGGGTGTATCAGAGAAGATTGGCTCCCAGAGAAATGCTGAGAACCTGTAGTAGATCAAAGCAGCAATAGTACATTGTTCCTGCCTACAGGGGTGTTCTGAAAAGTGTGCAGTAAGTACTGATAAGATCAAAGTGGTCCAGGTGAGAAGACACCGGCTAGGTCCAGAATGAGTCAGTTCCCCTGGATCTCTGTGGATTCCTGCCCCTCTGTTCAGAGTATGAGGCATGCTGTTCAGGAGGGAGGCATCATGGGAAGAAGGAAGTGAGATGACAAAGGGAAAAGTCCCACTGTGCTAACCAAAGGTGAGAAAGACCGTTTGCACGTCCAGGCTGAGACACCAAAAGGATGGAGCTGGGTGGGGTATGTGGCCGAACCACCCTGCCCTGGACAATGGGCAGCATCTGTTGCCCAGTGCAGGCTGGAAGGAACATGGGGGGTACCTTGCTTCCATAAGCTCAAAAACTGGAAATGGATTGAAGAGCCCATGCCTCATCTTCAGTCCATTAACAATCTTTTTACCCAAGCAAATTCACATGTGTCCTTTAAAATGCCAGAACAGGAAGGAACTTAATGCAGGGTTGTTGTTTTTTTTTTTTTCCCTCATGTAATTCCTTTTAAATATAGCACAGTATGATGTACCTACAGTGGTCAAAGCCTCAGACAGAGAATAGATGGTAATGTCGAAGGGCACCTAAAGGGGGCAGGGTAAAATGAAATATTTCATTTGGGTAAAATGAAATATTCCTGGATGTAGGCTGTGCAGTGGTGTGAATGTATTCAGTACTCCTGAGTTGTAACTTGAAAATTACTAAAGTTTCTTTATGCGTGTTCTGCCCCAATCTAAAACAAAGCTTGTCAGTCATGTAATCTGGCAAAGATAAGAGCTATAGTAATAAAGACACCAAGCCAAAGTGGCAGTGTCCATTGTTCAGTTAGGAGCTTAAATTAGAAGCCTACTTTCCCTTCACATTCTATTTTATAGCAGTTTCCTCTTCTAGAAATTTAGAGTTTCACTGTGTTGATTGATTACAACTTCTCTAGGTTAGGGAGATGGCTCAGTCCGTAAAGTGCTTGCTACACAAGCATGAGGACCTGTGTTTGGATCCCCAGAACCCACATAAGAAGTCAGAAAAGGTGGCGCACATCTGTGCTCCCAAGGAAGTGGAGATCCCTGGGGTTTGCTGGCCAGCGAGTCTAGCCAAGTTCGGGAGCTCACATGTGTAAGAGTCCTTTTCTCAAAATAATTAAGTGGGTCAAGCATAGCATTGTCCACCTTTAATCTCAATATTTGTGAGTCAGAGGCAACCAGAGACCTCTGTGAGTTCAAGGCCAGCCTGATCTACACACTTTTGGGCCATTCAGTAGTACATAATGAGAACTGTTTCCAAACCAACCAAGAAACAAACAAAAAACATGGAGAGTAAACAAGGAAGAGTCTGGTGCCAGCCATGGGAGGATGACCGGAAAAGATGGCTCTTTTCATTTCCACCTTTGGAAGTAACTCCCTCTGTTGCTCTTTGGGGATTCTAGGAAAGAAACCTTGATTGGTTTCCCAGGATGAGAGCCATGTCCTTGGTCAGCAGCGACTCTGAAGGGGAACAGAACGAGCTGAGGAACCTGCAGGAGAAGCTGGAGTCCACCATGAAGCTGGTCACCAATCTCTCTGGCCAGCTGTCAGAACTAAAGGACCAGGTAAAAGGCCAAACCCCTCGCCTAGCCCCCACCCCATACTCACTGTCGTCTCCCATCCCAACTCCGATGGAAAGATAGACAGCACTCCCGCGGCAGTAATGAAGCATCTCACCTCCATGGAGGGGACTAGGGGCCAGACTCACCCCTCACAGCCACTGCTTTGGCTGCCCTTACCCTTGGGGTGGCTATGTCACCGTATCTGCACTATTAAGGGTGTGGTCTCAGTGTGTAAGCTACCTCAGTGAAGCACTGGGCATCAAAAACAGCACACTGCATAAAGCTGTACCCTTTGAGACGTGGCTCACCGATGGGAGAGTGTGTGCTTAGTTCTGCTTTAGCTTCTTAGCCCTGGGACTTCTCAAGTATCCACCAGAGTTTGAAGCTCTACAACCTGAGAGAAACTGCAAGTTTTAGGGAGCCTTTCTAGTCCTCTCAGAAACACAGCCCCCACCCTACCCCTTGAAGGAAGTTGAAAAGAGATGACAGACTCACACTAAACCTAGCTATTGTCCTCCACCCACAGACCTTGCCTTAAGAACACAGCAGTCACCAGATGGTTGTGTAGTGATAGGGACCACTTTGGGTCAAGGACTTGAACCAGGGATGGGGAGCAGCTTCACGGGGCTATATAGCCACCTACTAACAGGTCCAGCTCAGCATCATATGGTTCTGAAGGTGTTTGAATGGGCACCATAGACACAGCAGTAGGTACTGGACAAACCTGCCCTGGAGGGAAGTAGCAAGGTGTACCCACAGGTGACGTATTACTTTTATGCACTTCAAAACTAGTGAAGAGCTGGCCCTCAATAAACACTTCTCAGAGACAGTTGAGAGAGCATTTTTAATAAAAGACCAGTGAGAAAAGGTCTTATCGATGAGAGCCATCTGCAGCCCCAGAGCCTGGCAACCACCTGAGAGGAGCAATAACCTAAATAAGAAAACTGAGGAAGATCGAGCTAGATTGCTTTGCTTTTAAAGGGTGTTTCACAGGACCGAACTGACTCCTGAATACATCAAGGGCTGAGCCTGCCTCTGTCCCTGAGAGGCTGGTGAACTTCACAGCGTAGCAAGCTTTTCTCTCCTGTCTGAGATGGCTGTGTGGCATCAAGAATCTCAGGCCAATTAGATGTTTTAACTTAGGTACAGAAAACAAATCTTGGACTCTGATCCAAGACACTTAAACACAGGCGCTACCCATGACCCTGGCACCATTTTTCAGAGCGTTCAGCTACACTTCATGTTCCGGGTATCAGAAATGCTACTGCTCAGGCCTTCTAGTTCTACAGTGTCCCTAACCCTCACCTGAGTTCCTCATGACTATCATTATCATCCTTGCAAGCTCTATTGATATGGGACATGCTCTATTGATATGAACAATTGGGTGTCTCCAGTTTGCCCGAGAGTCTCTTAAAATACATCGGAAACAAAACGATTAAGTTTTTGAGTGTTTTGTGGTGGTAAAGTCAGGGCAGCCCTTCCTTTTGGGTTCTGTTGAAAATCCCTGTCCATGCCATGCTGAGCCTGTCTCCCAGTGCCTCACACACAGTGACTCGGAAGCTGCCTGAAGCCCCACTTCACAGACCAGTGAACCTTGACCTTGGTGTGAGTTGGCCTGAGGAAATACAGCAGGAATGGCAGGTGTAGGGAGACACTCAGGAAAGCGTGGGCCGTTCTACCAGTTCGCTGGTTTACAGGATGAGGATGTGAAGGAACACAGCAGGCTCCTAGGAACCTCATCCCATCCCACTGCACATCACAGCAGGCTCCTAGGAACCTCATCCCATCCCACTGCACATCACAACAGGAGGTGTGAAGCCTTCATCCCCAGGGCTGGCCTGCTTTGATGTGTTTAGTAGGTTTGTTTGTTCTCTTCTGTATTCAGTTTACCTTTTGTGACAAACTTATGCTTTCTTTTTTCTTTCTTCCTTTTTCTTTTTCTCTCTTCCTCCCCATCTCTCTCTTTCTTTCTTTCCTAAAAGGAGAAGAACCTTATTATTTCATGGGACTGAGGGTACATCCGCTGTCATATGCACACAAAAAAAACTATGCACAGCTTTTGTAAACTCAGGCCAGGGTAGAGCTAGTTCTATTAAGCTAACACTTTTGACTAACCCTAGACTAAGAGTCATGAAGCCACCTTAGATCCTCGGTGGTTTCACTGTTCGATTCCCAGCCCTTACATTCTTTTTCAGTTTTCAGGTTGGCAGTTGGAACTGCTCTTTAGAAAAAAAGCCTCTGAGGGACTCTGAAAATGAACTTTTTTTTTTCTTGGAAAGTGTTCTAGGCTACAAAGAAGCATGCAAAAGCAATAGCACATTTTGAAGTTCTTTTTTTACCAGGATTGAACTGCTGAAGTTTCAACATGCTAAGAAAAACAGGGAGGAAAAAAAATCCAAACCACAGTTGCTTTGGGGGCAGGAAAGGGTTGTTTCATTCAAAGGGGGGTAGAAATTGCTTCCTTCATGGGTCGTCTTAACAAGCCTTTGCATCATCTCCGAACTAACTTGACTAGGTTTGAATGTTATTAAGTTTGGTGTTAAGAGAATTTTAAACATTGTTAAGCTGTTGTGTATCAGAACTCATGGTGGCGTGTTACAGATCTGGTTTCGGTCATTGCAAGGATTCCTGCCCACAAAAGGCAACGAAATGGATTAAAACCTAAAAGCCCCACAAATGATACAAGAACAAGAAACTCTGTCACATTTTTACTACAGCCATGAAAGACAACCATTCACTGGGAAATCCAAAAAAAAAAAATGCTTCATCCCTTAGCTATTCTGTAGATGTTCTGACCCAGAAACTAGCAATGGAACGATAGTCATTTAAGTATGAATGACTTTAGGTTTCACTCCTTGCTGTACTTGAGGTCTTTGGGTGTTGTTTTTCTAAACTACCAAGTAGGGGAGGTGTCCTTGCGAAGATATTAGTGAAAACGTGATTCATGTTGTCAGGTGTTCATTCCACTGAGAACGGTTGCCTACGATTACTATTCTAAGTACTAAATGATGCATCTCATCTCCAACTTTCCCCTCCCAAGAGATTCTGAATACTAAATGTGATTCTCTTACATCCTTATTCCAAGGAGGAAGACTAATGTAAGAACTTCATAATATTTTTTTTTGCATGTTTCCTTCCTAATGCAAAAGAGCAAATACTAAGCAAAGGTTAATTTTCTTGAAAATGTGACTGGCTTCCTAAAGGACAGCACCCCTTAACTGTCATGCTAGGAATGTAAGACGTGCCTGAACATCTCAATTGTATTAGCATGTTGCCTTTTTCATGAAAGAGAGCCAAGACAGACGTCTGCCTTCTAGGACTCCATGTTTAGCAAGAAACATAGAGAAGGAGTGAATGGAGCTCCCTGGAACACAGAGGAGGCTGGCCCAACAGTGGCTTCGAGTGAGGGTAGTTTCTGAGTCACACAGCAGGTGGCTTCTGGGCTGGCCGAGAACTACACAGTAGGAGCCTTCCAGGAACGGAAGGAAGCAGCATGAGCAAACGCATGACCGTGCATGGCACACTCAAGGAATGGCTGCACATCCAGGTTAACCTGACTCCTCACTTCCACCAACACAGGAGCCATGCATTTGTCACACACAGCACTAGATGTCAGGGACACAAGGGACAAAGAGGGCCTAGCATCTGCCTTCTAGATCTAGCTGTCTCCCCTCCAGGACTTACAAAAGGGAGTGATGAGTTCCTCACAGTGAGCTTAAGGGAAAGACGGCAGCCATTGCCCCAAGACCTTCTCAGGGTTGTTCATGCGTGGTTCAGAGTCTGAGAAAGAGTTTTGTCAGTGAGGTAGTATTTAACATACTGGGGGGTGACCTGTAAGGATCTGAGCAATACTAATATAATACACAGTATTATTTTATATTTAGCAGATGCTGTGTTTGGGGCTTGTTTCAGGTTTTTTGGTTTTGTGGTTTTGGCTTTTGTTTTGTTTTTACTTCTAAGCATTTGGGGGCTTGTCATTTAAGTCCTACTGACCCTATAGAACCCCAGGAAGGAAGGAATTCTGGTTATTAGACTATGCTGGCCATTTGGAATCTCAGTAACCAGGATGTTTCTCCACATGTAACCAGAAACTTTTCAGAGAGTATTAAGATATGCTGTGAGCCAGGCTAAGGCATCAGTGCCCTGGGGTGAGCCTCTGCCCTATGCCAGCTTTTACTCATGGCATAATCACCCTGGGTCTAGGATTCTAGTGCAAGGTCTTTGTGACGTTACTTCTGTCTGATTTATATTCATATCCATATTTATATTGACAAGAGGCAAAAGGCAGCCCAGAGATGTTCAAGGAAGTTTCTGCATTTGCATAGCTATAGCGCAATGGCAGTTTCTCAACTGCCCATCTTCAGCTGAGTGCAGATCCTAAAACCTTTGCATGTTCTACAATGAGGATGTTTTACATGCTCAGTTACTTAAGTAGAAATCTGATGGGGACTTTTATCAGTAGTCAGTTTTGCTCTAGATGTCCACTGAGTACGATATGCGAGATTAGGACAGGTTATTTCCTGACAAGGTAATGGGAATACATAGTGAGTGGCGCCTTGCAGTAAAATAGCCAGATAGGCTATATTGTAGAAAGTCTGGAACAGGCAGGAACGGTAAGAAAACCAAGCTAAGTGTCCAGTACCACTGGCCTTGGTTCCTTTTAAGTCAGATTTAGTCCTTAGCTGTTTTATGGCTTTTGGTTTTGGTTTTTGTCGTGTCCCCCCCCCCTTTATAACTCTCTTGTAGTTGTTTCTGATAACCAATTCTTGCAATGGAAAGGTTATGACTTCCTCCTGTCTGTGAGGCCAAGGTTAATGCAGATCACACAATCAAATAGTGTACTACTGTATTCTCAGCTGGAGAGAATCTTCTCCAAGACTTGTCTTCATGCAAGAAAAAGGAAACACAGAACTACAGGAAAACAAGATCAAAATGTACAGCCAGGAATTCATTAGAAATACATATTCCTAGGTCCCCATAGCAGACCTGATATATCAAATTCTGTTTGTGGTCCCCTTTGTCTATATTTTAATGTGCTGGGTGGTTATAGTGCTGAACCATTTATGAACCAGTTTATGGAAACAATCAAAGTCAGCCAGGTCTGTATTGGGTACTTGACATGATTAGGCATTCCGACTTCACCGCTAACCTACAGCACTCTGGACCTTATTGGCTTATGAGAGAGGGAAGATGATTTGCCAACAAGCTTTAAAGAAACAAATGGAAGGACCAGGACATGAGGAAGGGAGCCATTGATGGCTCTAAGTGAAGACAAAGGCTCTCTTGTTAAAAGGCAGAAAGCTTTAAAGGGTGTGAGTTTAAGACAAAGATAGAGTGACCGACATACTGAGCAGATAGGAGGCCAGTGTATAGAAAAGATTCTCTCTGGTACCAGCAGTTACTGAAAGCATTACAGAGAAAGTTGTATGGGCCAGCTTTGAGCTGCAAGGTCTTAACAGCTCCATATGGATGTTTTAAGAAAGTACCCTTTCATAGAGGGTGAGTATGCCAAGATTTCTAAACCCGTTTAAATACTTGAGATTATCAAGATATGAATGAATTCCTCACAAGATTGCCTGTCTAGACAGCAGTTGATGTGAGCAAACTATCCGAACTACCTGAGCCTACCCTATCTGAACTGTCAGCCATTCAGATGAGGATGTAACTGACATGGTAACGGAACAATGAGGGTATTCCACGTGCCATGTGAACATTTCCTTCCTCAGATGAACCTGGGAATGTAAACTTTGAAGGCTGGCTAGAATCTCTTCATTCAGTTCCTTACAAAAACCCTCATTTAAAACTTCCAAGTGGAGCCGGGCAGTGGTGGTGCACGCCTTTAATCCCAGCACTTGGGAGGCAGAGGCAGGCAGATTTCTGAGTTTGAGGCCAGCCTGGTCTACAGAGTAAGTTCTAGGACAGCCAAGACTACACAGAGAAACCCTGTCTCAAAAAATACCAAAAAAAAAAAAACTTCCAAGTGGAGATGTTCAATCTTTGTGCATCTTTTTGTCTAAATTATAATAAAGAAAGCATTTCCATTTGAGCATAAAAATAGTATCTCTTGGTTTAAACTGTAAAATGCTCTGCTTTGAGAAAGCAAAATATAACCAACCACCTTAAACGTGAGCCAGAGTAACTGTGCTAGGTATGGTTTTCAGCCAAGAACTGAAACCTAGGCCCCCTGGATTTGACACTGTGCTCGCTCATTTACATATGCCCCACCTCATTCATATAGATCCTCAGCTCCCTACCCTCCAGAGGAATTACCTTCATTGCATGGACTAATGCACAGAGTGGCGGAAGTTAAATAACATTTTGCATTGACTTAAATGGATGTCTGATTTGAAAGTCTTTAGGGTTTTACTATTCTACCCTAAACCTTACGCTATTTGCCCATAGCTTCATCGAATGTATTCATATAGTCTCTTATCTTAGTTAACTTGTGAGCCTCAAGTTCAGAAGTAGTCCCTGAGAATGCTGAGAAAACTCTATTGCAGAGAACTGAGTTGTAAAATAGCCAGGAGAGACCTAGAGACCCAAAGTGAGAACTCAGCTCATCAGGCAGAAGAAAACCAACCTCTTGCTCTGGGCTGAGAGTGTACTTTTTCATGGGGACCCACACTGAGAAATGCTCTCTCCTGATGTGACCCAAAATCCAGTGCCTGTTCACAGCACTGTTGGTTTACCTAGCCTTTAGTTACCCTGCACCTTGCAGAAGTGAGGACCTGTCATCTTTCCTAGAAGAACCAGGTAACTTTTTTCTGACCTTGCAGAATCACTAAGCAGAGGAACCCAAGACCCCTTGAAGAATGTGGACACAAAGTCTCAGAGCCGGGGATTCCAAAAAACACTGCTTTCTCGGATAACGTGACTTAACATAATCATAGCGAGCTGCCATTTTCCAATGAGTCTTGACATCACTTGGAAATGGTTTTTGGAAATGATCTAGAAGCGATGCTTCATCTGTCTTTTGTTTCTCTATGAAACAAGTAGCAAGCAGTACTTCTGAATGTCACCCTGCTGTGCTCGCTTCGGCAGCACATATACTAAGATTGAATGTCACCCTGCATGATGAGGCCACAGAATTCCCCATCTGCAGAGGAAGATGCCCTTGTTGAAGCTGTGTGTGTGTGTGTGTGTGTGTGTGTGTGTGTGTGTGTGACAGTACACTATTTGTAGAAAGTGGGTTTCAGTATAACCCATAACCACAGAGGTAAATCTATGGTTCAGTGTGTGACCTGACGCACAGGAAGTGTCTGAGTGTAATGATGAAACTTTTTAACTTTCCAGATGACAGAACAGAGGAAGCAGAAACAAAGAATCGGCCTTCTAGGACATCCTCCTCACATGAATGTCAACCCACAGCAGCCGGCCTAGGCAAATGAGATGGAGGGACTCTGCTCAACCCTTTTTAAATTATTGTCGGCGTGGGTATGGCTCATTGGTTCTGATCTGCCCACTAAGGTTACATGTGTGCTTAGTACATTTGTAAATACTCGGGTTTTGTATTGTATGTATATGATTGCTACTCTCAGAGGTTTGGACTTTCGTATTGTAATTAGCTCTGTTGGCATGGTTGACTTGTCACTCCTGCCAAAAATATTAAAAATGCCTTTTTTGGAAGGACTATAGAAAGTACCTGATTTGCACTTGAACCAGATTATAGATTTAAAAGTATATGACATGTATTTTGTATTTAAAACTAGAATAGCCAGTATTTATGTTTTTTATAAAACTGTGCAATACAAATTATGCAATCACCATAACTTTGTAACTCCCGAGTGTCCTAAGGGAGTACGCATCTTTGAAGCTGATATGTTAATACTCATGTAATAAATGGTTAAATATCAAATGATGATGCTGCTGCCAAAATTATATTAATAGCGAGTTTCTGGCCCCTGGGCAATTTTGTACCTTGTAATTATCCTAGAGTGATGCTGTTTCTTGTTGCTAATGGCATTAGTGCCCCTGTATCCTAGCGATAACTCCAGGTCTGTGAACCATTCAAACAGCATTCATTTTGAGAAAAGCAACTTTAGTTTCAAGGATAATTTTAAGCTTCAAAATTAATCATTTAAAGTGTTTCTTTAAGAGAGCCATGTTAGAGACTCACACTTCAGCTTGAAAGGAGTCGATGAATTAATTTTTTAAAGGGAACTTTTTACATGATGTTTGGAATAACAGCATATTGCTGACCAATCAGTGTCATCTCCCGGGTGAATTTTGATGTCACATTATAGTCAAATGAGTTAGCTGATGGTTTCTAGGTTTTCTTCATCCAAACCAACATGATGCAGTAGGTAAGAAGTTATTATGCATATATACATATATACATCCATATAAGAGAAAGTAGAAGCTGTGCCCTTAGGAGGCATAGCTGAACACTGACAATGCTGTTCTTCTGAAAGAGCCACGTTTGGGTTTTATTTCTTTGTCACATGATTTCTTTTCTGGATAGGTGCAAAGTATAACAGGAAGTGTTTTCTACCTGTTGCCTTGTTTTGTACCTGGGTCTCCTTTTACTAGACCGTCTCTGCACAAAGGTTTAAAAAAATGAACTGTAAGCAGAGTTCTGAAGCGAGTCAAGTTTGTAAATGCATACCTAAAGATATTTAATAAATGATGCAGAATACTATGCAGTGACTGGCTGGTGTCTTTCATTTGGCATTTCCTTGTGGCTTGAGAGCAATTCTAGGGTTAGACTTTTCTCCCCATTGGGACCGAGTTAAACTACAGTTAAAAGTTGATTTGGTTACCAGATTAATTAGGAAATACTGACCTGATTTTAGACAATAAACAATTGCTTATATTCCAAGAAACATCAGTAAAACAAATATCAGAGGGAACTTCATACAGAATTTATTCTCAGTGACTGGATGGCACCAGGCTGTCAAAGGCACCTGGTATGACAAGGTACAGGATGCTCTGTTTAAGTGTGGCCACCTTTAACTTGGTATCTCCCAGATGAGAGGAAGTATCACTAATCATTGAAATTTGTTTTGGTCTACTCCCCGATGATCAGGGTCCTATCAAGGAGCATTGATGATGTTTGTTTTGTCATTCTTCTATCCAAATATAGAAAATGTGTCCCTTCCTGAAGCAAGCCTGGCTTTGGCCGCTCCCTTTGACGCCTGTTTACTGTGCTTTGGTAAACAGGACTAATTCTCACCCAACTCAGAGAACTGGGTCAGGATTAAATTCCATCTTAATAGGTAATTTCATAACTTACACTTTACTATATAAATTGGGTAACTTAAATCAATTCTCCAGACAGTTTAAAATTTTCCACCATAAGGTAAGCCTATGAGAGACGCGTGCTTTTTGTCTAAAACCAAAATGGCTCCTGTACTCAATCCCATAATACTGTGCGGCCAGCAAGAACCTGCTCTTTGCCCTGGGCTTAGTCTTTGATCTCTCAAGCTATCCAATACAGCATGGCTGGCAGTGTATGCTGTGTCTCCCCACGTCCTACCCCGTTCACTGGAAACTTCTGCATTGACATGTTTAGGTGGCAGCTTTTACAGGTTTGTCGTGTCTCATTTGAATCCTGTCACCAAAGATATAAATCTTCATTCAGTTTGCCAGCTTCAGCAGAAAATAATTGAAACTGGAATGTCACTCCGCCTTACACGTAGCAGGTCCTACCCTGGGAATGTGGGCGTCAATGCCAAAGCTAGTGTAGTATAGCTAAAACAGAATCAGCAGGTAACTCTCCCAGGGCCACTGCCTCCTCCACAGACCACCTTTTCCTATACCTCTATTTCAGGGATTAAGATCCAGGTCACCTTCAAAATTACCTCCCCCACCCGCCATGAAGAAGTATCATTTCCAGGCTAAGCATTAGATAGGACAGTTCAGTGCCCATGTGCAAGAAAGCCTTTGCGGCTTTATTTGCTTAAGTGTTTGCCACCATACCAAATCAAGTTTTGTTTTGGGGTTTGGCTTGTTGGTTGGTAGGTTTGTTTATTTGTTTGTTTTGAGACAGGTCCTCCTTAAAAGACAACATGCTCAGTCTACCAGACCAAAGAGCGGTAAATGAGCCTTAAAAGATGAGCCCTGGAGCCTTCAACGGGGAGAGTAACTTCCTGAGTGCTGGCTCCAAGATAAACAGACACCTCCTGACTTCTGCAAGACAGAGCTAGCTCTGTCCGAGACAGATGCTGCCCGCCTTCCAGAACAGGGCTAGCCTACTTTAGCAGTCTACCCACAGATTGCTCTTTCTTCTCAGATCGCTTTCATAAGAGACTCTCTATAAGCTAGAAAGCACTCAGTGTGAATACTATATCAAGACTGAAAATCCTGTGGCAAAGATAAGCAACAGGCACACTCCTAACAGATCTGCCTTCCACGCCAAGAGATCTCATACAGTACCTTTACTTAGCCACATCTTTCGAAAGGAGAGCCAGTCTCAATCAAGGCAGCTCCCTCCAGATGACTGTACTCATGGCTGTCCCATCCTGTCCCAGAAGTCAAGTGTTTAGCCAGATCCACTTAACTCTAGTTCACTGATCACTTGTTAACAATCGGCCGGGATGTCGGAAAACCCCCATAAAGATTTCAATTTTACAGAAAGTACCCAAAATTCCACTGATTTTGCATCACAAAGTGGTGGTTAAAGTACTGTTTTGAGTAAAACGCACTGTGTGTGGTTTTTGTGGGTGGCTTTAGCTAAGAGTGACTATCAGACCTCAATTACCTGACAGGAGAGAGCTATGACGGCAATTATAATTAAGACAATTAGTATCATAACAAATACCTTTCCACCCTTAGCAGTAGAAGCCATGAATAGCATCCCAAAGCCAATTCAGAAACATAACCAGCTCAACACCCCAAACCTACCAACATGGACAATTTAGAAAACAACCACAGTGGATTGCAAGTGTCACAACTCACATTATAGGAAGGATTGCCTTAATGCTGGACTTCTGAATTCATTTACAAGTCTCTAGATTACTGGAGGTATGACTTGAGAAAAAAAAAATAGCAAGCAAGCAACCTAAAATATTTTTAAGGTCATGACAAGCCAGTGTGAAAGAGAATCCTAACACCTAGAAGTGAAACTGCATCATCCACCCAGCCTGGAAAGAAAAAAGAAAGCTAAAAACCACCATAGAGCAAGAAGGCAGAGTTTGAGAAAACCCCTAAGGTGAATTCTGAACAACAACAAAAAGAGTCCCACAACATGAGTGCGTGCTGTGTGCAGGAACCACTGGTGGAAAGAATTCGCCAGCACTTTTGTAATTGCCTCAGGAAGAGAGAGAGAGAGAGAGAGAGAGAGAGAGAGAGAGAGAGAGAGAGAGAGGCCAGGCCCATTTCGATGGAACTTTAGACAATACAGTACATACTATCCAATACAGTACAGCACAATCAGGAATGTAACCTACTCACTGCTGAAGAGTTTCAAGGCACACCGCCATTTCTTTTCACATATGTGTCACTTACAGGATCTCAGAAGTCTCTCCAGAAGCCTTCTGTGGAAGCTGTCTGGAAGATTTGGTGTTGACACTGGGCAAGATGCCTGGGACACACGAGGCTGGCAGTGGTTCTCAACCTTCCCGGTGCTGCGACCCTTTAATACAGTTCCTCATGTTATGCTGACCCCAACCATAAAATTACTTTCATTGCTACTTCATAACTGTAATTTTGTTGCTGTTATGAATCATAAGGTCTTAAGTGACCCCTGAGAAAGGGTTGTTCAACACCTCCTCAAGGGGTCTTAACCCACAGGTTGAGAACCACTAGTTTAGAGGCTGAAGGGGGTTATCTGACCTCCACAGGGTACGTGGTAGAATAAAAAGAACAGGGTCCTTGACAGTGAGCATCTTTGTACTAGCTCAACCACCTACATGTTTTGACTCTGAGCAAGTTAGTCATTTCAATTTTTAATTCTCCCCATTCTAAGAGTAGAACGCTCTTTCCACTTCCTCCCACAGGTGGTAATGAGCGCAAAGATGCTATGTGGACACCAAGGCCTGCTTGGTATGCTCCATCCATATTCCCCATTCCTTGTGCCTGGCATTCTCTGCTCACACCTACCCACAATCTCAGCTAACTATTGCACAACCAAGCTACTTTCTGTTCCTACTAAATTGCTCTGCTGTTGTTACTGTGGATCTTAAATCTTTATGTCTTCACATGACATGTTTGGGTCATATCCAGTCATTTTTATTTTAACTATGTTGTAACTATCAGTTTGAACTGAATAATTCATTTAAAAAAACTTAGTCACACAGCTCCCAACTTCCGGATAATCGCTCGCATATTTGTGATCACTGTTGAATTTAAAATCTGAGTTTTTTTTTTTTTTGAAAAAAAATCTGAAGATATTTAATGTCTGGGATCATGGATTTTCTTAGCTTATGAACTTCCCAACCCTGTTAATGGTACAGTTCCTCTTGCATCTGACTCATCCACAGTTTCACTGTCTTTCACTTAACATTTAAATGTAAAGTCTATGCCATATTGCATGTAACTGTGGAGACCCAGAACTTCCCTTAACAGCTTCGAGGAGCCTAAGGAAGTTGCTTAGACACCGTCAATGAACCTTCCCACTCTAGATCCTAAATCCTGATTCCTATTCTGTTTTCTGTCCCTTCTTACCATGTCTCTCTTACCCCACTCCACCCATAATGTGGACATGGCTCTCCTTCCTTCAGCATTGGTGACAGAGGGGAATGTAAAAAAAATGGCTCTATACTAGGGGAAGAGAACAAAGGACAGGAAACCTGTGAAAACAGAATGAGCGATCCCTCCCTTCCTTCCTGGCCACTCAAATAACAAGTTCTCAGCCATTTATATTTGCCCACCATCTTGTCCGATAACAGAAAACAAAGAAAACTCCCTCTTTTCAGGTCCCTCAAAAAAGACATCCATGTTAGAAAGATGATGTGGGTTTAACTTAACAGAACTCTGGGCCTGATATTCAAAGCCAACCACCTGCCTTCATAGGCCATAGACGGGGAGCTAGGCATACCCCAGCTCAGATCCTGGCCTTCCACCTCTCTTATCTATCCATCGGGGGAAAATCAGAAGGTCTGGGGGGTGGTTGTTGTTGTAGCTGTTGTTGTGTGTGTGAATATACACCGCACAGGTGTACATGCTCATGTGTGTATGTGTTTGTGGAGACCAGTGGACATCCTCAGGTGTCAATCCTTGGATATCATCCAATATTTTTTTTTTTACATAGGGTATCCCTCTGGCCTACAAGTAGGCTAGGATAGTTATCCAGTAAGCTCCAAGGAGCTGCCTGTCTCTGCATACCCACCCCACCCCCTCCAGAGCTAAGAGTACATGCCTGGCCATTTTTTTTTTTTTTTTTTTAGAAGAAGTAGTAGTTGAGTTTAAACTCAGTCAGATTCCCATGCTTATGGGGCAATCGCTCTGCCAACTGAACTATTTCCCCAACCTGAAATTGAAAGCTTTTTTTTTTTTTAGAAATAAGGGTGATGCTTGTTTCCTTATCATCAGGATGGAGCACAGTTCCTCCCGAGTGAAGAACCCCCATGCATGTGTGGAAGCCTTCTCTTAATCTACTTTTAGAGTTCTGGAGTCAAGTCCAAGGAGGAAGACTTCCTGAAGGGAAAGAATATGCCAGTCACCCCCAAAAGAGAAGCATACAGAACTAACGATCCAGCAGCTGCTACCAGATAACCAATCATTACTGAGAATGCCTCTCACTTCAGAACTCAACACCATAATCTAAGCTGATCGCTCTATACAAACAAAGCCCCACTCTTCTTTCTTGAGAAGGGACGAGGCACAGTGTTGTGATTTAGGTTAGCATCTATGAATGTGGGAGTTCAGACCCAGCTGTACCTCCAGTGCTCCCTGCTACCCCACCCCTCATCCAGGAACCCTTAAGGGAACAGTCCACTCGCTCGTGTGGTATTGAGTCAATTCTTAGACAGAGCACACCTTAGGTAGCATAAGATAATCTGGGCCATATGGGGTAGTATAAAGAATTGTCTCACTTATTTAGGAACTATGAGTAAATGACTGAGTCAAATTTAACCCCCAACTGGATAAAACAAACATGTTTCAGAGTTTCTGCTAATCCTAGAAGTCTAATAACAACAAACAGACCTGGAGGTGGAATGGAACTCACTTTTGATTCTGTATCTCTCTCCTACTACTTAAACTGCACTTCTTACAGTTGTTGGTAGGAAGATGTTATAACCATTTTGCAAAAGTTTAGCAGATTCTAAAGTGTAAGCATACCTTATTATCCCCAAATCTCATTTCCAACAATTTAACCAAGAGAAAAAAAAAAAAAAAACAATATGCCTACACAAAAACCTATATGCAAGCCTGGGGATATAGTATTGTGGGCAGATTGTTTGCATAGTACACTGGTCAGTCTTATGTCAACTTGACACAAGCTTCGGTCATCTAGGAAGAAGGAATCTTAACTGAGAAAACGTTTCCATCAGAACACCTGTAGGCAAGTCTGTAGAGCATTTTCTCAGTTGGTGATTGATATGGGAGAGCCTTCCTCACCGTGGTGTTGCCACTCCTGGGCTGGTGGTCCTAGGTGCTGTAAGAAAGCAAGCCCAACAGGCCATGAGGAGCAAGCCAGTAAGCTGCAACCCCCCCATGCTCTCGATTGTAATTCCTGGCTTAGGTTCCTGCCTTGCTTTCCTTTGATGATAGACTGTAATGTCTTAAGCCTGAAAGAAAACCTTTCCACTCCAGGATGCTTTGGGTCATGGTGCTTTATGATAGTAATGGAGAGTCTAAGACACCTAGCATTATATGGTGCCATACAACCATAATCCAGGACTATGGAAATGGAGTCAAAAGTAGGATCAAAAGTTAAACATCATCTTCAACTACATACTTAACAAGTTTCAGCCCAGCCTGGGATCCATGAGCCCCTATCTCAAAAAAAAAAAAAAAAATTAAAAATTAAAAGAAACCTCTACAAAAACTATAAACATATCCCAATACCAAGAGCAACAGAAATGCCACCAACCAGTTAATGATAAGTAAACTGTAATGTGTGGATCTAATGGTGCCTGGGATGTTGGCAGCCCTTGCCTCCTCTGCTGAGAAGCACCACTGACGTTGGGGCTGACACACATTTTTGTCTGTATATTTGCCTTTGGGAGAGCTTCTTGCTGTGTAGCCTATGCAGGCTCCACACTTGGAATTTTCCCATCTCAATCTCCCTATATCTGAGATTCCCAGAGTGCACCACCATGGCTGACCTACTTTTTATCTTTTTTAGCACATTAAGCATGCACACTTTTTAACTACTTCAGAGTTGAGGACAAGAATAAGAACCAAAAAGCTGCTTGCTAGAGTTGTATAGGCATGGCAATGAAGCAGAGTGAGAGAGGAAAGGAGGGATGGAGGGAGGGAGGGAAGGAGGGAAGGAAGGAAGGAAACAAAAGAAAAGACAAAAAGCTGTGTCCTGCTTCAATTTTCGTAATTACTTTAAAAAATAACCTTGCAAATGAATTTTGTGCTAATTTCCTCCTGGAGCTGTAACAAATAACCAAAGAAAATGGAGGCAAGGATGCTGTGGTGGTTTGAATAAAAACAGCCCCCATAGGCTCATATATTTGAATGCTTAGTCATGGGGAGTGACACTGTTCAGGACGATTAGAGGGTTAGGAGATGTGTTCTTGTTGGAGGAAGTGTGTCACTGGGAGTGACCTTTGAGGTTTCAAAAGCCCATGCTAGGCCCAACCAGTCTCTGTCTCTCTCTCCCCCTCTCTCTCTGTCTCTGTTTCTGTCTCTGTCTGTGTGTGTGTGTCTCTGTGTCCCTCTCTCCCTCTTCTCCCACCTCTCTCAGCCAACAAATGGTTCATATTTTTGTGCCTCCTATGGGGCTGAAAACCCCTTCAGCTCCTTGGATTCTTTCTCTAGCTCCTCCATTGGGGACTTTGTGCTCAGTCCAATGGATGGCTGTGAGCCTCCACTTCTGTATTAGTCAGGCACTCTTAGAGCCTCTCAGGAGACAGCTATATCAGGCTCCTGTCAGTAAGCACTGGTTGGCATCCACAATAGTGTCTGCGTTTGGTAACTGTATATGGGATGGATCCCTAGGTGGGACAGTCACTGGGTGGCCTTTCCTTAAGTTTCTGCCCCAAACTTTGTCTCTGTATTTCCTACCATGGGTATTTTGATCCCCCTTCTAAGAAGGACCGAAGTATCCACACTGTGGTCTTCCTTCTTCTTTAGCTTCATGTGCTCTGTGAATTGTACCTTGGGTATTCTGAACTTCTGGGCTAATATCCACTTATCAGTGAGTGCATGCCATGTGTGTTCTTTTGTGATTGGGTTACCTCACTCAGGATATTTTCTAGACCCATCCATTTGCCTAAGAACTTCATGAATTCGTTGTTTTTAATAGCTGAGTAGTACTCCATTGTGTAGATGTACCACTTTTTCTGTATCCATTCCTCTGTTGAAGGACATCTGGGTTCTTTCCAGCTTCTGGCTATTATAAATAAGGCTGCTTTGAACATGGTGGAGCATGTGTCCTTATTACATGTTGGAGCATCTTCTTTCTGGGTATATGCTCTATATACCTGAGTAAGAAGCAGACAATGCCTTTTGAATTTA
Source organism: Mastomys coucha (assembly GCF_008632895.1). Classification (NCBI taxonomy): domain Eukaryota; kingdom Metazoa; phylum Chordata; class Mammalia; order Rodentia; family Muridae; genus Mastomys; species Mastomys coucha. The sequence continues at coordinate 101,806,164 of NW_022196903.1, forward strand.
TTATTGATATTGGATAACTAGGAACACATGCATATGTATACACACACATACAGTGTGAGAGACAGACAGACAGACAGACAGACAGACGACAGTTACTAGATTTCATCCCCTTCCGTGGTTTTATTTGTGAGGATTAACACTTTAAAAAGTAGTAAGACTGAGGCAATCGATGACAGATTGTCACTGCTAAGCCATCCCACTTCTGAATTCTAACTCAATAATCATCACCTTTCCTCCCCTCCCCCTTTTCTATCTCTCCTTTTGGATGCTGGCCAAACTCCTACACATGCCTGCCCTGCCACTCTGGTCTTACACACTCTTTCTTCAAAACATACCCTCTCCATGCGGATGCTGGCTGAGCACAATGGCTTTCTTGAGCCCTGGCTAGAAAGGGATGCTTCGGAGTTAGTCTCTTTCTCACCTCGGTCTCTTCTGACCGCTGCTGAGAGTGACAACTTACTTGCCTTGTTATTTCTCCCAAACTCTAATGAAATTATTCTCAAGCTTTAGCAAAAGTCATATTGGATAAAGAAACTGCATGACACAGAGAGAACCAGGAAGTAGGACTCATAGTACTTATAAAGCACTAATTATTTCAGAACCCTGGTCAAAAGCATTGGCCTAACAGATCTCAGGCACTTTCATCATCCCAAATGATTCCAACATGAACTTGACACCACAGGGCCCAGCTGGTCTCATATCTTTGATGAACGGAGTATCCCTGGTGAGTACTAGGCACACTCCTTCAGCAATGCGGCTGAACCCTGCACGCACTCGACATCCCAGGATCTAGCCAATTCCACAGTATCCAAGAAGCAATTGTGCTTACCCACACACATCGCAAAGAGCTGGAGGCTGACAAAAAATGCAGAAGACACTGCCTTTGAAACTCAACCTAAAGGAAAGAACTTTAAAGGGTTTAGCTCCAAGACACGTGGGTCAAACTCATAAAAACGGCAACAACAGCAATCAAAAATAGAAAGCGACCATACCTGCTCCTTCCAACCAAAGAGTGCACCCATTCCCATCCAGAAGGTCTACCAATTCTTTTTTCTTCAGCAGCTGTGAATTTCCATTTCTCTGCCACCCCAGCCCTCAGACCGTCCCAGTGGTCAGGGGACTCTGTGTTCTGCTGCCTTGTGTTCTGGTGTAGGATGACACCCACATCCTAGAACTCTCCAATCTCCTATTGAGGGGGAGATGCCCTGTTCTTCCTCTCCCTGGCAGTAACAGGACCTTTCACTACAAGGTCTCAAGACGGGACAAGGTTCTTTGTCAGCCCCTGTCCCGTCCCAGGATGGGTCTATGCTGGTCAGCATAACAAACCAAGGCTTGCTGGTTTTAGTCTAAGAGATGGCCTTGAATCCTAAGACAGACTTTGCCCTTGCCTGGCCAATGCGCTAACCGATGCCAGATCATTTAGTGGGGAAAAAAAGAAGGTAACATCCAATAGTGAGTAGCATGCTTCCCCAACATGAGTGAGGCCCCAGCGTACATGCATGCATGTGCGTACGCGCGCGTGCATGTGTGCACAAGCACACATCCTGGAAGAAAGCATACCAGAAAAATTCCATTACTGTCTTCACTGTGTATTCTTCACTATGGTACCAGAAGCCTACGCAACAAAAGCAAAAACAGACAAGTCTGCATCACAATTCAAACCTTATGCATCATAAACAGTACAACGAAACAGCCGTAAAATGAGAAAAATATCTGCAGGCCAACAATCTGATAAGGGGCTAATAATACTCAAAGGCATAAAGAATTCCAATAATTTAACTACAAAGCAAATAAACAAAGACAAACATACTTTTAGGGTAGACAGAACCATGCAGAGACAATTTCCCATCAAAGAAATAGAAATGGCCGTCAGCAGATGTGACTGTCTGAACATTCCGCGTCACTAATCACGGTGAACATGTGAATCAAAACCACAGTGAGAGAACGCCTCATACCTATTAGGGCGAGTACTATACAAACAGTGACAGAGACAGAAAGCAGGAAGTAACCGTCATAGACAAGGATATAGTCATAAAGTCTGTCTTTAGTGGGTCTAGTAATTCAGGCGCAACCAAAGTCCAGAGATGCTGCAAATACGAGAAAGCAGCTGTGGGGTGGTTCAGAAGGGGTGGGTACTTACTGTGCAAGGATGAGGAGCTAAGTTCAAATTCCAGGACCCACATTTTTAAACGTGTACTGCATTTACATCTAGGTGTAGCTGCATGTACACCTATAACGTCATTGCAGTTGCGGGGTAAAGACAGAAGGATCCCTGAGACTTCTTGGCTGCCAGCCTAGCTCCAGGTTCAAGGAAAGACCTGTCTCAAAGAAATTAATGGACCATATTTACCTGCCTCTTGTGTTTTCTAACCACATTTTAAAAAAAAAAAAAATTTCATCCTGCCTCACCTTTCTATTTTATTTATTTATTTTTTTGAGGGGTTAGGGTGTTTAGTCTGTTTTGGGGGGAGTGGTTAATTGGATTCTTTCTTTCTTTCTTCCTTCCTTCCTTCCTTTCTTTCTTTCTTTCTTTCTTTCTTTCTTTCTTTCTTCTTCAATTTTCTTCTGACTTCCCTTGCTTCTCTGTGTACATTTTAGAAGTACCCTGAGCACTTCCACAAGCAAGGCCATGCAGACTGTCTTCTCCTGAATTGTCACTGAATCTATACACTAACTCAGCAACAATGGCATTTAATAATAACCAGTGTTCCAAACTATGTGTATGCAACCAGTAGTTTTTGTCTAATTTTATTTCTATTATCAATATTTTTAAGAGTTTTCAGCTTATAAATTCTGCACACATTTCATTAGTTTTCTCCATTGAAATTTAAATGTTAGTGGTTAAATATTATTTAAATAAATGCCTTTTATCAAATGGAAGAACTTGACTTTCATTGCTTGTTTTCTGAAAGTTTTTCCAGGAAATGATCGATGATTATGAAATATTTGATCTATTGAGATGATATTTTTTTCTTTAGTCTGATGAAATGATAAATAAAATTGACTGACTCAGGGAGACTGAACCAATCTTGCATTGGAGCTGCTAAGCTCATCCGGTGATGATTGACTTCTTTCTTTCTATAGAACGGGTATTATTTACTAACCCAGTTGTCTCTTGGAGTGCACGTACCTACCACAGAGGGTAAACCCAATTACAGATGCCAAAATCTGCATTTTCTTAGGTACATTATAAGAAACTTAGAATTTGTGACTAGCCTACATTCATTGTTCTATCTACCACAAGTCACTTCTTGAGCACTTATCAAATATCTAACATAATGTGAATGTTGTGTAGATAGATAAATGGCTGCTGCGACAGATTGTTTACAAATAACAAGAAAACAGTTTATAGGTATGGTTGTTTTTTTTTTTTTTCCCCACCTAGTTGAATCCATGGCTATGAATTCCCTGGTAACCTTGTAAATGTGGACGGTAAGGGTCGTCTCATGTCCTGTTTCTGAGAAAGTACGTGTAGCACTGGTGTGACTTCTTAAAGACTCACAGTGCTGTTCAGGTGTTGGCTGCTGAAAACCAGCACACTTCTCCTTGGGAAAAGGTTGAAAATTACTGAGTCCTCCTTGAATTCATCATCTTCTCCCAAATCCATTATCCTTCCTAGGTTGACTTTAAGCTTCACTTTCTGTCGGCTTCCTGTTTCAGGACTTCTGGTGAACACTATTCAGATAGCTTTCCACTACATGGTCGTTATAACTTAACATCCTATATAAGGAAATTCGCTTCTACTTTCATTTTTTTTCTGTCTTTTCTTTTTTTTT
>NW_022196903.1:101810182-101831430 GCF_008632895.1 Mastomys coucha
TCAGAAATCCACCTGTCTCTGCCTCCCAAGTGCTGGGATTAAAGGCGTGCGCCACCACCGCCCAGCTTTTTTCTGTCTTTTCAAGTGCCAAATTATACAATGTAGACTGGACCTGTAACCACTCTGGGATTTTCCATGTCCTCACCAGGTCCCGAATAATAACGTAGAGACTATATTAATAAATGCCATCGGCCTTATAGTAGGCATTGTTTCCCCCTAGCTCATAACTCAATTAACCTGTTTATAATGTCTGCCAACTGGCTGCTCAGTTCATACATCTGACTTTCTCAGAGTCCAGGGTGAATCTTCCCTCGCCTAATTCTTTTCCAGAGTTCCAATTTCTCTCTCAGAACGCCCACCTTCTATTTCCCGCCATTTGCTAATAGGCCATCGGCTTTTTTGTTGACATGTGATGCTTCCACACAGCCCACAGGAGACTATCCCTCCAGGACTGATCCAGAACTTGGGCTAAGATATCACTTCTTTCTGCTCCTTGAGCTTCGCTTCCTGTTAAGCTATGTTGACAGGATCCCAAGTCGCACCTGTAGCTTGGCCAGCCTCTGTTTCCTCAGCATCCCCAGAGCACCTTGATCTCCACGGTAGAGTTTCAGGGTTAGAGCAGCTACAGTCACTTCAGGTCCACACCAGGCGTTCACCCCAGTGCAGCCTGCAGGCTGAAGTTTACATCCACTTCCTCTTTTACTGAATATTATGTTTCAAATACCAGCTTTTGGTTTTAATAATTTTTCCCACTTTTGATTTCAGTTCTACTTCTGTCCTGCTGGTGTGTGGTTTTAACGTGTTCTTCTGTTTATTTTCTTACAGTGGTTCTCAATCTGTGGGTCATGACCCCTATGGAGGGGGGTCAAATGACTCCTTTCAGGGGGGTCACCTAAAACCATAGCAAAGCACGGACATTTATATTATGTTTTGTGGCAGTAGCAAAATTAGAGTTATGAAGTAGCAATGAAAATAATTTATGGTTACCAAGGTAGTCATTCTAACATGTGGGGGCTGTATGAGAGGGTCACAGTACTAGGAGGGCTGAGAAACACTGGCTTAGGTCACTGCCTTGGACCTTTATCTTTTCTAATACAAGCATTTAATGGTGGCTGTGATCTTCTGAGCTCTGCTGTGGCTTAGTCCCACACACTTTAATGGAGTGCATTTTCATTTCCATTCCAACTCAAAACAGTTTTGGATTTCCTTTTCTCTAACTCATTAATTATTCAGAGGTATTGAATTTAATTGCCAAATATTTTAAAGTTGTCCAGACATCATTATTATTTTATAGTGTGATCCACTGTGATCAGAGGACAAAATTTTACATTTATTTATTTACTGATTTTGTGGGGTGCTGGTGGGCCCATGCCACAGTGCATCAGCAGGCAGAGGACAACTTATCAGAATCACGTTCTCTTTCCATCCTGTGGGTCCCAGGGATCGCACTCAGACTGTGAGATCTCGGTACAGGCACTTTTACTCACTGAGATATCTCCCTGGCCCAGAGAACATAATTTAAATGATCTCAATTATTTATTTGTTGATGTCTGAATATGATCTGTGTACTTCCCATATGTTCTTGAAAAGGGGGTATAGTCTCCTGGGTATTTGTTAGTTTATGGGGCATTCTCCAAAATACACTTAGGGTAAGCTGATTGTTGAGGACATTTAGGGTTTCTATGTTTCTGCTGGTTTCCTGCCTGCTCGTTCTATGGATACTAAAACTTAAGTTGACAACTTCCACTAAAATGCTTCTCCGTTTTGACTCATGGCACCCACAGTATGCTAGTGCACTGAGTTATGACTGTCATGACATGTCTTCATTAGTTGATCCTCATTGCTTGTGCAAAGTCCTTTGATTCTTTCTTCATTATGCCTCTCTCTCAGCACTTCCTCTTGCATGATAGCCACTGTCCCCAACATGTGCTGGTACATGTAATCACATGTGTACATGCACACATGTGCACACATGCGCACCTGCACACACACACACACACACACACACACACACACACACACACACACACCTGTAATAGCCAACACTGTATATACCAGTGCTGGGAGAACAAGCATTTTTTCCCCACGTGTCTTTCCCCTGGCTGTTCTCTCCGTAGCACAGCCATCCTCTTGACGTCTCCCTCACCAACTCCATTTCCTCTAGATCGGTTACAGTAGCTTTCCTCCTCTGACACATCCCATAGTACCCTCTTTCCCTCTGACACTGAACAAGCCGTGATTGCTTTCCTTTCTCTCCATCTCCCACTGGATTGTCCTCTCTCCTCCATCTTCTCCATTTTCTCTTCCCAGCACTGGGATCAGTGATCTCTAGCTTGTTCACTTTTGTTCTGCCCTAGAAAGAGTGAAAGGGCAGAAAGAAGAAGCCGGTGGAAAAGTCAGGATTCTCCTTCGGGCACACTGACACTGCCGTATCAGCTCGTAGCTCTGTTCAAAGTGTGCTTAGTGACCCCAATGCCTTACTGTCATATGGGACTCTATAGTGACTAGACTCAGAAGAGATCAGATACTTCCTTTCAACCTGTCATAGTTTTTTTTTCTTGTTTCTTAAATGGATTAAGCAATACCCAAATCAAACTAATTCAGGAGAACTAGATGGAGAACAGAAGAACTGAATTTTGTAAACTGAGCGATGATAGCCAACCACACTTACATACATAAAACCCTGGTGCTGAAAGTCACTGTTAAATCCATTTAGCCAAAACCTTACTTAATGTCTTTTGCCCATCCATGTTCATGTTAATGTAGCTTCCTGTCCTTTCATATTAAGGCACAAGATAAGCCACAAATTCTGTTTCATTTTCTGAAATCTAAAAACCCTTGTTTAAAAATTGTCATCACCTGATACCAATTTTATGAGAAGCTTCTCAAGTGGTTGCTATGCTTTAAATTAAAACTCTCCATCCTCTTATTCAAATAAAGAAATTATTTTTTTGTAAAACCCCCAAAACACTGTCAGATTTCCTTTAAAGTAAAAAAAGAAAAAAAAAGGCAAATTGTGTTTCTTGAACATTATAAATTACCAAGACTTATAGCTCAATGGTAAGGGTACTTGCCCAGAAAGTAAGTCCTTGGCTTTAATACAAGCACAAGGTGGTAAGCATAACTTTACAGGGAAAAAAAAAATCTTTTAAAAACAGTAATGAGGTATGGTTCAGTGGTCAAATACTAGAAGTGTAAAGAAGGTCCTGGGTTTGATCCTCAATACTACAGAAAGCAGGAAATGGAGGGGATGAGAGGGAGGGGACAAGCCCACAAATGCTGAGTGATTGATGTTGATATATAGATGTAGCTGTATATAAACATATCACTGATGTGAATGTATAGATACATATAGAAATATCACATACATATACTAGTGTATATATAGAACCTTCTCAATGAGTATTAATAATAATGCCATACTGATGTAGTATAGTATATACTCCTTGTTAAAAAAAATTTTTGGTGGACTAAAATGAGACCATCTTAAGAGCCATAAACATTAGCATCTAATTAGCAACTTTTAAAAAGATTGAAATAAAATAACTGAAAGTGTTGAATCCTGAAATTCTTCATGTTTTAGTCATCTTTAAGTTACTATTCATAGATAACATTAGCCAATAGCTACTGTTTGCTGGGGACTGTTAATACGTGTGACCAGACCACTGACTTCAACAAGCATTGAGCAAAGCAGTCAGGATCAATCGGCTGTTCTTGTGTCTTTCTGACATGAGGCATCCCACAGTGGATGTCATCATCTTAGACTTAGAAAAGCTAGTCACATCCTCAAAAAAAAAAAAAAAAAAAAAGTTGTATGATAAACGATTGTGAACAGAAACTGCCAGGGGCAGGCAGACACAGAATCCAGCTGGCTTTCTTTAGCCCTGATCCCAGTTTCAGCTGCAGGTTTTTTTCCAGAAAGAACAGAAGTTTGATTTACTCAACATTCTGCAGAAGTCAGGGGTGTGGTTATAACTCATTACTAATGGGTTTTCCCTTAATTCTTGTAGCAACAGGACCTTAAAGTGGCTACTGACAGGAAAAAGGTGAAACTAAGGTCACAACCGGAGTCTACAACATCCAAACAGAAACAGCTGTTGAGGACCACCTAGTGGCAGCAGGGGCAGCAGTATTTTTTATATTATCACTAAGGCACAAAGTATGACTATTTTCCAGACGTAAAGCGGAGAGCCACAGTGACGGTTGAAGCCTATGTGGTTTTACCAACTCTGCCATTAAATGATGGTAATTTCATCCCCAGATTATCCCGATACACAAATCACCTCTGCTGTAGGCCAATCTTGTTTCCTTCTTATTCGTTAGAAAGTGTGAATTCTGGGGGAAACATCCATGAAACGTTCGTTGGGCTTTTAAAAAAAATAATAATAATTAAAAAAAAAATCAAAAAATACCAACCAGGGGTTGGAGATTGGAAATTTGACAGCAACGTTGAGAAGCTTTCGCTAAGGCAGGGATCAATGGGAGTGTGCTTAATGAGTAATTGCATTCCTTCTTGGCTAGCCAGCAGCATGGAAACTGAGCCCAGCTCTGAGCTGTGCACACCCAGCTTGCAAGGTCTGTTTCCACTTCTCCAGACCAGGCCAGTCTCAGAGGAACAGCTGTCTCCAAACCCTCTGTACGGCCGGAAGCCGGTAGCTTGGGTTAGGAGCCCATTTTGTGCCAGGGACTACAGGAAGTACGTCATAGACCTCGCCTTTTCTCATGACCTTTGAAGCCAATTGTAGCCGGGTGAGGAAGCTGAGACCAAACTGGTCTCATTGCCCACTCTGGAGCCCCAGCACCTAACTGGCACAGTGCTGGCACAAGGCATCAGACCCCCAGGATGAGGACATGGACGAACATCCTAAATACTCCCTAGACATGGAGTGAATGTAATGTGACATGACATGTTTCCTGTCCCCTTTCAAGCCTCAGCCCCTCAGGACAATTGGGGAAACTGAAGCCCCAGATCAAGTGACTTAGCAAAGGTCACAGGGCAGGGGGCAGTCAGAAAAGAGCCTGGAAAAGAGCCTTTGAATCTTTCCATGGTCCAAAATAGTAATGCTATCCAAAGCCTTTCTACCTCACATTCAAGGTCACCAGGCTCTGAGCAGGAGTGGGGAGTCAAGGGGCTCCCATCCCCAATCGGGCTTTCCGGTCAGCAGCTCCCAGCAGGGCAGGGCGACCCCACCCTCCCGCCAGCTGCAAGGCACAGCGCCAGGAGCACACAGACTGTTCCCAGGCACTCCCTCGCCCCAGCCCCGCTGCACCCGTCTGCGAACTGCCAAAGGCAAGCCTGGGGAACAGCTCACGTGGGCCTCTGGGGAAGCCGCCAGCTCCGATCGCAGGGCGGGGCTTCGTCCTCGCCACGCCCTCCGGGGCGCGCTCCCGGGAGAACCTGGAGACCCCTCTCCTGATCCAGATTAGGCAAAGTACGCTCCAATGTGGGCTGTAGGGATTTGAGGAAGTACGTGGGTGAGGTTGAGGCAGCCGCGCAGGCAGCTAGCTCTGGTAGAAAGGAGAAGGTATCTTGGTCGGCAACATTAGAAGGAGAGGGCGTTTCTGCAGAAAAGCTGCACACACTTTGCCCCGTAGGAGTCTTGTGAGGGAAGTCACCAGGACCTGCTAAAGTCTCCCACTTTATGGCTGCATGCACAACACTCTCAAGTCGTGGTTATCACAATTCCTGTGACTTCTCAGCACGTGGCAGGCATTGTGTGGGGGCCACCTATCCAAGTTTCCTGTGAGCCTAGTAGGCCTGTTGCCTCATAAGCCAGGACACATCTCCTCTTACCGCAACACCTAACTTAAAGTATATTCCTGCAGCTTCCAGAAGCCGCCAGACTGCATTGATTTTTCAAAATCCCTATCTTAGCCACATGGTGCGTTCTTATTCCACAGACACTCAATAAAAGCTTGTACCTTGAGAATAGCACGGTTTCCCTGCTTTGCTTCTGACATGGTCTCACGTAGTCTGGGCTGATTTTGAACTTGCTAAGTAGCTGAGACTGACTATAAACTTCTGATCCCCCTTGCCTCCAGCTCCCGTGTACAGAGGGCTGGAATTATAGATGTGAGCTGCCACACCCCACTTTTTTGTTTTTAACATTACTTTGAACCCGGCCAATGGCATTTAGTAAGGTGGGGCGTTCCTGGGAAAGGATTTAGATGAACAAGTGCCCCACTTTTATCTCATTTGGTAGCATGAAGTTTTGCTTGGTTGTCAATTTCTGGACAATATTTCTGGATATGTGGGTACACATATCCCCAAATTTCATTTTCTTCCTTAAACAAACAAAAGAAACAGAGAGATTAAACCCAAGTCTTAAGGCCTTACACATACCACCAATATATGAGCTGTGTACTACCATCCCTCATTTCTTTTTTTTTAATTGGATATTTTATTTATTTACATTTCAACTGTTATCCCCTTTCCCAGTTTCCCCTCTGCTAACCCACTATCCCATCCCTCCTCCCCCTGCTTCTATGAGGGTGCTCCCCAGACACCCACCCACTCCCACCTCACTGCCCTAGCATTCCCCTACACTGGGGCATCGAGCCTTCACAGGACCAAGGGCCTCCCCTCCCACTGATGCCAGATAAAACCATCCTCTGCTACATATGCAGCTGGAGCCATGGGTCCTCTTTGGTTGGTGGTTTAGTCCCTGGGAGCTCTGAAGGGTCTGGTTAGTTGCTGTTGCTCCGATACTTGGCTTATTTCCTTCTTAGGACTACAGAAGTTCCACAACTCAGTTAGTTCTCAGTCCCATCCTGTGTGACTGGTCTTACTGAATAAAATTGTCAGAAGGTCATGCAGGGGACGGGAAGATTGCAGAACATTGAGGCCTGAACAGAGTACAGAAAAGCCTCTGCTACCCAGATCCTTCTTTGCCACCTCATGTGCCCTCCCCCTCCCGAGGCTTCAGAATTGGTTGACTGCTCGGGGATTGCTTTGATTCATGTCTTAATTCTTAACATGTAAAGCAGGATGTGGTTGCTTCGGCCCATAATCCCAGAAGTTAAGAAGGGAGGCAGGGCTCTCCATTCAAGGTCAGCATGCACTACATAGACCACATAGCTAGACTCGCTCAAGAACAAACAACTCAAGGAGTAGCTTCCCTTGATTTATGCAAATCATGGTGTTTTGTTTTGTTTTGATTACGGTTTTTTTTTTCTTCTCTCAGTTGCAAGGATGACCTCAAACCCATTCACCTTCTGCCTCAGCATTCCAAGCGTGGGTTGACAGGAATGCACATCACTGAAGTTTTGACAGCCTAGATGCTTTAGAAATGGGGTAGAAAGCTGTGTCAGGTATTTGAGAAAAGGTGGAAGACTGCGGTTTGGGGAGATTTGGGGGATATGGGGTAATAACTTATAGAAAGAATGAGGATCTTTTTTAAAAAGCAGAATGGGTAGCCAGCTAATACCAGCTAGTCTATATTTTAATAGTCACAGTTAGTTCTTGGCCTAGAAGGACTTGCATATTGCTTATCCCATGTTTTCATTTGGGAAGCCATTTTAGTTATATAGGCTCTGAGGGATCCTAGCAGTAGGATAGGAAAGTCTAGGGAACAGAGAGTAATTTAAGTACCAGGAAAAAAAAATCTTCTAGGTGCTGGGGGGTGGGGAGTCTTGTTCAGACTGCCTCCTTGTTCTATCATACAAGTGAAACTAGTTAGAGCCGGGGACACAGGAGTCTGCTAGAACCTGGGGCTTGGTGCTGAAATTCTAGGAGCAGATGTAACCAGAAAAGGCTTGAATGCTGTACCCATCAAGACCCACAGCCTTGAATGTACCAGGTCACTTGCTGAAGCTTGAGTAAGACATCTCCAACTGAAAAATCACTAAGACAGCTAAAAGACTGTCCCCTCAAATGATATTTTATAGAATGCTGCCTGAGGGAACTGTAAGTGTCAAGGTTAGAACATGTGACTGAAGATTATTAAAAACAAAAACCAAAAAAAGAGAGCTACTTCAATAAACTTCAAGGTGCTTATCTTGAATAGATCTATATAATTTATATAAACCAGCCTCTAAGATTTGGGCAGAACTCTAAAGCTCTCACTCCCTGTAAAAGTCAGTAAACAAAAACAAAAACAAAAAACCAGGAGTGTGTGTTGTGTTTCTATCCTATGAAGCTGAGGAAGAGTGGGGTGCAACCGGCTCACTGCAGAAGCTAAGGTCATGACCCCCGAGGGTGTCACTCGGGTTCACAGCTCAAAACAGCAGTGCAGGCTAGCCAGCACCCAGAAGAACACGAATGGGTAATTCATCCATCCAGCATGTGTTTATAACTGCTCCCTCCCACGTCTCCTAAGCTTATATTTTATCTAGATTATCTAGAGCAGGGTAGGATCGGAGGCATGTTCTTAACTGCCAGTCCCTTCAGCTGTCATTTAAGCTAATCTTGCATAGCTAAAGGCAGTCCCAGTGTTTGAACCACTCTCTTAGGCCGGGCATAGTGGCACATTTCTGTTATCTCAATACTTGGGAGGCTGATGTGGGAGGGTGTCGAGTTCTAGACTACCCTGGGCCGCACAGTTCGTTCCAGGCCAGCCTGTGTGACAAGCGTGAGCCCTGCTGGGGGTCAGGGTTGGGTAAAGAAAATAACAAAACAATGGTTCTCAACTTTCCTAATACTGCATCTCTTTAATGCAGTTCCTCATGCTATGGTGACCCCAACCCTGAAGTCATTTTCATTGCTGCTTCATATCTGTAACTTTGCTGAAACTTTGTCATGAATCGTAAAGTAAATATCTGTGGGCTTGGTTTTTTTTTTTTTAATGGTCTTTGGTTACCACTGTGAAAGGACCATTGACCCTCAACCAGGCACAAGACCCACAGATTGAAAACCTCTAAAACAAAAAGACTGTTTCTCTTGCAGGGCTTGAAAGCTATAATCCAAGAATTCAGGAGGCTAAAGCACAATTGCTATGAGTTTGAGGCCTGCCTGGGCTACAATGTAAGCTTGTCTATAAAAGCAACAACAACAACAACAACAAAAATACAATGGTTCTCTCCCTATTCATGACCAACTATTCTGTCTGTCTCCGAAGAGGCCACCATCAGATTCTTGTCACCCTGTGAATGCATGACACACCACTCATACAGACACTTTCCTCACTCTTGGCTTGGTCTGTGACTTTCTTTGTCCAATATGATGCTGTAAAAATGACATTCAGAAACTGCTCTGCTCTGAAGAGATCTGGCTACCTTGGCTTTGAGTCCCTCTGGGAAGAGAGCCTGAAAGGCTTTGTGAAGCCTGGGCTGCAGTCAGGCGAGCCAAGAAACATCGCACAGCCGGGGAAGGAGCCCATATGGAAGAGCAGCAGACAAGAGATGGAAGGAAGTCTTCTGAAGCCACCTAGCAACACTCCGGCCCAGTTCCTAACAAAGAATCACGAGAAATAGATGATTAGAGGACCGTCACACCCCTCAACACACTTTACACATCTCTTATGAAGCTAGGATGCGTGAGGTCAGGGTTAGGAGCCTGAGTTCAAGTCTTGGTCAAACAACACTCCCATGTATGTCTACTGCTCAAGACAAGGTGATTTAGCTTTAGCTTTAGTTCACAAAATAAAACTAGCCCAATCTCTACTTGGGTAATTTGCTGATAAACCAGCCCTGCTATGTATAATAGACAGGATTCTGCCCTAACAAGAGTTTCTTCGAATCTAATACACTGGTTATCAAGTGCTACAAAGAAAACCATTAGATTCTACAACAGTACAGTTAGTTCTTTGGACCCATGGGGGAATCAGGGGCAAACACAAGTGTTTGTATGTAACCTATAAACATTTCCCCATCAAAATCATCTCTAGCTTGTTTAGAAAGCCTAAAAGGGGGCTTTCTAGGATGAGAAGATAGCTCTGTTTGTAGACTGCCACAAAAGCATGAAGACCTGAACTCAATGCTTAGAACCCCCAACTTCAGAAGTGGAGAGGGAGGCTGAAGAAAGGGCTCGGAAGTTAAGAGTATGTGATGCTCTAGACATAGGACCTGGGTTTGCTTCCAAGCACCTGGTAGCTCACCATCATTTGTAACCCCAGGTCAAGGTGATTATCCTCCCCACTTCTGACCTCTACAGGGTTTGCATGTGGATGCTACATTACATATGCATACATACTGTTAGGTGCCAAGGGAACCCTAGACATAGTTAACTGTGGTGCCTATTAGCACAGCAAAGTGTCTGTTTGGTGTCTAGGCTCAGTACCTGTGGGTCTTCTCAGCACTTCTTCCCTAAACTTCTCAGCCTTTGCTTCCCTCCCCCGACCCCCACCCCCAGCTTCTCCTTCCTATATAACTGTCATTTTGACCATGTGTTCTCTTGGTCCTTCTCACCACGCAGTTCTAGTTTGCCCTCTTGGCTCCTCTCTTGATCCTCCCCTCCACCCCCTCATGGTTCAGTTCTGTCTTGGACTCTTCCAGATGCCTTTGACAGTGCTCTCCCTCATAGGTACACTAAAAATACTTTTCTTCAACCATACCTTAGAGTGGTCATGTCCTCATTTCCATTCACATACAGGAAAAATATTTATACATGTGAATAAAAATCTTTAAAAATATTTTTAAGCCAGGTACGACAGTACATGCCTGTAATCCCAACAAAATGAGAGAGAGAGAGAGAGAGAGAGAGAGAGAGAGAGAGAGAGAGAGAGAGAGAGAGAGAGAGAGAGAGAGAGAGAGAGAGAGAGAGAGAGAGAGAGAGAGAGCTCTCTTTGAAGCAAAGCCTGGTCCTGGAAACCTGATTAGAGCCATCCAGGGAATGAAGAAAGGGGAGACAGAGATACATGTACTGAAATGCTGGGGTCAGGTGGGTTGATCTGATAGGGTGGCACCAACCACTCACAGTAACCCAGAACCACAGTAATTTTATTATGCACAGCAAAGAGGGAGGAGTTAGAGAGTCTCTGTAGGAGGTCTCTGTAAGGAGACGTCTCTAGCTGTACGCCTCCTGGGGAGCAGGAGGAGTTAGAGAGTCTCTGTAAGAGGTCTCTGTGAGGAGACGTCTCTAGCTGTACGCCTCCTGGGGAGCAGGAAGCTGCAGTTGCAACTTTTTGCATATCCTGCCAACAGTTATTTGCTTTAGGACCAGAAGGAGGCTTTGCCATCCCGTGGATGTGAGCCTTTCTTCCTTCACATGGCCATGCTGATGACAGCAATACCCATTCACGAAGGACTTCCTCAGCTCCCTAGGGTTCAATGGCCTTCCAGTCCAGCCAAAGTAGCAAACTCCAGGTTCCATTAGCGATGGTGTAACTCAAAAGAGAACAAATGAGGAAGACAGACAACATTGAACCCTGGTCTGTACATGTGCGAGCACATCACACACACACGCACACACACACAGTCACATACATACACACACACACACAGACACATACACACACACACACACACAAGAAAACTTTATGTAAATGCTATGTGTGTAGTAGTTATATTTTATTATTTGGGAAATAATGACAATTCATATCCATGAGTTCAGTACAGATACATCTTTCGCAGGTATTTTTTGTGTGACTTGGATGAATCCATGCCCTCAGAATCCATCCAGGCTACATTCATCGTGCCTATTTTCCCAAGTACTTTGCAATCTGGGCCTGGCTCCATGGAGACAGGTGGTCCTGCCCTCCACGCAGCATCAGCTGGGGCTGGCTCAAAGAGTGGAGGGTGGAATAATTTGAAGGCTGTCTGCCTCATGTCTGGAGGTTGGGAGTGGGGGGAAAAAATTAAAACAGGTCGGACTAGGATGGCTGAGCTACTGGGACAACTATGGAGCTTTCCCTAGGGTATCTCTCTGGAGCCCTGGAAATTCCCAGGAGAAACCACATCAATTGCTATGACTTCCACTTTACAAATCATAAGCTCTCCTTTCCACCCTGTAACTGGTCTGTCCATATCCAAGAAAATGGAGTGCAGAGCACCTCTTAAGAAAGGAGGACCATCTCATACTGCTAGGACTGTGGAGGGGCTGGGTTGGACCAGTCAGATCTGCAAAGCAAAATCCTGCTTCACCTAGGATCCAAACTCCATGTGTGAATTTCATGCTAGGACTTAGAAACTAGGTAAGAAGGAGTAGAGAGATAGCTCAGCAGGAAAAGTGCTCGCCCTGCAAGCCTCAGAATCTGAGTGTGAGCCCCAACCTGTGACGGAAGGAGAGAACCAACTTTCCAAAACTTGTCCTCTGACCTCCATGCATGCACTATAGCATCCATTCACATGTGTGCCTGCACACATATGCTACTCCTAATGGGAGAGATGAAGAGGTACCTCGGTTGGTAGAGTGTCTGTCTAGGATGCACAAAGCCTGCTTTGGTCACCAGCACAGCATAAACCAGGCGTGGCGGTGCATGTCTGTAGTCCCTACACTTGGGAGTATGAGCAGGAAGATTAGGCAAAGTTTGGTGCTACTTAGATAATAGCAGACTCTGTCTCAAAACAAACAAACAAAACATTTCATAGGAAAACCAATTTTCCTCATTACAGGAGCTTTGAGTAAAATAATAAAAGTGTAGTTGTTCATTGAAGTGCTTGAGAATATGATCTCAGCTCCCTCAAAGGTGCCTTGGTTTCGGTCTCGAGTTCAATCTCCTTTTCCCCTTTAAGCTGAGTTAGACCTCCAGAGTGCAAAATATGAATAGTCTGTCATTACATATTACATTTTTGTAAACCCCTCTCTCCTTAAAGTAAACGTGCTTACTAACATATATGCCTGTGCACTGTTTGTGTGCTTGGTCTGCATAGAGACTGGAAGAGGATACTGGGTCCCCTAGGACTGGAGTTACAGACAGTTGTGAACTGTTATATGGGTACTGGGAATCAAACCCAGGTACTCTGAAAGAACAGCCAGGGCTTTTAACCATGATGTCATTTCTCCAGCCCCAAAGCCCTCTCTTAAAAAAGACTTCAAGTCATTGGAGTGACATGTTTTAACCTTTTACATTTATTGGGGGAAAGGATACATGAGCAAGTCACAAAGGCACGTGGAAGTCCAAGGACTGCTTAGCGGAGTCGTTTCTCTCCTTCCACCATGGCTCTGGGGATTGGATCAGCTCATCAGGCTTGGCAGCGGGCACCTCAACTTACCGAGTCATTATCCTGATGGCCCCCTTGAAATATTTTAAATTTTACTTATTTAACTCTTATTTGTGTGTAGGTGCATATGTGCCTTTGATGTGTGAAGATGTCCATAGAGACTAGAAGGCATCAGATTCTCTGGAACTGGAGTTACAGGATTCTCTGGAACTGGAGTTACAGGCTATACCATTACCTGATTTGGGTGCTAAGAGCCAAACTCAGGTCCTCCGGCAGATGAACTTTTGACCCTTAATGCTCAGTCCTTACCTGCATAGTGAATTTGTTTGTTTTAGAAATAGTGTCACAGTGTAACCTTGGAATTCACTATTTAAACCAAATTGGCCTCTAATTCACAGAGACCTACCTGCCTCTGCTTCCTGAAGGCTGGGAATTAAAGGCTTGTACCACCACATCCATCCAAAGTACAATTTTGGAAGAACAACAACAACAAAAAAGCATATATGCAAATTGAAGAGGGGGCGGCTATGCCTCTCTGGCATCCTTGTAGCCATTCTGTAAGATAGGTGTCTAAAACTCTAACAAGTTAATAAATGCAGTAAAATTCAGTAAAAATCAATTCATCAGTAGGGCTGAGGGAGTGGCTCGGTGGACAGAGCTTGCCTTGCATACTGGAGGTCCTGGCGTTGGTCCCCAGGATGACAAAAACCAGGATCAGTGATGTACACCTGTTACCCTAGCACTTGGGTGATGGAGGAAGGAGGGTTAGAAATCAAGGTCACTCTCAACAAGAGAATGAGTTGGAGGCTAGCCTGGGCTATATGAGGACCTCTCCCTAAAAAGAAAAAAAAATCATACATTTCTTAAAGATTATAATGCCTATGTGAAGTATTTCTCTGTCTACCATTCAATCTCTAAATCTTCTACCCTCGGATCTATTATTTTCATTTGAATTAATCTGTCTTCATCATGGCCTATAGATATGATTTTATAGCTCTTTCATGTTGGTTTTCCAAACTACCATAGTCAATAAACTTTGAAGTCTGCCAAGTAGCTATGAAAACTGGGAACTTCGAGATGCATCAAAATGTTTGCATTTTAATTTGTCTGCTCAACAATGTGACTTCAGAGATTTTTGGGCCAACTGACTCCTAACATTTCACAGATCAAAGTCAAACATATCACTAACGAACCCATATGCGAATAAACATTTCGTTTATAAAGTGAATTGTGCCCTTTACAGTATTGACTGGGAAATTTCCATCTCGTCATTTACCTCTCTCAAAGCTGAACACAAAAACCACAATTATAGAATGAGAATAGAGTCTGTGCCCAGCTCCAACATGTTAACACTCTGGTTCATTTTTAAAAGCAATGGGTCGTTTTAAAAATGGTTTGTCGTGGGGTTGGGGGGCAGGTGTGGATTGTTAGAAGGAACAAAATGATAAAGAGCTGGTGGGAGGCGGTGGGAGGAGGGAGCTTTGATGCTGGGGAGGGAGATGTCATTGCCGAGTAGAGATGGCAGAGTACATCTTTGTCACAAGCTGATGAGAGGTGTCAACACATCTCCGGAACAAACAGGGCAAGGGCCAGCCAGCACTCTGTGATTGGAAGGCTTCGGTGCCTTTTCTCAAAGCCACAGCAACTAACAAAGCTGGCCTTTCAAAGCAGCTTTTCTGGGCTGCATGCTCACAAAAATGTGGAGGAGATAACTTCTCATTTGGAAATGAGAAAGTTTACCGAACTGATTACCGATGTATTTTCACATCTCTTCCTCCAACCTAGCATCGAAAATAAAGCAGAATGAAGAAGGACTTGAGGGCTCCCTGATGATGCTCAGCCATTGGCTGTGCCTGTGACTAAAAGGGAGAGCTGACAGAACCACATAGGGTCAGCTAACCCCACCAGGGTGGTTCAACTGGCATTTCAGGTTTGGGTTTGCCCCACCTTTCTGAAAGATCCCAGGGAGCTCAATGATTGTCTCTTCCAGTCCTGGCAGAAATACTGCAGGAGTCACTTGTCACTTCATTTAATCTCTGAGCACAATTTTCCCCTTTGGGGAAATGATGCTAATCCCACATGCCCTGCTTTTTCACGAGAAATAAAGTCAGACAATAAGGAATGCTATGAAACATTTCCCATAATCCAGCCCTGTGAACATACCACAGGCATTATTCAACATCCTAACGATGACTCTGTGACCAGGATTGAGATCAAGCTCAGAGAAGGTCAGCACCTTACCCTCTCTGACTCTTCCAGTGGCAGAGCCATGTTCTGAACTGACCTCAAACCACCAATCTATTCCACCCCCAATGTTATATGTAGAAAACAGCCATTGGTAAAATACAACAGAAACATCCCGATGCTAGCACCGCCATTGCAGCTTTAAGGCTGTGAAACTTTATTTTTAAATTATATTCTGGAACTGGAAGATGGCTCATCCTGTAAAGTGCTTGCAGATGGCCTTGATGACCTGAATTCAGAGCCTCAGCACCCACTCAAAAACCTGGATTGTAATACATCTGGGGTACAGACCCTAGCACTCTGTGTGTGTGTGTGTGTGTGTGTGTGTGTGTGTGTGTGTGTGTGTGTAAAAACAGATGGTCCCTGAATAATAAACAAACAAAAAATCAAACAAATAAAGTGGAAGCTGGCCATAGTGGTACATGTCTTTAATCCTGGCATTTGGGAGACAGGCAGGCAGATTTCTATGCATTTGAAGGCAGCCTGTTCTATGCAGCAAGTTCCAGGGCAGCTAGAGTTATATGGTGAGATCCTGTCTCAATAATAAGGAAGGGGGAGTGATGGAATGAAGGAAGAAAGAAAAGGAGAGAGAGAGAGAGAGAAAGAGAGAGAGTGAGAGAGAGAGCGCAAGCATGATAGAGAAAAGCACCCAGCGTTGACCTCTGGTCTCTACGTGCATAGCACCCATATGCATCTGTGTATACACACAGAAAAGAATCCACCCCCCACTCCTATACACCACTTGTATATATTATATTCTGTGTTTATGTGCATTTGTCATTTTGATAAGCATTTTCATTTTTGCTGACTTGGGGCAAAATGTATTTTTCTGATTTGTTATAGTATTAGCAATATCACTTGCTTATTACAGGGAATAAAGAAAAGTTACCCTAGAGGAAGAAAACTCTAAAATTGAGAGTCAAACATGGTAAATAAGCCCCGACCTCTATCTCCCACCCTCATGGTTTCCTGGAACAAACAAAGAGGTGTTTTAGCATCACGTGGTCAGTAGACATGTTATTTGTTAGTGGACGGTCAGGGTGACATGCAGACTATATCAAGCAGTCATAAGTTTTCAGCTTTAATCACATCAAAAGATTTTAGAGGACTATTACTCAGCCACAAAATGCTAGTCAGAGGCTGGATTCCAAGGGCATCTTGAGCCTCTCAATTTGCTCATGTCCCTGGGGCAATATTCAATGCTAAAAAACTCAAGAAGAGGACTCCAGGGTCTCATCATTAACATAAGCTGATTGAGAATGTATGCACCTGCAAAAGACAGCCTGAATGTATTGATCTGGGCAAATGTTTGCTGTGGAAGCCGGCATAGATAGGAAATTTCTTGAGTTCAAAGTGTACCTTTAACGTAGGGTTTCTATTACTGTGAGGAAAAAAAAAGACTATGACCAAAAGTAACTTCAGGAAGAAAGGGTTTATTTAAGGCTTATACTTCTACACCACAGCCCATTACTGAGGGATGTCAAGGAAGGAACTCAAATAGAGCAAGAACTGAAGGCAGGAGCTAATCCAGAGGTCATGAAAGGAGTGCTGCTTAGTAGCTTGCTCCTCGTGGGTTGCTCAGCCTGCTTTTTCATAGCACCCAGAACCCCCTGCCTAAAGGCAGAAACCACCCATAGTGAGCTAGACTTCCAAAGTCAGTCTTCCATCAGGGTAATGTCTCAAGGCTTACCCATAGGCCAATGTGGTGGGGGGCAGCTTCTCTGTCGAGGTTCTCTCTTCCCAAATAACTCTAGCTTGTGTTAAGCTGAAAGAAAACAAGCCAGCACGAGCTTGAACTTCAGGTTTGAGGCAGGAATAAGGGGAGGATGCAGGAGATTGTTCTCTAGTCACAAGGCATGCTCTTTTCAAAAGGAGAGACTGTGCCTAGAAACAAGCAGCGAGGGGTGAATGCTTGCCCTGAGGTTGTTAGTTACATGCTGAAGGATGAGATTGGAGACATAAAACAGGCGAATCTGAGGTCCCCATGAGCAGCCATCCATGGAGCCTAAGATCTCAGAAGCGCTTGAGATGGCTTCCCTTAATTCTGCCCCAACTGCCAACAGGCACTCTGCCCTTTCCTGTGCTGTACTGGACTCGGTCCTAGTTCAACCACACACCTGACATGAACATCTTTTTCATGCCATCTACCTAGTCAAGTGCTCAGCCGCAAGGCCCCTCCTCAGGTCCGGGTGCTGGGATGAGCCCTCTGAACTGTTCATTAGCCAAGCCAAGCCCCTCTCTCCGCCTCCCTGTCTCTCTCGGTGTAGGTACCATCTTTGGTCATTAACTCAGAAAAGAGAACATTATAGGGAAATAGTAAAAGATTGAGGGAAAATACACAAGGCATCCTCAGAAGTAGCACCAATGATGGGTAAAGCCTTCCCCAAAGGTTATGATGGTTTCTCAGCCCAGCCCCTCATTCCTGCCCCTTATTCTTGAATCACAATCTAGTTTTCTGGTTCCTGGCCAATTATATACGACAACATACAGAAGGAGAGAAAAGAACTAATTTTAGTCTTTCAGGAAACTTGCCTATGCTGACAGTTCACAGTCTTTCTCTTTTTGAAATTCTATGACCCAAATCATCTCTGACAGTCGATATATAGGCTTAAATATTACATGTAAGAGAAGATTAACCTCAACACCCAAACAAACCACTTCACTATGAACATAGGGACCAAGTCTTAGTTCATTAAATGTAAGAGACACTTGGTGAATCCACCAAAGACAGTAACAGAGGAGGCTGGAGAGAGGGCTTGCAGAGGACCTGGGTTCAGCTCCTGATACATGGGGTAGCTCACTACAGCCTAGCATTCCAACTGCAGGGAAATGGATATAACTTCAATACCAGGGAAATGGATGCCTCTTCTGGCCTCTGTGGGCTGCTACCTACACACATTCAGGAACACACACATCACATAAAATTAAATGTTAAGCCTTAAAAAATGTGTACAATAAATACAAGAGGGAGTTTAAATTCACAGTTGCATTCTTCTAGACGCTAGTCTCAGAGTACTTTGATCTCACGTTCATCCTATTTTTTTAAAAGGGCTTTTCAGTTCTCATTTCTCACATGCAGTTTTATGAGGAACCACTAAAAAGGAATCAAACAGAGAGTCACACTACTCGGGCAATAAAGTCAGCTAGCGATGAAAGCCATACCACAGGCATTGACACTTATTTAAAACATAGCTTTAATTGTTGCCTTTGTTGCTTTGCCGGGTATCTTAGTCAGGGTTTCTATTCCTGCACAAACATCATGACCATGAAGCAAGTTGGGGAGGAAAGGGTTTATTCAGCTTACTTCCACATGGCTTTTGATCACCAGAGGAAGCCAGGACTGGAACTCAAGCAGGTCAGGAAGCAGGAGCCGATGCAGAGGCCATGGAAGGATGTTCCTTACTGGCTTGCTCCTCCTGGCTTGCTCAGCCTGCTCTCTTATAGAGCCCAAGATCTCCAGCCCAGGGATGGCACCATCCACAAGGGGCTCTACCCCCTTGATCACTAATTGAGAAAATGCCCCACAGCTGGACCTCATGGAGGCACTTCCCCCAACTGAAGCTCCCTTCTGTGATAACTCCAGCCTGTGTCAAGTTGACACACAAAACTAGCCAGTACACCAGGGAATATTCCCTTCCATCCACTCTTGCTCATCATGGGCTTCAAAACTGCCTCACTGCTACTGCCTTACTGCCGTCACGTCTTCATTCACCAACAATGGCCATCCATTTCACAGTGGTGCAGGCTAGCCCAATAAGAGGCAATTTTAAAAAATGTATTAGCAGAACATTTCCAAGGATTAATCATCTAAATCATCCCACCACCTTCTAGACCCAGTTTTAATACACCCATTTCCTCATCCCCAGAAAAACACTTGACATAAGCAAATTATAGTGAACTAGCTTCCTTTAAAAAAAGAGATTTATTAATCATATATAATTCATGGGCACGTATGTTTATCTGTTCCATGTGTACATAGATGCCTACCAAAGCCAGAAGCGAACAGTATATCCCTTGGAGCTAGACAGAGTTACAGTAGTTGGGTACTGCCTGATCTGTGGCCTGGGAACCCAACTAGGGTCCTCTGCAAGAGCAAGTGCTCTTAACCTCTAAGCCATCTCTCCAGCCCTGGCATAAATTTTATTTAAATGAAATGTGTGTCTTTTCTTAGTTATATTTTTTCTCCTTTTTATAAAAAAGTAAAATGTTATACTTTTATTATTTAAAATAGCATACATTTACCAAGTAAATATTAAAAGTTAACTTTGACTTCATCTAGCTACATTTGTGTATAGGCAAAACCTACTCAGTGGTCCCCTATAGGTGATCAAATGTCTCCTGAAGATGGTGGATTTGTACCTTTGAGATACTTGCTTCAATTTCAAGATTATATTTGCAAGAAGAAAAAGAATCTAAGCATAATTTAGAGAGTAATTTCTATTTATTTCTATTTCCAATGTAAAAGACATCTAAGTTCTGGGAGTGCTTTGAGCGCATGATCATTTCCTATGTGTCAATCTTTATTAAAGTCTCACAGGTGTCTGCATTCATCCAGGCATGGTAGCACATACTTATAGGCTAAGGGAGAAAGATTGCAAATTCAAGGCTATCCTGGGCTACACAGTTCCTGCCACGATCCTCTTCCAAACAACCAGCTTTCTATTCAGCTTAATGTATATAAAAGGAACCCTTCATTAAATCTGGCAGAATGCTAGTGACATGTTCCCAGGAAGAAGAGAGATCTGACCTAAGTCTGAGCACTTTATAATGCTAAGAGGGGGAAACATTCCTGCTCTGTGAGTTTTATTTTCTGGATGCCTGGTGGTCCACCTCTTCTGTGCTTATATGAATAAGAATCAGCTTGTGTTCGCCCAAAGCACTTTATGTAAGAATAGAAAATCGGGAACTGTGCTTAAGCAGTCCACTAGCAAAAGGAAGTCTATGAGCCCGATGCTCCAAATGATTTGCAGGATTCAACAGTCTATGGACTATCTGATCTCATATCCTTAACTGTATAAGCTTCCAGGTTAAGCTAAACCAGGGATAATCTGTGCACAGCCCACAGAGGAAGGGAAATGGAGCAGACCTCTCTCTGCCCCTCCCCTTCTTGACACACAAATGTTGCATGTGATTATCCCATTGTCATTATAATCTTGCAGTTCCAAGTGTTATGAAACCAACTGCTGCTGTTTCCTATTAAAACACTTTGTCAGTGACAGAGCCACCTTACAATAAATGTGATATTTCTAGCTTTTTGGGGACAAGGTTTTACTATGTAACCCAGGCTTGTCTTAACTCAAGTTCCTCCTTCCTGAGTCTCCCAAGCGCTAGGATTACAGATGCACATCTTCTTGTCCAACTAGTACAATTTAACATCAGTTTCAGAGATGGGGACATAGCTCAGCTCCTGCTATACAAGCATGAGGACCTGAGTTCAATCCCCAGAACCCACACTTGAAAACCTAGGCACAATGGATAGGAACTTTGAATCTCAGAGGTAAGATGGTGGAGGCTAATGGATTCTTACGGTTCACTGGCCAGACCACCTAGCCTAAACAGCTAGTTCCAAGGCCAAGTAAAGGCTCTCTCTCTCTCTCTCAAAAAAAAAAAAAAAAAAAAAAAAAAAAAAACAAAAACAAAAAACAAAAAACAAAACAAGGTGGGCAGCATCTGAAGAAGGTCAGCTGATCTCTGACCTCCACATGTGTGAGCACACATACACAGAGAATAATCAATTAAGGAAAATCAACTTGCCAGATTCCAAGGTGGATCTAAAATACTTTCTTCTACCATCTCATTGCCCAAATGGATCCATCTTTCATTTTAAACTATATAACACATCACATGTGTGTATGGGTGTGTCTGTCTGTCTGCCCCTCTCTCTCTCTCTCTCATGTGTGTGTGTGTGTGTGTGTGTATTCTGGTCTGACTCTATGGACTCTTCTCTTGGACTGAAGAATGTCCTT
>NW_022196903.1:101831661-101839325 GCF_008632895.1 Mastomys coucha
GTGTGTGTGTGTATTCTGGTCTGACTCTATGGACTCTTCTCTTGGACTGAAGAATGTCCTTTGAAAGAGACCTGTCTTTTTCATGAGGTTTCAGCTTTTGCAGAGTTAGCTTCAATGTGACTAATATTTTCACACAATTGCAAACACATTTTTCATTCTTTATAAACTTCTAACCATGTTACCCAAGGAAACAACTAGAACAAATTTTGTTAACAGAGGAAAAAAATCAGCCATAAAATAAAAAGTTAAACCCTGTAGTCACCTCAAAGGAGCCTAAAGACAGATGCTGCATGGGAACATTTTTAAGAACTGAGATGTGTAAGCCGGGCAATGGTGGTGCACACCTTTAATCCCAACACTTGGGAGGCAGAGGCAGGCAGATTTCTGAGTTGGAGGCCAGCCTGGTCTACAGAGTGAGTTCCAGGACAGCCAGAACTACACAGAGAAACTTCATCTCAAAAACAAAACAAAATGAAACAAAAATATTAAGATGTGTAAAAATATGTATGTTAAGAAATAGAAAAGAAAAATAAAGTTCAGATATTGATTCAAACAGATATGAGATAAAAACAAAACAAAACAAAAAAAGTCCCCAAAACCTAAAAAGAACAAACCAAACCAAACAAACAAGCTGGATGTGGCGGAACATCCTTCAGTCCCAGCACTGGGAAGGCTGAAGCAGGAAGACTGCTTGAGAGGGGCTATATACCAAGACCCTACTGCAAGGCAGAGGAGGGAAAAGGAAAATACAGACTGAGATGCAGGTAAGGAGGAATTGTAGATGGGTTGCGTGACAGTGGGGAGGGTAAGGAGGAAGGTTGCAATAAAGATCAGTGTAGACAAGTGGTTAGGACAGAGATTAAACCTTTCTAATACTAAGACAAATTTCCAACACAGGCTGGCAAGATGTTCAGGGGGTACAGGAGCTTGCCACCAAGCCTGATGACCTGAGCTCAATCTCCAGATCCCACAAAGTGGAAAGACAGAACCAACTCCCTCATGTTCTCTGATTTCCACACAAACAGTATTTTAAAATTTGAAACAGCTAAAAAAGTTGATAGGTATTAAAAACTATCTATACTGTAGCCTAGAAGAAAAATATCATACCCCTATAATGGAATGCAATATGATATTTTTTTGTTTTTCTAATTTTGAGTCAAGAACATTTTGTTAAATTCAACAATGTAAGAAAAATCCCCTTCAACTGGGCAGTGGTGGCGCACACTGTTAGTCTGGCACTCAGGAGACAGAGGCAGAAGGATTTCTGTGAGTTTGAGTCCAGCATGGTCTACAGATTGAGTTCCAGGAGAGCCAGAGCAGACAAAGAATCCCTGTCTTCAACACCCCTACCCAAAGAGAGAGACAGACAGAGACACAAACACAGACACAGAGAGACACAGAGAGAGAGACAGAGACAGAGACAGAGAGAGAGACAGAGAGAGAGAGACAGAGACAGAGAGACAGAGAGTGTGAAATCTTTCTCTGGCAAAAGTCACCACAAGCAAGTGGAAATTCCAACAGTGAGATATAAGTTGTTTTACAACTTTTAATTAGCAAACAAAAAACTACCTCCCTTATATTAAAAAAAAAAAAGAAGAAGAAGAAACTTTTTTAAGTTAGAAAAAAGCTAACAGAGCAGAGAATCATATGAGAAAAACAATGAAAAAGTGAGTCTCTGGTTTTCTTCAACAATTAAAAAAAAAAAAAAAGGAACCTGAAAGCTTGGTAATACCAAGTAGAAAAAACTCATATTTACATATTCCTTGTGGAAATATAAATTACGTCAACCGAGGCTGGAGAGCTGGTTAAGATGTGCAAGCATGAAAACCAGAATTCGGATCCTCATAACTCAAGGAAATGCCAGATTGGCAGGGTGACCCACCTGTCATTCCGGATTCCAGAGGTTGAAGCAGGGGATTTCCAGAACCAGGTGGCTGGTAAGAATAGCCTAGCTGAGGGCTCTGGCTTGGTATAAAGACCATACTTCAATGAATAAGATGAAAGAGCAGTGGAGGATGACTCCTCAGATCAGCCTCCAGTCTCCACATGCACCCGCTCATGTGTGCCCACACACATGCAAACATGTAACTGCATGTGCCTAGTGCACACCTACAAATGAAGAAGAAGATTAAATTTTAGAAGCCTTCATGGAGCGGATGTGGTTATTTGTGGTTATTTGGTGTGGTTATTTTTTCAGCTGGCAGATCGACCTCTATGGATATACAGTAAAATGACTGTCACAAAGTTATTAACTACTGAGATGACTACCAGGAACAACCTAATATCTGTCCTTGGAAACCAGTTAGATCTTTCATGTAGTGAAATATCATTTGGTTGTGGCAAAAAGAGAGAAAATGAAAGTGTTTATAAAGTGATAAAGAATCATCTAGGGGCTGGAGAGATGGCACAGAGAGAGGTTAAGAGCACTGATTGTTCTTCCAGAGATCCTGAGTTCAATTCCCAGCAATTACATGGTGGCTCAGAACGATCTGTAATGGTCTTCTGGTATGTTTGAAGACAGCTACAGTATACTTATATACAATAACTAAATAAATCTTTAAGAAAAGAATTATCTATAAAATGCAGTAAGCATACTTCCAATTCAATCTAAAGTGACACTTTTTATCTAATCTTGACCTAGGTGATAACATTTACTTCTGATTTATTTCTGATTATATATTTCTGTAGATAATTTTACAAACTACAAGTCAATAATAATTTAATATTAAGTTTGGTTTAATTCATTATTGAAAGACAAAACTGCAAAAATTATGAACATGTGCTCAACTCTCCTTAGTCGATTTAGGTTTTCTTCTGATGTCTCCATTATATTTTAGCTTCAGATATAATTATTCAGTTCTGCATAGATGTGTGAGAACTCTGAGTTATTGGCTAGGGAGGCTCTAGAGGACCCCAAAACAACATGGGCTATTGCCATTACTCTTGGTTGCCCACCAAAACTAGATGGCCAAACCCAATTGCTGAAGATACTACATACTTTTCTTGCAGGACATAAAGAAATCAACCCAGAACTAGCCTGAAGACTTTCTCTCTGCTGCCTAGCTGTCTCAGAGGAAGGTGCTAGGCAGTCCATTAGAAAAAAAAAAAAGCTAATCAATTGCATTACCAGGTGGTGAACTGTGCATGCTACAATACCAACCTGTCAGGCAAAATGTGCTCACCAACGCAATGGTGGTACAAGTTTGGGTATCACTGGCATTTGCATTGAATGTAAGGGAGGGAATTCCTGCCTAGTACTATAAACCTGGTCAAAGACCCATGTTAGGAACATCATAGGTACAAAGGAACCTACCACTGACATTTTGTTAAATGGGACTGTCTTCAAATTGCTTTTTAAATCCATATGCTTATCTGGTAGATTAATGCTATTCTTTTTAGAAGACTAGAAAAAACTGTATTGTCTTTATTATACATTACAGAAAGAAAATCTTCAGCTGTACCATAAAATTAAATGCATTTACAAAATAAAATAGGGAAACTGGTTTAAACCCAGCAGAATTCTGGATCCTGACTCAACTTTTTGTTGAAGCAAGTAAAATTTTTCTCCAAATATTTTTAAACAAGATTGTTTTGTTTGCAATTGTGGTAAATCAGGTGTCTTGGGGGAAAGGACTTTGGTTTGTAATTTAAACAATAAAATATGTAATCTTTCATCTAATTTAAATAATTCAAAGTTTCCAAATAGTTGTAAAGTATCCTTTAGAACATTAATAAAAAGATATAAAGACTTTAAAAAGAGAAATAAACAGTAGGCCATTAGCAAGATAGGCAACACTTTATAAATAAACTTGTCAATACCATAAGATGTATGAGATATCACATAGCAATGTCTTAAGATCAGTTTTTAAACCATGGGCAGTGGTTGTCAAAATTACAGGTGCAGAATACATTCTGAAATTTTGTTATTATTTTATTTGATCCTCTAAAGCTGTTTTTCTGAAATGATAATTAATTATTGGGTCTGTCACTATTGAGCTAATGATGTGTGATTGCTTTATTAATGGTTGATGACCTTGGTGGATAACATGATTCCACACTGTTAGCTGGGTCTAACCAACTCCTTAGAGACAGTTCCTAACCTGGGTGGGAGTGTGTGATTCTATGTAAAGACACTGGGAAGAAACAGAGGTCATCCACTTGTTTAACGAGTAGACATTGAGAGTGTCTGTGCAAGGCACTGTCTTACACTTTTGTGGGGCATAGGGAACACTGTAGTGAATGAGAGAAAGGGTTCCGATCTTTGAAGTACAGCAAGAAGACAAACAAAATGAAGGAGACAGAAATGATAAGCTACTGAACTATGTGAAGTGCTTTGAGAGATACCTACAGCCTGGGCTGGATATACATGATGATGTATAGTTTTAAAGAGATTTGTTTGTGTTTTCTTAGAGACGGGGTTTCTCTGTGTAGCCCTGGCTGTCCTGGAACTCACGCTGTAGACCAGGCTGGCCTTGAACTCACAGAGCTCTGCCTGCCTCTGCCTCCCAAGTGCTGGGATTAAAGATGTTCCCCACCATGCTTGGCTAAAAAAATTTCTCTTTTGAAACAGGGTCTCAGGTACCCCAGCCTGATCTCAAACTTGCTTGTAGCTCAAGATGAACTTGAACTTTTAATCTCTGATTCTCAGCTTCTACCCCAGCGCCGGGATTGCAGCTGTTCAGTATTTATCTTAGATTTACTGAGATTGTTATTACTTCTACTACTATTATTATTTATTATTATTATTATAAAGACAGGACCTGCCTGGCTTGAACTCTCTACATAGCCCAGGCTAGCCTCCAACTCACAGAGGTCGGCCTGGCTCTGCCTCCAGTACTGGGATCAAAGGCATGTGCTACTATGCCCAGCCAAGAAAATGATTTTTAACTCTAAGATAGAAGTAGTATTTTTATGTTCAACTTCCGAAGGAAGAAAAATAGATAAGAAATGCAGATGGTCAATTAACTTGTTCATCTAACTTCATTCACATCATAAAGAGTGCGAACGAACATAAAAACTATAACAGACTTATATGCTTTATATGCTAAGAAGAGCATCAAAACTGATTAAAAATTTCCAGTGGTAAATTGGATACTTGATCAAGGAATGTTCTCACCTGTTTCTTTTTTTTTTTAATTTTAAATTTATTTTTGATACATCATCTTTTAATCTCTGGTACTTTCATACAATATATACATCTATTGTCTATATGTATATACATATATATGTATAATGTACATATGATATATACATAAACAGTATATCTCTATCAGATCCAACTCTAACAGCCTCCAGTCACCCCAGTTCCTCTTCTCCCCTTCCTTCCTTCCTTCCTTCCTTCCTTCCTTCCTTCCTTTCTTCCACTGAATCTAATTAGCACTGTCTTCTGGAATGCTGACTGATATTGTTTTGCTTGGTCTTGTCCAGGTGACCATATCTGCAGTGAGTGCATAATGTATAATAAAGACGATAAAGTTTTTTCTAGTCTTCTAAAAAGAAAAGAAAAAGTCAATTAAGCTGCCAAGCTGGCTAGGATCCCAAACACCTGTATCCCAGTCCATCGTAGATAGAGGCAGGAAGCTGATGAGTTCAAGTTCATCCGGGGCTCCATCGTGAGTTTGAAGCTGGCTAAAGCTACAGGAGACCTTGTCTCAAAACAATGAATGTCTTCCAGAGAAAGGTGTGTGTTACTAGCCTTCCAGGTGAATTCCACGGACAGTGCAGCCCAGCATCTTCAAAAAGACTAATAAAACCAAGTAAGGGCTGGGTACCACAAACCAAGTTACATAGCAAGTAACCAACCTTCCTACTGAGCCTCTGCACCCATACAGACAGAGCTTGTCTTCCATTCAAACCCCCGGATTTCCCCCTTGTCTTACTGCTCCCTTAACCTGATCAGGTAACAGGCTTTGTTTTCCTAATGGAATCACCATTTCATGGTTCGCACAGGACTGACGACCTGCAGTGCATCCAGATTTTCCTAACCCGTCAAACAGTTTTTCAGTATGTGTTATGGCAGGATATTCTAGAACTGCCAAGAAAAGTAAATTCACAGAGCCGCCTGCAATTCAGTAACTATTGCAAATTAGCATAAATAGCCCTGTTTTAGAAGGAATGGCTTTTGCAAGTCATACAGGAAAAATAACGTGGTTTTGCATTTGTATCATTAAAATCTCTCCCTGTGTACAGCTTCACCATGAATATTAAACACGGCAAAATATATTCAGCGCACTAATGTGCTTGGGTGAAACTCTTTAATGAAACAGTTGGTTACGATCACAAGACTAACTAGGAAAACTAGCTAACAAGTACCTATTTTTACGGATTTTTTTTTTCATCTTAAAAGGAAAAAAAATGCATATCAAATAAAACCTCTCAACACTTGTCAGCTCTCCTGTGAACATACCATATAAATGGACGGGCACCGGCTGCCAGGGAAAACGAAAGGCCAAATTACACTCATATACCCATGCTGTCAAGTTCAGAGAGAAATCTGTCCTAGACCCAAGCCATCCACACGGCGCACAATGAGCCTGTTAACAAGAACTAAGAATGGAGAAGATTCTTCAGATTTCTCTGCATAGATCTTACTTTCTTAGTTACCACCATAATTTAAAATGCCTCTGGCTAGTTGCTCAAGGCAAAAACAAAGGTACTTTCAAATAGCAAATGTGCTTAAATTCTATATGTTCCAACCAAAACTCCAAAAAAAAAAACCCAAAAAACAAAAAACCTGTAGAAAACAGTGTCTGTGAACTTACCTAGGAACAACCATATCCGTGGTGCTGTGGGCTGCCAGTGTGATGCTCAAAAGGTATGATTGTTATCTGGAGCAAATGAAAAAAAAAAAAAAAGAAAATATATTAGAGGAAGTTTTGAACATGAGACTGTTTATAACCATTCAAGAGGATTCTTTAAGCACAGTAGCTCTCAACACGTTTCTCCAGGTCCCAGCCCTGCCACTCGAACAAGTGGAGGAAGCTTGAAGGGTATTGATAAATAACTGGCTTAAAGAGAGTACAGGAGAATCTGTGGGCAGCAAAAAGCTGTGTGGGTAAGGCAAAAAGGTGCCAAAGGAACAGGGCTTACAAAGAAAAATAAGAGAGGCAGGTGTGGTGGGGGCAGGGAGCAACGCCCTTAATCCCAGCATTCGGGAGGCAGAGACTGATGGTCTTTGTGAGTTCCAGGCCAACCTACATAGGAAGCTCCAGGCCATTCAAAACTAGAGTGAGACCTTGACTCAGAGTGGAGGAGGGGAGAAAGAGGAGGAAGAGGAGGGGTAGGAGAAACTTGTCTTGCCCTTGCCAGCTACCACCTGGCTCCTATTTCTCATCAGGAAGCTACACTTCCATTTCAACCATGAATCTTTCTCCCAGCCACATGAGTGCTTTCAGCCTCTTCAAGTCTTCTCACCCTTGTTCCCTACCGTAGTCAATAGGGGATGAGCTACCCATGCTAGAAACCTGGGAGAATCTGGATGAGTCCCCTTTCAATTGGATGGAAGCTGCTTTTTGAGCAACTTGGAGATGTTTCCAGGTGCTTGCCCTTGGGGTAGTACCAGGATGGAACACAGGCCTTGAGTGTCCCACCACCTAATTCAGGCCAGTCCAGTTTTGAGAATGTCTTAATGTCTTAAAATTCCCTCTCTCTCTCTCTCTCTCTCT
>NW_022196903.1:101839335-101843023 GCF_008632895.1 Mastomys coucha
TCTCTCTCTCTCTCTCTCTCTCTCTCTCTCTCTCTCCTTCTCTCTCTCCCTCTCCTTCTCTCTCTCCTTCTACATGTAGCCTTTCTGACTCATCTTAAAAATACCAAAATCCATTCCCCCCACTGAGTATAATACGCCAAGGTTAGTATCTGATTTTCAGATATGTGTTTAGATGGTATTTTTCTTCCCATGTATTTTGTGTTCTAAGTTGGGGGTGCATGGGGGGGGGAGACTGCAACGGTGGGGATGGCACCCCATACTCCTCCTGCTACCCAAACGCTCTAGCTTGGAGCTTCAGCCATCCTTTTAGCCATCCTTAATCAGCAGCCGGTGCATCTCCTTGCTCTGTTTCTCCCCAGGCTCTTCGGCTGCTCTACTTTGGTGATGCTGTGTGTTGGAGAGCAGTGTGCTGGATCTAAACTTGGGAGTGCCGTATTTATAGTCTTCTCCCTGCCAGGAGCACCTTTCTCTCCATTCCCACTCAAAGATTACTTACCTCCTTATCTTTTTCTTTGTTTTGATTTGGTTTGATGTACCTCAGTGATAAAACTCTGTTCTTTCCAGAATTTTCTTGCTTTCTATGCTAGGGAGGGACATGTAATACATGCTGGTTTGTGTCACAGGGCTTAGGCTAAAAGTGACACCTCCTTCCAATGACTGCAAGCTCCTTTGTAGACAATGGCTAAATATAAGGTGTCAGGGATACAATCCGGCTGAGGCACTTCATGCAACTTGTGTAAAGCAAGTGAAGGGTTCTAATCATTTGGCTGGGCATAATAGCATATGTCTTTAATCCTAGAACTTAGATGCAGAGGAGGGCTGATCTCTGTAAGTTCAAGGCTTGCCTGGCCTACATAGTGAGTGCCAGACCAGCCAGGGCTACGTAGAGATACTCTGAAAATAATAATAATAATAATAATAATAATAATAATAATAATAAGAAGAAGAAGAAGAAGAAGAAGAAGAAGAAGAAGAAGGATCATCTGAAGACTAGGGATGTAATGTAGATCAGTTGGTAGGATGCTTGTCCTGATGTATGAAGCTATGGATTGAATCCTGAGCACCATATAAAGCTGTAGTGGTCCATATTTTTGATCTCAGCACTTGGGAAGTAGAGACAGGTGGGTCAGAAGTTCCAGATCATCCTTGGTTACAAAGCAAGTCTGAACAACATGAAATCCTGTCTCAAAAACAATAAAAATCAACAAAACAAAGCCACACAGCTATATGCATGTATAAAATATCACTATGAGATCCATTAGTTTGTATAATTGATATAGGCTAATAAAGGTCCATTGTTGAAAAGAATCATCTGAGTCATTTGCAAAATAATGAAATCCTGTCTCTAAGAGAGACATAAGAAACTTACAAAAAGGTAGGTGAGTCTGAATAAGAGGAGGTATTGTGTAACCCTCCTACACACTCCCCCACAGGGCCTTGTACATGTTAAAGGAGCATTTTACAATTTGGCTGTAGCCCATATATATATTAGCTTCCAAATCCTTGGAAAATATATATATTGGAGGGTAATTGTATTAGGGGAGTATGTTTTATATTGGTGATGTTGTATATGTACAATTTGCCAGACAAAATTCAGGCTTACATCTCCTAACAAAACAGAGGACAAAATTTTCAGGATAGAGTTGAGGATTTAACAGCTTTTGAGAAATGGACTCCTCGTCTCCAGCTGACCTGCTTTCTAATCCGCCCACCTTCTGTGTTTAGGAAGTTGTCAGAAGAGGTTCTGATGGGCACCCAGAGGTGCGAGACCTGTTACCACAGAAGACAAATAATACATGTCTCTACTCAAAAGACCAGCAGAGTTTTCCCCATCTGCTCTTCCCAGCCTTAGAAAACCAAAGGAAACAAGATGGATAAGCCTCACGTGTACTCTTAACTGATGCTTACCTGGGGTAAACCAAGGTAGCTCAGTATCTTACTTACAGATTAGAAGACATAACTACACAACTTATCCAGAAGATGGGAGTGAAGCTACTAAATAAGATTATGTAATATAATCTTTTTTTTTTTTAGCCTAGCTGTGTAATGGGGATCTATCTCATCTCTCTATCTTAGCAGTTTAAAAGAATAAATTCAGCACAGAGGTGTTTATGATATTGTGCAGTGTCTTGTTGAATTAGAGTGGCTTAGCAGGTGCTTTTCTCTGTTAGGGCCTCTCTGGGGCTGCTGTCCTCAGAGGGATAGACTGAGGGGCTGCAGATACAGCTCAGTTAGTAGAATATTTCCCTAGGATTCACAAAGGCCTGGGTTGGGTCTCCTGGCAAAGTCTACAGTCCCAGCATTTAAGAGGTAGAGTCAGGAGGAACAGAAGTTCAAGGTCACCCTAAGATGTACAGTCAGTTTGAGGCCTGTCTGAGATATGAGAGACCCTGACTAAAAGAAATAGATAAAGTGCTAGAGAGATAGCTCAGCAGTTGAGAGCACTGGCTGATCTTCCAGAGGACCAGGGTTCAGTTCCCAGCACGCACATAGCAGTTCACAGCTGTCTGTGGTTCCAGTTCCAGGAACCCTGACACCCTCACACAGACACACAGGCAGGCAAAACCCAATGCATATAAAATAAAATAATAAAATAAAATAAAATAAAAATAGATAAAAGGAGAGTGATCTAAGGCTGAAGGATGCCCCTTTGAGATGATACACTTAAGTAGCCCATAAGTCCTGACCACTATAGAAGATTTGGTCTCTTCCAGGGTCCTCATAGATAAGAGAGAACAAGACTGAAGCCACAGTATCTCTTACAGCCCAGAGTTGGAGGTTACATGCATT
This sequence comes from Mastomys coucha, assembly GCF_008632895.1. Lineage (NCBI taxonomy): Eukaryota > Metazoa > Chordata > Mammalia > Rodentia > Muridae > Mastomys > Mastomys coucha. Next base: position 101,842,126 of record NW_022196903.1, read on the forward strand.
ATTGCACTCGGGGTAACCTGGAGCTCATTGATTGGCTTGACTGACTGACCACTGGGCTCCAGGAATCCATCTGTCTCTTCCCTCTCTCATGCTGGAATTTCAGGCCTGTGCTACCACACAGCTTATTATGTGGCTACCAAGGATCCAATTCAGATCCTCACGCTTACAGAGCAAGGGGACTAGTGATTGAGTCCTTCCTTCAGCCCATCTCTCTCATGACTTCTATAGTAGCCTATTGCTTAGGTGGGCTAGCCTTTTATAACGTGAGAAGGAACCACATAGGATGTAGATAACTGTAGGTACAGTCATTGGAGGCTCTTTTGCAGGCTGGTTGCCTCTAAGCTAAGAGACATTTCCATGCATAGGTGGCTGTGGAGAAAATTGTGCATTGGCTGGGCCACTGATCCGTGGTCTCTAAGCAAGCTGGAAATTAGAACCCCCGTTCCCCGCCCTCCCAGCTATGATAGGAAATACTTTTCCATGTCTTTCTGGGCCCCATCTGGAATAATTTGATCAAATCAAAGATAATGCCCAGGTTTGACAACTGCTAGATTAGATTTCTAAGGTCAAGTCCAACCTTAACACAGATTTCCAACCTTTCATCTTCCAACTTTAGAAGAGAGGTTGTTGAAGGGATGGATTTCTGGGAATCAATTTAAGCTTGGAAAATCAGGCCAAAGTAAAATTTTTTGTTTAATTTTTAAGGTTTGTTTGACTATATACGCTTAACATGATGGAAGTTTTACAAGGTCTAAAATATTGTGTTATAAAAGATCTCTCTCCAACTTAGTCTTCCTGACACTTCAATTTCTTCAATTTACTTTCTGGGGTAACTAGCATTACTGTTCTTCATATATTCATCCAGAATATATAAGACAATTATATATATATATATATA
>NW_022196903.1:101843033-101863218 GCF_008632895.1 Mastomys coucha
ATATATATATATATATATCCTATCTCATGGATAAACTTTATGGTTACATCTTCTAATCTGTAAGTAAAGATGTTGTGCAAACAGATCTTGCACCTCCTGATGCCCATCAGAACCTCTTTCTGACAACTCCCTAAACACTGAAGGTGGGTGGATTAGAAAGCAGATCAGCTGGAGACAAGGGGTGCATTCCTCAAATGCTATTAAACTCTCAACCCTAACCTGAGAACTTTGCCCTCTGTTTTGATAGGAGATGTAAGTTTGTCTGGCAAGTTATACATCTACAGCATCACCGAGATCATACAACATACTTCCCACAAGCAATTGCTCTCCCAATCCTCAGAAAGACCCCAGCCTACTTTCTTGAGGTTACCTGCAAAGCCAGAATGGAAGGCATCTTATTCGATACCATTAAGGAGCAACTGGCCAATCCTAAAAACAAATACATGTACTTCTCTCATGCTTATCCCATTTTGCCCATGTCTGGTACTCATGGCCATTGTACTGGCTGGTTTTGTGTGTCAACTTGACATAGGCTAGACTTATCACAAAGAAGGGAATTTCAGTTGGGGAAGTGCCTCCATGAGATCCAGCTGTGGGGCATTTTCTCAATTAGTGATCAAGGGGGTAGGGCCCCTTGTGGGTGGTGCCATCCCTGGGCTGGAAGTCTTGGGTTCTATAAGAGAGCAGGCTGAGCAAGCCAGGGGAAGCAAGCCAGTAAGGAACATCTCTTCATGGCATCTGCATCAGCTCCTGCTTCCTGACCTGCTTGAGTTCCAGTCCTGACTTCCTCTGGTGATCAACAGCAATGTGGAAGTGTAAGCAGAATAAATCCTTTCCTCCCCAACTTGCTTCTTGGTCATGATGCTGTGCAGGAATAGAAACCCTGACTAAGACAGCCATTTAGCTTTGGTTTGAATGGACACCTGATTATCTCAAAAGCCAAAATTTAAGACCCTCTAGTGTGGTTCTGCCTGCAGATAAAAGCCAGCGTCCATTTGTGAAACACCAGACAGAATTAGGAAAGTGTGGGATGTGTGTTGCTTAATGTTGCCTAGCAATATGGTTAGGGCACTGAAATCACAGAAAGGATAAAATTTACACCCACGGGGAAATTTTATGCATACACAAACACATGCATACATGCATACACACACACACACACACACACACACTGACTTCTCTGCAATAATGACCTAAACTGTGAGGACAGAGTTACTGTGACAGGGGAATAAGTTTCAAAGCACTACAGAATAAACATTCCAGGTAACTTTCTATATTTCAAGGTCTATGTGAGCCTGTGACTCAAAGGAGAAGGTCTTTGTGCCTATAAGTCAACAACACCATCCCACACATAAGTCCTCATCAACAGAAGCAAAGTTACTTTGTAAAAGAGTGAATGTAACATTTAAAATTCTAGGAAGAAGTATTTAAAATACAAAGCAATTTTAACCTATTAATCCTTATTTCAAATATTTCGCTGCCTGCCTCCTTCCCTCCCTTTTTCCTTCTTTCCTCCCTCCCCCCTCCCTCTCTCCATCCCTTCCTTCCTTCCTTCCTTTTTGTCCTGTGTAGTTAATTAGACTCAGAGCTTCATACACTCTATTGCTGAGCTGTATCCCAACCATAGAATTTTATAAGATCTCAGTGTAACATGATCATCAAAATCAGACCCTTGAGGGTTAAGGGATAGTTCAGCCAGGAATAAGCTTACATAAGCCCATTGTATCATAAGCATGAATCTCTGAGTTTATCCCTAACGTTCACATAAAAAGCTGTTCGTGGTGACTGACACTTGTAATTCTAGCAATGAGGGATCTGAGAAAGGCAGATCTCTGGAACCAGTCAGTCTACCTACTTGGTGAACCCTGGGTTGCAGTGAGAGACTGTCTCATAGAAATAAGCTATCTGGTGACACCTGAGGTTAACCTCTGACTGCTGTAGGCACAAGCACACATGCGCTTGCACACCGATCCCAGACACCTGACATCTCCCATGTACAAAGGCAGGCGTTTGGTTTCAGATAGGTATCCTATCATTTGCCTTTGACTGTGAGTTTTCAGCTGTAATAGGGGCTGGAGTGGTTAGCAGAAGGACCTGTGGCTTCTAATCCCTTCCCTGGCTAAAAGGAAAAGTGACAAGCCACCCCTTAACCAGCCTGGAAGACAGGAATAGATTCTAGAGTTGCTCGTGTCCCTCAGCTGACTATCATATTGAAATAATGGACCAGAGAAACAGAAGTTCATGCTTAGAGAGAAAACTAAAGTACAGTAATAGCCAGAAGAAGAACCTGTCTTCAAAAAGACTGACACAACTTCTAACAACTTGGCAGGCTACCTTGGAGGATGAGGCTGAAGTCCTAACAGTGATGGGTCAATGGCAGGTGAGACCTCCCCTCCCCTTGAACTGCTTAGATGCGCATGTCTATGGCTGTTTTATTTCATCTCTCTTCAGAACCAAAAGATGAACTCGGGGTGGGGGACGGGGTTCACTGGATCTCTTTGTCCCTCTTCCTAGTGTGGCCACATTGAATTGTTCTGCCTTTTACTATAAATTTGACTATTATAATTGTTTTCTTGAGGATGAGCGGCTGAACCTGGCTTCTTGGGGTATAGACTGTGAACCCAAGTTCAGTAACAACCAATGTCCCTCTTCTAGCCCACTCTGAGTTCACTCACTGAAGAAAATTTCCACTGCCCAAGGGCAGTTCCAACTCTAGGCTCCTCCACCCACACTATTCATCCTTACACCCAGCATCCTCTGAGAGTTACATGTCTAGGACTCTTGTAGAAAGGGTCCATCTTAACAGTGGATGCTGGAAAGGTTTTGAGCTGTGGTTCCCAGGCTTGTCAGGGAGAACTGGCAGGTAGGAACAGGTGGCGACATTGGCTGGCTCTTCTGCGTGAGCTGAGAGTTCTGGTTCCTTTCCGGAGATTCAAGTTGGAAAAAGAGTCGGGAGAGTTGAGCTGCCAGCCTTGAGGGAGGGTAAGTGAAGAATGGAGCACCAGAGAAGCTGCAAACATGGCTGACTAGGGCTAGGTAGCTAGCTCTCTGCATGGCCTGCCTAAGGGGAAGTAGCTACATGCATGCCTGACTAGGAGAAAGTTGCTACATGCATACTTGTCTAGATGAAAGAGGCTACATACATACCTGACTAGAGGAAACATACATACTTGACTAAGGAGAAGAATGTATATGTATGCCCAATTAGGGAAAATAGCTGCATGCATACCTTGCTAAAACAGAGGGATAGTGGGCTAGGCAGTAAATCAGCGGGAGATCATCTGCCAAACACACAGAGAGCCCTAGGTTCAATCTCCCCCAAGAACAGCAAGGGTAAGAAAATACTTTATATTCTAAAGCCCAAATGTCAGCTGAGAAATAATTTTTCAGAATTATTTTTTCATAATGTAACTTTACTTAGAAGAATTTTGTGAAGGGCTCGCTCTCTCTCCAGCATATACCAGCCACCTCAAAATGTTTTGGTCAGAAGTAAATGACAAGTTTCTTAATTGTAGTTTAAAAGATTTCACTTCTCACAAATGGCCGGGCACACCTTTAATCCCAGCACGTGGAAAGGAGAGGCAGATGGCTCTGAGTTTGATGCCAGTCTGGTCTACATAGTCAATTCTAGTCCGGCCAGGACTACATCAGCCAGGACTACATCAGCCAGGACTACATAGTAATATCTTGTCTAAACAAACAAACAAACACAAATCAAATCAATAAAAATATTTAAAAGATTTTATTTCTTGAGATGAGAAAAAAAAAAAGCCTTTTGACTTTTAAGAATCCTTGAAATAACAGGTTAAAAATAGAAGGAAAGATCTATTTATATTAAAAATAATAGTCTGTGTTCTTAGAAACAAACTGAAGAAGTAAGATATATGAAAAGATTTCAAATGCTCCTGAAGCTCATAAAGACTTGGACAAATGGAGGATTTTTGTGGCTTTAGACAAAAACCATCAACTGTGAAGATGTCTTCCCAAACTAATCTCCAAGTACAGAAACTCTCAATTTAATAATTAAACTTTAAGAAACTGTATAAAGTCAAACCAGTTGAGGTGACTCATGCTGTAATCTCAGCACACAGGAAGCAAGACTGGTGGACCAGAAGTTCAAAGTCATCAATACACAGCGAGCCAGTTCACAGCCTGAGCTATAAAAGACCCTGTGTCAAACAAACAAAAACTGCATACGTCATAACATTAATGTTGGAAACCAAGAAGGACTAGACAAAGAAATCCTGAGAAAGAAATGAACTCCTACAAAAAGGAAGGAGTACCAAATACAATATATTTCTTCTGAATATATGATTATATATTTTGTGGAACTATTTGATGTGTCTGTGTGTTGGATGGACACCTATGTGCAGGTGCAGTCCAGAAGAGGCCATCAGATCTCCTGAAGTTGAGGTTATAGGTAGTTGTGTGCTGGGAACCAAACTCTGGACCTCCAAATGAGCAACGAGTTCTCTTACGTGTTGAGCTATCTCTCCAGCCCTCCAAATGTATGTTTTCTACTGTGACTTTTCTGGGTGATACCTGGTACCAGGTATGCAGCATTCCAAGATGGCCTCTGTGTTCAGTGGAGCCTGATTTAAACAGAGCCAAATTCAGTTGCTCACACGTGATGTATGGCTGCTTTATGTGAGTACCAAGAGCAGGAGAGAACCTACAAGTGGGACTGTCTGTCCCTCCACAAAGGGTGTTTGCTGACCCCTGGCTTAAACCATCTTGTGCCAGGTCTCCTGGGGGAGTCCAAAGTGTCTGCTTCATTATGGACAGGATCTGTAAATATAAGTGAACTCTTGTTCCTTGAGCAGGTTACAGCAGAGAAAATCTTCAGAGAGAGCCATTTTCCTGCTGGCCTTGAAGAAGTGAGGTGTTTTATTAGGCCAGAAGAAGACACAGAATCTAAGGACTCTCAGGAGCTGTAGGCATCTCAAGATGACAGCTAGCCAGAAACAAACTAAACCAACAAATACCCCAGAGACTTCTGTCCTCTGGCTACAGGAACCTGAATTCTGCCAACAACCACATGAGTCTAGAAGGGAATCCTGAGCTCCACAAGGGACTAGAGGCTTTGGCACCTCACTTAAAGCCTGTACACTCCCAAGTAGAAGGCCCCGCCCCACCAAGACTTATCTGCACTGCTGATCCACTGAATCTATGATATGATTTGCATAGTAATTTGCTGCACAGAAATGGGAAATGAACATGGACCATATTATATCATATCATATTATATTATATTATTTGTTTACTTTTCATATTAGGTTGCTATGCTGAAGATGCCCAGGCACATTTACTGTATTGTTCCCATTTTAGGAAGTAAAATAAGTTTGTTAGGAGGCTGCTAAGGAAAATTTCCTTGCTCCTAAAAAGGAACTAGAAGAGACTCTTGTGGCCTTTGGACTCTTTTTGTAAAGGTGTGTTGTATGGAGGGCTGTAGACATCTCATCCTAGAGGGCTCAAAACCAAAGCCACAGAGTACACAGGGCAGAGCAGAGGGAAAGAATCCAGATCCTGAATGAAGCTTTGGTGCTGCAGGTCCTGGAACATTTTGTTACTTGTAAACAAGAAAAAAAAATTGCTTCAAATCTAACTCAACATTCATTTTGAGAGTAAAATTTTATTAGAATGCTTGTCCATGTACTGTCTCTGACTATTTTCATGTTATAAAACAGGGTCAAATAATGAAAATGAGATGCTACATGGTATCCAAACCTACTATCTTTCCTAGTTCTTTCTTTATATGATATGGGTGATACCCTGAATTTATGCATGCATGAAACTCCACATTTATACATATGTGAAACCCTGCATTTATACATACTGAACCCTAAATGTGCAACATCATGTATGCATGCTTTGCATCATTAAAGAGCTACATTTTATCAGATATTTTTTAAATGCATGGTGTTCTCTTCCTCTTTTATTAATTTGTTGTTTTTATGTATGCGGGTATTTTGTCTGCATGTGTGTCTATACACCACATGCATGCCTGGCCAAGAGACACCAGAAGAAGGCATCAGATCTGCTGAGACCAGAGTCACAGATGGTTGTGAGCTGCCGTGTACATGCTAAGAATGAAACCCTGGTCTTCTGGAAGAGTGGTCTTAACCACTGAGCTATCTCTTCAGCCCTACACACCATCAGCTAGACACAGATTCTTCTGTTTCATGCGGTCTTGTGGCTTCTTTATATTACCATCACTTAGGGACGCATCAGCAAGCCCTGGTTTAAAGGCATTTATAGATTCTTCTTGTCAGCAACTGAGAAAAACGTAGATTTTGCTCTCTTTCAATCTGTTGAGAAGTGCGAAAGTGTTACACCATGGCTATGGGATGATGCTCTCAGCCCATTTGGGCCATCATAACAAAGTAGCATAGAGCAGGAGACCTAGGAACAAGCATTTCTTCCCTCATGGTACGGGAAGCTAGGGAGTTAGAAAACAATGTGCTGAGATATTCCGCCTCTGGGAAAGTTCACTTCCCTGGTTCAGAGACAATGGTCATTTTGCTGTGTCCTTACAGCACAAAAGTGACAAACCTACTCTAGCTTTTACGAGGACACTGGTCCTATGCATGGGACTTCCACCTTGTTTATGACCCAGTCCTATCATCATCATCATCATCACCACCACCACCACCACCACCACTATCACCACCACATTGAAAGTTGGGCTTTCAATAAATGTATCTTCAGGTGATGGGACACAAACATATAGCCCATAGGAATGATATGCATATGCGTGTGTGAGCATATGTATGTGCACTCATGTTCATATGTATGATAGAAGTCAACCTCAAATATCACTCCTCAGGCGCTACCAACCTTTAAAAAAAATTACTCTGTGTGTGTGTGTGTGTGTGTGTGTGTGGATGGCTAGGTGTGACTATGGGTGTGGTGAGTGTATGTGTGGCAATCAGAGGATAACTTTACCTTCCTCCACAGGGTTCCTAGAGACTGAACTCGGCTCATCAAGACCTGCTGCAAGCAATGTTACCCTCTGAGCCATCTGGACAACCCTCACCTTGCTTTTGCTTTTTTGAGAGGAGTTAGGGGGAGGTTTTCATTGGCTGGAGGCTCACCTATTACGCTAGTCTGGCTAGCCAGTGAGACCCAGGAACCCACCTATCCCTACTTCCCTAGCACTATGAGCACAGGCTACCACACTTGGCTTTTTATATGGATTCTAGGAAATCGAATTTACAGCCATCTGTAATTCCAGTTCTAGAGGATCTGATACCCTCCTCTGGCTTCTGCAGGCACCAGGCATGCAATATGGTACTCATACATGCATCCAGGGAAAATAGCCATATGCATAAAATAAAAATAAAAATTAGAGATATAAGAAGACAGTTTACTAAGTAGTTCTCAGCAAAGAAACATTTGCATAAAAGAAGTCTATTACCACCCAAGCCTTTCAGAGTTTAGCATATCTAAGAATTCCAGCCTGTGCCCCAAATACAATGGGACAGTGGATCAAGCTTTTCTTCCCTCCCTTTTTTGATTGTTTGTTTGACTCTCATGTAGCCCAGGCTGGCCACCAACTTTATATATATATATACACACACACATATGTATATATGGGAAAGTTCACTTCCCTCGTTCAAAGACAATGGTCATTTTGCTGTGTCCTTACAGCACAAAAGTGACAAACCTACTCTAGCTTTTACAAGGACACTGGTCCTATGCATATATATATATGACCCAGGGTAACCTTGAAGTTCTGATCTTCCTGACTTTACTTTCAGAGAGCACCACCACACTTGACTTTATGCTGATGATCCCACCCAGGGCTTCAAATACTCTAGGCATTCACTCTACCTAGTGAGCCACGTCTCCAGCTCTGTTTTCTGCTTCCATTAGAGAGTTTAGTGTCTCCCTCAGCTGTGTACAGTGATGGCAAAGCCTGACTGTGGAACCCACCTTCTGGAGTGTAGACCTTGTCACAGAACAGAACAGAATAGGATTCTTCCCTCTGCACTCTTGGCACTGAGTGACACACAAAACTGGGTGAATTAGGTGAAGCTTTGGAGGAATGGACACATGATCTCATGGTCCAGGACAATGCAGTCTCCCATTAATAACAACAACAATAATAATAGGTATCCTAGCTTTAATTTAGAAACTACTGACAGCTGAGTACTAACCCTAGTACTCAGGAGACTGAGAAAGGGAAACTAAAGTGTTCAAAAAGGAAAGAGAGGAGTGAGTAGGCGAGGGGGAGGAAGGGTCATCAGCTGGTAGATTCTCAATACTTTCAGCAGTCTTCAGACCTTGTGTCATTTATCAGTAATCACTTAAGGGCTGGCCAAATGGTCCAGCAGGTAACGGCATTTCATATACCAGCCTAGCAACCCAAGTTTAATCTCTGGAACTAACCAAACAGTAGAAGTCCCAAAGGTTGTCGTCAGATCTCCACCAGGGCACATGTGCACATCCCCACATATGATGATAGTAAATACATTTAAAAGATAGTAATTTGATTCAAAAAGCTCTTATGTTCTGATTTTAATTTGATAATCTCATTTCCCCCAGTGAACAGAACACACTGAGAAGCGTCTATGGAAAGACGTTAGGCAATGGATGAGGTCCCCATTTCATAGCAGAGAAAACTGAGACAGTGAACAGTTGGAGCTGAATGAAGGTCAACCACTTACTGAACTGAGGACAAATTCAGAAGCAGAATTCTGTAATCCTGGCACCCTCCCCAGGCTGGGCGACTCACTCCTGTTTGTACTGCTGTTAAAGAGTACCTTCAAGACTTCTAAGGAAAAGATCGAGACTTGTGCTCTATTTGTTAATGGTGACTGCACAGATTAACATTGTTCATAGATTTATAGCGGAAAGCTACCATCTTTTGTAGGTTAGTATTTTTTCAGCAATTAGAACACATCCTTGTCACTTCCTGAGACTACGGTCGGTCGCATCAAACACCAAGGGAAGATGAGAACCATTGTCCTTCCTACTCCTACTTACTAACTGAAACTGCCTAGCACAGTCTCTTCCTAGAACTTGCTCCCCTCTTTCCTGCCTTCCAGTGAGGTGTAGCTACCACAGGGACTCATAAAAGGGACCTTATTTACTGGTTCCACAACTGGACTCTTCATTCTGGGTTTCTGACCTCTTTCCACCCTGCCCACCTAATCCTTCAAAATCTCTTATCTTCAAGGTTTATCTTAAGAGTACCTCCCTAGGAAACCACTCCTAGTCCCCTACCCTCCTTGATTCTCTTCCTTTGGAGCCTTATCTAACACAATCTTCCTCCACCTCTTGCTCAGTGGTCTCATGGCCTTTCCAGCCCTGACAGGCAGGGATAGTTTTACTCACCTTCGAGACATATGACAGGGCAAACACACAGTGCCTTCTCTGAAGGGACATACTCCCGGGGTAAGTATACATTTACTGCAAAGGATCAGCCTATATTTTAGACCTAACTGCCCTCAAATGAGCTCTGTGGACATTTCATGATCCTTTCAAAATACAAAGTCCATTCTTAGCTCCCAGGTCAGCTAGAGCATAGATTTTCAGTATTACAAAGAGGGAGGTACAGCTAGTAGCACAGAGAAGATTTTGAAAAAGATGGTATTGTAGCCCAAATAGATGAAAAGAAATAGTCATTATTTTTAATTATATGTATACGTTGGTCAGGGTGCACAGGAGCACATGTGTGTGTGTGGTCTCTGTTTGGGTTTATGCAAATAAGTACAGGTTTCCCAAGATGCTAGAGGTGAGAGATCCCCCTGGAGCTGGAGTTCCAAATGATTGTTAGCTACTGGACACACGTGCTGGCAATTGAACTTGGTCTATCCTCATCGAGAGCAGTATGTACTCTTAGCCACTGAACTATTCTAGTTCCAACCTGAATAGATTTTTATCCTCTTTATTTTTTTGGCTCCTAAGAGAATTTTTCTCTAAAATTATATAAAGTACTATTGTGATTAATTTTGTTTAAAAATGTAAAAATAGGGCTGGGGAGATTTGTTCAGAGGTTAAGAGAGCATACTGTTATTACAAAAGAATTATTTGACTCCTAGTTTACAACAACCTGTAATTCTAGCTCCAGGGGATCTGGTAGTCCATGAGCAACACAACTGTATAAACACACATAGACACACACAAATAAATAAAATAGTAAAGCCCTGGGGATACAATTCAGTAATAGAGTGATTGTTTAGCACATGCAACGGCTTAGGTTCAATTCCCAACACCATGCTGATACATAGACAGGCAAACAAACAGAATGTCATAAAAGATGACATTGCTCCAAAAGATGGAGCAACATAACTTATGAGAACTCTAAGCTTGCAAAAATCTATGTGTGCGTCCTTTTGCGTCATTAAAGGTCCAAATTCCATCAGCTTTATGAAGATTATCCCGAGCCTCATGAATTCTCATGGCTGTTTAGGAAGTGGGATAATAAACAGCTCTGAGATATTGAAAGTACTGTTTTCTAAAGGTGTTGCAAAATGTTTCACACATCCTGTCAACGATTGCCCATGAAGCCGGATCTTGAACAAGTTAATATTTATCATGTCTGAGACTCAAGAAGGAGAGACAAGGGCTCGGTCTCTTCAAAGTCTCCCTGGCCTGCTTTACTGCACTCACCCACACAATACCACCCGCATCACCTTCCCGAGGCCAAGAATACTGCCGCGTAATAAGCATTAAATGTTTAGTCACTTCCTGCATCACGATATCATGGCCTTCCTCTATTACCATATCTAACTGAGTTATAGTTCAAACAGCAGGTTTCCATATCAGCAGCAGTTTGGCTTAACATCCTTGCAGCAGAGGTGCCACGGGGAACCTTTTCAGAAAAACCTCCTGTTAATGCTGGGGTCTGTTTTCCAGAGGAGCTCCAGCTGGGAACAGTGTGGACTCTCGATGGCTGATAATTTGCCTGAGTGTATGATTTGTGGAACTTGTGCAGATAAAACTGTCTGAAACATGGCCCATCTGAAAAAGCATCCGCGCCTCAGCGAGCAGGGCTTGTGTGTTGGAGAGCATGCCCCAATCTCATTAGCATGCTGAAGGCCTGTCTGTCCCCGTGCATGAGACTTACACACTGTAATAGATGGTGGTTATGCTGTATAAAAGTCACATAGAGAAGAATATAAAAACCGAGGTTTCAGAGACAGCAGTAATTATAGTTTGCTATCTGCTTACTCGTGACAGGGAGGACGCAGTGTTTTAAAGAGAAAGATCCATCAGGTGACCAACAAAGGTGCAGACACAGAAAGAAGGAAGGTATAAAATTACCCTGTTAAAATACTCTTCAAAATCAAGCTTAACACTTAAACTTAACCCTTCAAACCCCCAACGCTTAATAATATGGCTGAAGGTCATAGGGAATTCTATTTAAAAAATATTTCTAATATTTAGAAAGTGCCTCTTGGGCCCAAATGCTTCTAAGTAGAAATTGAAACAAACTGTGTTTTGTATAGAATCAAGCATAGGTCGAAGCTGGCAACCACCATTTCCTAGCCTCCTGGTCATTATTTGTCACGTGCTTAGAAGCACGAGAAGAAATGAGGGCAAGTTGACAGAGCTTTGGTTTTGAATCTTTAACCTGATTGAGTCTGGATTCAGCTTCCATTACACTGAATCTTACAAAACTGCTGCTTCTTCAGGTACATGCAACATCTAATGCTGCCAATTGTCTAAGTGGCCACTGGCTATTATCTCAGAGTGTCCTCTTTGCCATCGCTGTGGGTGTCTCTGACCCTTGCCACTGGCCATGGGTAAATCGGACAGTTACAGGATAAAAGTTCCATTCTTGAGTAAGAAGGTAATAGGTAGCAATAGAAAACAGTTAAAAGATAGAAACAGACAACGCTAAGTAATGGATCTATGGGTGATATGTAGGCAGAAGAAAGATAGATGATATCAGATCGGAGGTAGGAACAACTGATGGAATTTGAACCTTTTTATTCCTTCTAATCTTTTGAAAGCAACAAGAGACACTTTGTCTTTCCCAAAATATACCCCACTACAGGCGTACTTTGAATCCGTTCCAGGTAAGGAGTTTTGAAGGCTTCTACCTAGTCTTTTTATGTACTGATCAAAAGAATAACAGGAGCTATGTAATTACTGCACACTAACACAGGGTCTTCACATTTTCTCATTTCTTCAAACTAGTATTAGAATGTCTGTTTTACCTAACAAGATAGAAAGCTAAAAATCTATGATATTTGATTAATTAGAGGAGACCAATTGCCTAGTCAAATTGAACATCCAAACACTGATTAAATAAATGCGGCTTTGGTGTCAACATCTGGAAATCTCTATTGGTGTGGTTTGGGGCAAGTCGTACTTCTGGTGATTAAATCTGAATTTTAAAATCCTACTTTAAGACACAGTGATTAATAGGATTTAATGAGCTTTTTAGTATTTTTTTTTATCTTTATCTATAAAATAATATGAATTCTTCTATTTCCTAGGGGCTTGCAGATTTCTACTGATACAAGACTTCTGTAAAGAGAGTTTTAAATTTTATTTTAAAAATAGAAAGAACCACTCTCGGGTTCTTCGGCCTTCATAACAGTTGGCATCCCCCATCTCTAGGTTTGTGGCAACAGATGGATAAGGTGGGGTGGGGATCCAGAGCGCACATTTTGCTTGTCCTGACAAAACTCATGTTGTGCTTTGGTCATCAGCATAATCGTGTTGTCAGGTGGTAGAACCTTTATGAACTAATTATGTCCTGGTGGGATCCACTCGTACAAAGGGTTTCGTGTAGCTCCAATAATTCTCTGGGTTTCAAATGTACACATCTTAAGAAAAAAAAATTTCTTTCTCCCAAATGTACTTAATCTTATTCTCTACCTATAATAGTGTGTTTCAACATCTTGTCAAGTCCAGGCGCTTAGCTACACCCAGGACAGCTCCAGAGAAGCCACCTTCAGAGGCTCCATCTCCTGTCACAGACGCTTCTTACTGGACCTGCTCCTTCTGACCTATCCTCAGATGCCTCCACAGGTCCTGGACAGCAAGGAAACAGCCAACTCTTCTAAGACTGGACAAACAACACCCCCCCAATACCCATTCCTCTAGGCTCCCCAGAAACACATGGCCCCAGTGTCAGCATGAAGCAGCCAGATATCACCAATGACCCTATTCCTGTTTTGCCATCACCTCTTATTTTTTCTTTCTTAACTAAACCAAAACAGGGGAATGTTAGCATTCTGTATAAACTCCACCCCCACAGATACCTGGCAGCTGCCAGGTATGCTCCGCCCCACGGTTACCTGGCAACGGTCAGGTAGGCCTGACCCTATAAAAGGAGCTGCTTGCCCCCTCCTCTCTCACTCCTGCTTCTCTCCCTTGCCTCTTGCCCCTTGTCCCCCCTCTCTCCCCATTCCCTTCCCCCCTCTCTCCATGTGGTCATCTCCTGCCCCTACTTCTCTACTCTCTCTCTCTCTGCCTTTCTCTGCCTCTGCTACCCTCTTAACTCCCCTCCCCATGCCCTAAATAAACTCTATTCTATAGTATACCGGTGTGTGTCTAGTCCCTGGCGGGGGGGAAGGGGTGCCTCAGCATGGACCCCCCTCCCCCCATACCTCACCAGAATATATTCTTATAGCTCTTTCTCTTTTTATGATCACAACATTGGTTAGTTCTCATGAGAGCTGGCCATAACTAAGTAAGCCTTGTATGCGCGCACGCATGCACGTGCGTGCACGTGTGTGTGTGTGTGTGTGTGTGTGTGTGTGTGTGTGTGTGTGTGCACTTTGTCTTGTACTTTTTGTTCCTTTTTGTTTCACACACAGACAGCACCCAGTCCTCACGGAAAGCTAAACAGGTGCTGGCTGGTACCACGCTCTTAGACTTCTGAAATCACAAGCCAAAGTAAACCTCTTATCTTTATGCATCATTCTAGCCTTGAGTATTTTGTTACAGTCATAACAAAAAAGACTATGTCAGCTAAAAATCAGTTTTTACGGATTTATACTTTCTTTTCCTAACATGTACTGTTCAATAAAACCCCTTTGACAAGAATATGCATTTTAAAGGTATATAAAAATGATCAGGCACAGTAGCATACATCTTTAATGCTAGCAGATAGAAGCAGGAAGATTTTTGTGAGTTTCAGGCCAACCTGGTCTACATAGTGAATTCCAGGGTAGTTAGGACTAAGTAGAAAGATCTTGTCTCAAAGAACAAAAACAACACCCCCCCAACAAAAAATAAAAAATTATATCCTGTGCATTGTACACATTCTATATGATAGAAACTAAAATGTTTAAACTGATAGAATTATTGTTAATTTTGAAAGAGCACATGTCCATCGAGGGCATGGCTGTAAAACCTAATCGGCCACACGAAAGCGATTTAGCTTTCTGTGGTTTGCACGTGAGTCAACAGTACAGCTAGGCAATATTGTCTTAATTCTTCCGAGTACAAGATTAGCTAGGGAAAAAGAGCTGATTTTTAAGTGATAGCGAGATGTCTTTGCAGACAGTTGAATCTGGGTTGGCAAGGCAAAAAGTCAAACAGCAGATCAAAACAAGAGAAGAAAACGGACTAAAATAAATGTGATGATACGCTGGCCTGATTTAAACCGTCGAGTCTGTGTGAATGAATTATGGAGTTTTCTCTCGGAGCTCCTGGTAATTTCTCACCACTTGTAAGATAGACCAAATAATTTTAAACAAACAATCTGGAGGGGTTGAATTTGGGTCCTGATTTTTAAAACATTATTAGCAAGCAGATGGTAACTTAAAAAAAAAAAAAAAAAAAAAAAAAAAAAAAAACAAAAAAAACCTCACAGGCAATGATTGTAGACACTGCTCAGTCAAGTTTCTTTGCTGGCATTGGCCATTCTTTGACTACTTCCTGTCTCTCCATCTGGCTTCCACTTCCTGTTCTCTCTCAGCTTACTGTGTGCAGAGGATCAGCCTGACCCGCCTGCTGTCCTGCCTCCCCTGAGGCAATGGACTGTAAACCATAATAAGCCCTTTCTCCCCTAACTTGCTGAATGCTGGGGTATTCTATCAAAGTTACAGGAAAAAAAAAAATGACACAGAACACCTGAAGAGAGTGAAAGCTGAGGATGAAGACCCATTCTTGGGAACCTCAGATGAGCATCATTCACATAGACAACTAGAATATTCCATCAAGCACTTTACCCACCAACATGCAATGACAACAATTTAAACATTTTCCTCCCAGGGCTGGAGAGATGGCTCAGTGGTTAAGAGCACTAACTGCTCTTCCAGAGGTCCTGAGTTCAATTCCTAGCAACCACATGGTGGCTCAACCATCTGTAATGTGATCTGATGTCCTTTTCTGGTGTGTCTGAAGACAGCTACAGTGCAGTCATATAAAATAAATAAATAAATAAATAATAAATAAATCTTTTAAAAACAAACAACAACAACAACAACAAAACCCTTTCCTCCCAATCTGATAGCTCATTTTTCTTCTGATTAGCTAGTTTACAAAAGAACATAATCGTTAAGTACAAAAATAAAAATAAAAATGCCAAGGCCTACCCTGTGAGCTCTGCGAATAGGCATCCAGGGATCTAAGAAACAACTTAACATACAAATAAGTTGGAACAATGACTCCATCTGGGAGAACTGAGCCCAAACAAGCAGTTGCCTAGGGCAGCAAATTACCAAGGGTAGCAGACTTCCCAGTTCTTTCTGTGAGAGCAAAATACAGCCTGTGAGCATAGATATTAACCGGATAAACAACTGGGTACTGGAATATACAAATCAGCAAATCACTGGAGAGGTTAAGCAACCTGACTACTGGACTCAGTGGGTGAACGACAGGTGTTTTAACAGTGAATATTCAAATTTTGACATGGTGGCTCCTGGCTGTAATCCCAGTTTCTTTGGGTGACTGAAGCAGGAGGATTATAATGAAGTTGAGGCCAGCGTGGACAACACAGTGAGCAACTTTGGCTGTTGCTCCTCAGTTGCTGTCTATCCTGTTTCCTTGGTTTTCTTCCTTGAGACTGGGCCTCCCATAGCCTAGATCTCCCCATAAGGCCATGCTTGTTAGCCAGAGGGCTCAGGGATCTACACTGTCTGCTTACCCAGCACTGAGATTCCAAGTGTATGACAACAACACAGCAGGCTTTTGTACTTGGATTCAGGGGAATCTAATCTAGGTCCCCTGTGCATGCATGGCTTATACTTTGCTGGCTAAGCTAATTCCCCCATCCAGATCATCATGCTTCCCTTTGCTATCTGTTTTGCTCCAAACTCATTCCCCTTCATCCTTGGACAGAGAATATATTTGTATGAACTACTCCAAATACTTTCAAATAGGTTGTTAGTATACAAACACAGGAAATACAATCTAAAACAGATTAAAGAAAAGGGGGTAGATTGTAAGAGTTGTTTTGGCTAAGCACAAACGATCTAGGTTTAAATGGTTAACCCAAGGTGGAAAAGCTATTCAACTTCAGGTTTCTTTAACCCATGGTAAGACAATCTTCAACAAGAGGTCTGAGAAGAGAGGGACTTGCTGGCCAGAACATGAATGCCAGGCTTCAAGAAACAGTTCCATGTCCTTTGTTAACCTCCAGGAGAGTTCTCTGTGATGCCCCTCAACCCCTCCCTGTTCACTAAAGACTCCAACAGGGCTGGCACCATCTGGAAATGGGCTTCATTAGTCCCGGCTGTTTATGCTGTTTTCTCTTAGCATTTTATAGTCCTTATTACATCTGGGGCATCCCTATAAAAGATATGTTTGGGATGAGTAAGACAGTCAGCAGTTAAAGGTGTTTGCTGCCAAGCCAAGCAACCTGAATTTAACCCATGAGACTCACACGGTGGAGAGGAAGAATGGACTCCCTCAAGTTGTCCTTTAATCTCCAACATGCATGCTATGGTATGTCAAAAACTCCACCACCCCCCACACATAGTAAATAAATTCTTAAAAAAAACAAATGATAGCTTAGAAATAAAAAATTAAAAGAGATGGTAGAATTCAGTGTTGGCCTATTGTTTCAGGTTACTGGAAAAATCTGAGCCATTCTCTGGCAGGATTTTTACATATCACTACCAATATCTACACCACAGGTTGCAAGAAAGGGCTGGTTCCTACCCCAACTCTCCACCCCTTCAACTCCCCCTCCCCCACACCAGCAGCCTAGTGGCAATCTGGGGACGTAAGTCCAGTGGGCTGCTTCTGGCTCCTTGAGGGCCTGACGCGGGTCTTGATAGCCGGGCTGCAAAACTCACCTGCTGCTTTCCCAACCCTTGGCTCTTCTGGTCTTCAGAGCAAACCCGAGGGCAAGCGGGAAGATTATTAGTAACAATAACCTGGAGTCTCCGAGATTCAACACTTCATTTTAAGATCTCAGAGCAATTAAAATAAAACACCCAAGATAGGACTGGGGCCACCTGACTCTGGGAATGTACGCAGTGTTAGCACACCAGGGCTCTGTGGCATGCTCCTATCTCCCTAAATTCTTAGACTAACTCAGAATATAAAGCAAGCCATACTTCAGAGAAAGTGGAGGGGGAGCCGGGATGAACCCTACAGGTCTGACTGTGTCCTGGGATTTGACCTCGTCAATTGTGGTGTGGAGTCTCACTTGAAGGAGCCCTAGCTGTCTGATAGCTTCGAGGGAAGTCACGGTCTGGGACAAGAATGGGTTGAACTTCACTAATTTCCACGGAGCATGGTGTTTGGCAGCACTACTACCCCCAGGTGGTTCTATGCAGGCACATATGCTCAACCTTTTAGTAAAGGCTACAGTCTTATTTAAAAACAAAATATCCAAAATCTCTATTATGAGTTTCCCAAATTCCCTGTGAAATAAAAATGCAGTGTTTTCCTCACCCGTCTTCCTATGCTGACATTTTCAAATACCAATTGCCTGTTTCATTACCCAGCTTCAGAAAGGAAACTGTTCAGTGTAGCACAAAGAACCCCTCTGAATTCCAGAAAATCAGGCCTTAAGCCTTCTCAGCTTGCCTGTCAGACTCCGGGTCTGGCACTTAGCCTCTCAGGACTAATCTATACAAGAAATCTAAAGGTACTCCCAAGACTTGAGGTCTCTTCTGACTCGGGGATTCTCTTGTTTGTTCCTAGCTTAGGATTTAGGGTCCTTCTACTTAATGGCCACATTGTGTCCTCTTGGACTTTTGTTGTCGTTGAGTGACCATTTTATTAGTAGATGAGAGAAGAAAAACAGACAACAAGAAAAACCAATGACCGAGCAACGCAGCGGGTACCCAGTGGAAGGGAGATAGAGAAAAGAGAGGAACTCTGGCTTTTGAAGTTAGGGACAGTGATGGAAGTCTAGCTGGAGCATCAGGACAAGCACTTAGGATTTGGGTCAGTATCCAAAGGAGAGCGCCGAAGGCAAAAGGAAGAGCTACTTTGAACCAGAATTCAGAAAAGTTAGTCAAGCTTTATCCGTCTCTCTATGATTCTACCAATTTGTGATTCAACGTTTTTCCCAAGACAGAGTTTCTTTGTGTAATGTTGGCTAGCCTGGAACTCAGATCTGTAGACCAGGCTGGCCTCAAATTCACAGAGATGCTAGGACACATCTGGTATACATCACCACTGTCCCGCTGTGATGAAACTTTTATGTCGAGACAAACAGCAGGGGCTACAATTGTTGGGGGCTATGGAATTTTAGGAGCCAGGAAACTTTCCCCAGAACCCTCAGGAGAATTCCTTTACCTCTCAATATTCGTAAACAATTAGGCGGGTCCCACATCATTCCCAAACTGATCACTATAGGGGAAAGAATTCAATATTGACATTTAAATCTTGGGTGTTTGCATTCAGCTAGGGTCAGGGGACTAACAAGACAGGCTTAAACTAGTCAGAATCTACCCCTTGGAACTGAACTTCAAACTCTCAATTCCATAGCAATTTCAAGATGGCAGAAGAGAGAACGTTTAGGGGCCACCTTATTGGTTCATTATGTCTTGCCTAACCAATGTTAAAATCATAGGGTACAAGTTAGGTTTTGCTATCTCATGTATGTCAGATGCCCAGTCAGCATTCAAATTAATGGGATGGAATTTCAGGTAGTATAAAGACCCCAAAACCAAACAAAAGAAGGCTTAGTTCCCATCCTTGCCTTCCTATTCCTGTCACGACTGCTGTGCCTGCTCCCTAACTTTCCCCACTATTTATATTTTACCTCTCTTATTTTTAGCCATAAGTTTTACTTAGTCTGAAGATAACCAAATATTTCCTGAATAATAAGCCTCTGAATATGCATATTCTCTAAATATGAATATAAGCCTACTTGCAAATCTAGTTTTACATTTAGAGTGTTGCTGGCAAGACAGAGGGGGGAAAATCATGTTTTTTTTTTTAATGGAAAAATGTATTACAGCAGAAGGCTTTGTTTTCTGCAACGCAGAACCAACTCCTTTGGTGCCAGCTATTTTGATATATCTATAAGAAACTTGTATGCTCATAAAATAAATAAATGTTAGCTCAAACTTTGCTGGTTATACAGTGTCCTACTCAGAACTGAACTTTGAACTGACAGGTTCACATAGAAAAAGAGAAGAATGTGCTGTAGCGGGAAACACTGTTTTAAATGTTTTAACCTTATTGCTGGCCAGAGCTGGGCTGCTGGGTTAATCCAGCATCTCTGTCTACTCCAGCCCCCCTGTGTGCCCCATTCTCACACAAGGAGTTAGGAAAAAATAAAAAGAGGAACTCTCATATATGGTGTTTAGCAGCGCCCCTCTTCCAAGCTAAGACTAATTAGCTAAGACTTACTTTCAACCGAAGGCTCAATTCAGAAGCTACAAGACACAGAAGCACCCAGTTCAATGGCTGGAGTCATTTATGAGCCTTTTCCGTGTAGAGATACATCCTTGCCCAGAAGGAGGGAATACAGACAAGGACTCTCCCCAGGATGAAGCCAACGAAGCTGTAAGGGCCGGAAGAGGAGCCAGCGGGAGAATTACATGGCTGCCAACGATAGGATAGTTGGGAACTTGACCTCTGCAGCTCTCCAAAGAGGCAACTCTGAGCTATGCCCTACCTCAGGCTATTCAAGGAAGGTTTCCCAGCAGAAGGGGGAATCTGACCTCAGAAGGAAGAAGAATGGCATCATTTAGGCAATCCACACCATATAAGGAGGCTGCAGGAACATGCCCAGTGACGCGGCTTAGTCCGTTCCTTAAGAAATCCATGGTCTGCCGGGCAGTGGTGGCACACGCCTTTAATCCCA